>NC_059143.1:10145002-10452602 GCF_020740605.2 Lemur catta | reverse complement strand
ATTTTTGGGGCTCAGAAAACAATTCCCCCAAATATGGCACTTTGATGTACCAAACTAAAGAAGCAGACACAAGGTCTCTCTGACCTTCCTCCCTCCTAATGTCTCTCAACCCTCTGTCTCTCCCAAAGCAGGCGATAAGGCTGTTCTCTGAAATCCCCTTATCACCTAGAAATTGGACTCCCCAAAGATTAATACAATTGTCTTTGATCCCTTCTCTGAAATCTCATTAACCAGAGGAGATCAAATCTCATATCACAGAGGAAGAGACTGAAAATTAAGCACCACACCTAGAGCCTAGACAAACTTTGTTCCAAACCATTGTTTGTTCTCTGGTCCCATTCAGTTTGCATGGAGAATCATATACAAGTTAATTTCTGTCTCCTGGGTCCAATCATTTCCCCTAAAAATCATTCTCTACCCCTCATAAATGCCACATTTTCCCCTTTGCCTATGAAGAAGAATATATAAGCCCATGGACTTCACTGGATTATTGGGTAACCACTCACCTGTGATTCTCACATGCTTACATATGTTAAGTAAATTTGTCTGCCTTTTTCTCCTATTAATCTGTCTATTGTCAGTTTATTTCCAGAAAACCTTCAGAGGGCAGAAGGGATGATTTTTCTCTTTGCCCCTCCATCCTAAGGAGTTTAGACCTTAAAGGTTTTGAGCAAGAGAGTGAAACAATCAGACCTATACAATCAATTCAAAGAGAGACTAGAGGCAGGAAGGCCAGTGATGGTCATTTCTGATTAAAAAACATTATTTCTGGAAGAGACTCAAGAAATGCCTACTAGTTCCTGATCATCTATTTTAAAAATTAAAAAAAAAAAAAGTACACCTTAAGGTCTAGATGGATACAGCGATTCACCCAAGTCTAATCAATAAATACTGGTAAATCAGGACTAGAACCCAACTTAAGGCTTAAATTCCAGAAAGGAAATATCAAGGGCTTAAAATGAGGAACTGAATGGAAGAATCCCTGTGAAGTGATTGGTATCACGGATGAATTGAACATGGGGAGTGCCAGAGGGAAGAGTCAAAAGGGACTGAGATGTCTGAGACCCCCACCTTTCTCCTAGGGCTCGCTGCCTACCTGAGAGCACTTGCCTCCACCACCCACGTGTGTGCTGTCCTCCGGCCACACCCGCTCACCCCCTCAGCCCACCTGTCCTCTCCTGGTCCACAGCTCAAAGGTCTCTTCTGGCTCCTCCCTCTTCCACACCCCTGTACTCATTTTCTATTGCTGTGCAACAAATTACCACCAACTCAGTGCCTTAAAACAACACCCACTTTTTAGTCCATGCTTCTGTTGGTCAAAAGACATGACAGCATGGCTGTGTTCTCTGGGATCTCTCAGGTATCACAAGGCTGAAACCCAGGGGTCAGCTAGTCTCAGTTCTCATCTGGAAGCCCTAGAGAAAATTTTGCTTCCAAGTTCATGCTTGTTGTTGGCAGAATTCAGACCTTTGTGGTTACAAGACTGAGGCCACCTTGCCTGGCTGGCTGTCATCCAGGGGCTACTCTCAGCTCCTAAAGGTCACCTGCATCCTTGCCACTCAGCACCCTCTATCTTTAGGGCCTTCTCAGGCATTGAATCTCCAACCTCTTCCATCTCTGATCTCTAGACCCAGATTTAAGAGCTCCTGTGGTAAGGTCAGGCCCAACTGGTTGATCTCCCTACCTTAAGGGCAACCATGTCGTATAACCTAATTATGGAAGTAAAATCCATCATACAGCTGCAGTCCCCAACCCCTGGGCACAGACCAGTACTGGTCCGTGGTCTGCTAGGAACCAGGCCACATAGCAGGAAGTGAGTTGTGGGTGAGTGAGCAAAGCTTCTTCTGTATTTACAGCCACTCCCCATCACTCGCATCACCAACTGAGCTCCACCTCTTGTCAGATCAGCAGTGGCATTAGATTCTCATAGGAGCATGAACCTTACTGTAAACTGTGCATGGAGGGATCTAGGTTGTGTGTTCCCTATCAGTATCAAATGCCTGATCATCTGAGGTAGAGCTGAGGCAACGATGCTAGTGCTGGGGAGCAGCTGCAAATACAGATTATCATTAGTAGAGAGGTTTAACTGCACAGTAAATGCAGTAGTGCACTTGAATCACCCTGAAAGCATCCCTCATCCCCAGAAAAATTTTCTTCCATGAACCAGTCCCTGGTGCTAAAAAGGTTGGGGACTGCTGTCATATAATACTGAGGAATAGGGAGGGTATATACACCAGAGAGTGGAAGTCTTAGGGCCATCTTGGAGTCCTATCTACTACATCCTTCTACTTACAACAGTTTCTTTTCTCTCAGTCAGGTTTCGGGAACACAATTTAACTCAGTTCAGACTAAGGTGTGAATAACAGCTTCTCTTGATAAACTTAGTCTTCAATGATGTCTGCTCATTAACTTAAATTGATTCCCTGGTGGATTTCAGGCATTGTTTTGGAGATATTTGAAGGTAGATGAGTTGGTGGGTAGATCTTACATTAAAGCCATGAGTAAATTTCAGCCCCGTTGTTCACACCACTCTATTTTCCTGGGGTTGAGGGTTCTTACATTGGAGCAAAGAGAACACACAGGAGCATTCTCGGCTGAGAACTACCAAGTCACATTTTTTTCCTCTTTGCTCCATCCTCAGAGGCTTACTCTGCTGTCTTCGCCTCAGCATCCTCTTCGGTAATCAGGAAGTTATCAAAAAAAAAAAAATTTAAGCCAGTTACAACCCAATTCTCATGCAAAAAAGAAAACAACCAATCAGCCACTTGCAACACTCAGCGCACTCTACATAGCAAGAGGACATCGAGTTGCCAACTACTCTATATTCAGCTTTCCTTCTTCCAGCAATCATTTCTATAATTAGTACTGGCACATTGTGCCTAATTAGTTATTTCTGTGGCATATGGGCATGAAATGTATGTGTTCCTTAGTCACCCTACTTTACTGTTAAATTGCCTGTAGAGATTTTTCAAAAACTGAATAATTAAGCTTATTTCTTTGTCTCTTGTTTTCCAATTCCCTTAGATTCTATTCAGGTGATATAATTATTCTGTATCTATGGCAACACTCATTATCTACATCTATAGGTGAAATCTTTTGGGGCTGCTGGTGAAATAATTTTTTTCCCCTTAATCTGGCTTCAGTCTGTAGACCATGAATGATAGAGCAGTTAAAAGTCATTGGTGCTAATATGAATTTACCCTTAATTAGAATGGCATGCTAATGCTCACATCCAATTCCCAACTAAATGCATTTGGTATTTTTTTCCTAGTTTGACAGAGAAATATAAATAAATAAATAAATATATATATATATTTATCTACATCACAGTTTTCTTCTAATGAATTGCTCAGTTATAATGAATACCCTGGACTATTTAACCCTACTGAAATGGTGGTGATATTTTTAGGCAAGGTATAAACAAGAGTTTAAAATTTAAATAATGAATTCCACAAAACCCTTCAAAACAGATTAACTTCAAAGTATCAAAGCATTTACCAAAAGTAGCTATTCTGATATCTTATAGTACTAATCTTACAGATATAGCCTCATGTCCTATTTTTAACTACTTCCCTGGTTGCGGTGCTGCACTGTTGATGAGCACATAGTAAAAGATTTGAAGTCAGGAGACGTGGGTTTGAATTCCAGTTCTAGCACTTTTTAGCTGTGAGGTCATGGCCACATTACCCAACTTACTTCTGGTCTTGGTTTCTTTATTTTAAAAAGGAGAATAATAATCACAATATTACAGGATTCTTATAAGGATTAAAGATAATGTAGTTGGCACCTGGTAAGTGATCAATAAGCGATGCTGCTGTTGCTCCTACTGGGACGATCGTGCTATGGACCCTTGGGGGAAGGCAGGCTCTCAGCCACATCGCGGAGTTTCCCACTCAGAATCTGCAGTTTCACAAGACCCTCAGGTTATTCGTATGCACATTACACTTTGGAAAGCACTGGTGCTAAAGATGGCAAACTCATGGAGCACGGACATTTCATTCCAGCCACTTTTATGTTTCTATAGGTTATTTTGCAGCATAGTGTTTGAAACTGTGTTCTTTCAAATTGTGTGCATGTGTTGAAATAGTCTAAGTGACAGAATTCCCCCTCTCTCCACACCCAGGTTGACAGAAAAATAAAATAAAATAATACAGTTTACCCTTGAAGGATGCAGGGATTAGGGACACTGAGCCCCCACACAGTTGAAAATCCACATATAATTTTTGACTCCACCAAAACTTAACTTCTAATAGTCTACTGTTGATCAGACTCCTTACTGATAACGTAAACAGTTAACACATATTATGTATGTTATATGTATTATATACTGTATTCCTGGAATAAAGTAAGCTAGAGGAAAGAAAACATTATTAAGAAAATCATAACAAAGAGAAAATACATTTACTATTTCTTTCTTTTTTTTTTTTTTGAGACAGAGTCTCACTTTGTTGCCTGGGCTAGAGTGAGTGCCATGGCGTCAGCCTAGCTCACAGCAACCTCAAACTCCTGGACTTAAGCAATCCTCCTGCCTCAGCCTCCCGAGTAGCTGGGACTACAGGCATTTGCCACCATGCCCGGCTAATTTTTTCTATATATATATTTTTAGTTGGCCAGATAATTTTTATTTCTATTTTTAGTAGAGATGGGGTCTCACTCAGGCTGGTCTCGAACTCCTGACCTCGAGCGATCCACCCGCCTCGGCCTCCCAGAGGGCTAGGATTATAGGCATGAGCCACTGTGCCCAGCCTACATTTACTATTTCTTAAGTGGAAGTGGATCATCACAAAGGTCTTCATCCTCATCATCTTCAGATTGAGTAGGCTGAAGAGGAGGAGGAAGGAGAGGGGTCAGTCTTGCCAACCCAGGGGTGGCAGAGATGGAAGAGGTGGAGGAGGTGGGAAGGGAGGCAGGAGAGATTTATTGAAAAAGATCCCCTATAAGTGGACCTGTGCAGTTCAAACCTGTGTTGTTCAAGGGTCAACTGTACATCCAGAGAGGCCTCAAAGAGCCTGTAATCCAAACCCCATTTATACAGGTAAGATTGCAGGGGTCCAAGAAGATGAATGGGTTAGTGGTTGACCTGGCATCACTCTCTTCTTACTGGCTTGAGGTAAATATCTTCTAGACCACAAGATTTAATTTACTACAGGTAGGTGTAAGCTTTATTTTCTGGATGAATGCACCGTAAGCCTAGCCAGTTTAATTAGTTAATGTACTCATTATTTAGCAATCATTCCCAGCATGCCTACTTTAGAAAGGCAGTGCAGAAGGGATCTTAATAGGGGCAGGGAGCATAGAATTAGGGTAAAAATATGAAGTAGACAAATTAAGAAAATGTTTAAGATCTTGGGTTTTGGAGCCAGGGTCAAGTCCTGGTTCTGGCATGGGACAGGTATTTAATTCCTTTCATCCTTAACTCTCTGAGCTTTGGTTTCTTCATCTGTGAAATGGGGCTAACAAAATATGTTTTAGAAAGTTGTGAAGAAACTTTAAATCAGACTACCTCTAAAGATTTGGCATTGACCAAGGCACATAATAATTGTTCAATAAACAATGATAGTATCATTTCCATTATTATTTCGTATGGTTCATGAACTCATCAATCAGTAGGGAAAGAGAACATGGGCACTCCTAAAGGAAGACAAAAATTGCATCTGTTATCTTAACAGGGAGAATTTGCTAAAAGAGAACTATTAGCTATGTATGTAAGAACTGAAAAGGCAAAAAGAGAACACCAAGGTAGCACAGAGTGAGTAGCTGCAGGAAACAGGTCTAGGCTTGGGAGAACAAGCAAAGAGGACGGAAGTGTTAAAACCTGGAATTTTGAAGGCCAGTGAAACTGGAAGACAGACCTCTAAGGAGAGAGTGCTGCTTGGCTGGTGTCTCCAACATGAGCACAATAAAGCTGGTTCTGCAAATTTTGGGAAAACTGAACAGTAGACCCAACTGCTACAACTGGAATGAACTTCTGCTGCCTATAGCTTGCTGCTACAGGAAACAGGAAGCTAAGAGGAAAGAGCAATTCTCTCCTCCCTCCTCTAGCCTTCCTGTCTCCTGCCATTGTTCCCTGTTTAGACAGCCTGACAGGGAGCAGCTGGCAAAGGAGCACTGTGGCTTGCAGAGTGGCAGCCCAGCCAGCAGCACAACACAGAGGACTGAAGGATCACAGGATTTGGAGCTGAGAGACAATAGCTCGCTAAGTGGCACTACAGGTTGTTGTGATGCAAAACAGAGTGGCAAGGACCAGGAGAGCATTTGCATTTTGAGGAATATGGGAATCCAGAAAAGAAAAATAATTACTGCCAGCTGAGGACATGGAGTTTGTATCCTAGAAGTGGCAGTCTGCAAACCAGCGTTAGAGGAGAGATTAAGAATTGGCTCAGTGGAGTTTTGTTCTCCTTCTCTATTGCCCCTTCCCCTCCTCTATTACGATAAATGTGAAAAGTGAGGAACTAGGAAATTGTACGGCATTACTCCGGGCTTCCAGGAGCATGGCAGGTAGAGGATCTCCCAAAGCAAAGGGAAGAAGGAACCCCCGAGAACCCAGCCTTTGCAAAACAGCTCTTCTTTTCCATTATTGTCTTTGGTTTACCACTGATTGTACTTAGGTTTTTTGGAAGCTTCCTATGGTTGTGTCTCTGAGCAGAACAGTGGAGATCTGGGTAGAAGAGCCGTACAAACCAACTGCACAGAATTGAAGACTCTGGGTCAGAAGTGCAATTGCCCACCCTCATCTACTGCCTCCTGCAACAGTCTGCAGAGGCTTTTTATTCTGCACATTATTGGACTGGGGCATATATCAGCAAGCAAAATGTACCAGAGGCTTAACTTGAAAGGAAAATCCCTTCCTGGCTCACAGATGAAACTCAGACATCATGAAGTTAGCCTTTACCTTCAGGAAAAAAGACATCCCCAGCAGAAAGTACTCTGAAAAAAATCCATTAGGATGTAAACAAGGACCAAGGAAACATTGGGGTTCAGTGTCAAGGGTGGAGAGAAAGCAAAAGTCACAATAAGTATGTTTGCATTTTCTTCATTCTAGACTAAAAGCCATCCATCTTTTGCATTACACATTTTATTTATATCCAGAACAACTAAGAGGCAAATCATCTACCTATTTTTCAAGAATGAAAGAGTTTGTGAATCTTTGGATTTTTGTTTGGAATTTTTCCTTTTTAAGGTAATATTGACATTTAACAAGCGTGTGAAGCTCTTCAGATTCCCCCTCTCCCTTTTTCTAGAATAGATGATGTGTAGCAACCTTCTTCAGGAATCAAATGGGCTTAATCAAAAGATACCAGATTCCAAACACGTCCTTTGAACTGAGATCGCATGTATATCCTTCTGCTAAAAGGATACCAGGTCTATACATAAATAGTATACTGTGTAGTCTATTAGTTTGCTAGATTCTGCCGTAGCAAAATACGCTAGACTGCATGGCTTAAACAACAGAAATTTATTTTCTCACAGTTCTAGAGCCCAGAAGTCCAAGATCAAGATGTTGGTAGTGCTGGTTTCTCCTGAGGCCTCGCCGACCGGCTTGCAGAGGGCCGCCTTCTCGCTGTGTGCTCCCGTGGCCTTTCCTCTGTGCATACGCATCCTTGGTGTCTCTGCCTCTGCTTACAAGGACACCGGTCATGTTGGATTATGACCCTGCCCTAAGGGCCTCATTTTAGCTAATTACTTCTTTAAAGACCTTATCTCCTGCTCTAGCCACAAAAGCAAACAAAAGCAAATGAGTAACTATGTGAGATGATGATTGTGTTAATTTGTTTCGCTGTAGTAACCATTTTACTATTATGTGTCCCATAACGTCATGTTGTATATCTTAAATATATACAATATTTACTTTAAAGAAAAAAAAGACCTTATCTCTAAATAAAGTTACACTCTGAGGTACCAGGGGTTGAGATTTTAATATGTGAATTTTAGGAGACACAATTTATCCTTTAACAGGTAGTAATAAGTATAAATATGTTAACACAGTAAGACATGAATTAGCCTAAAGTAGCATATTTCAATATTATTCAATTATTATAAAGTTAAAATGTTAGTGAGAACTAAACCAATTTTAAATGCATTTATTTGGAAGCTAAGAAGAAACAATACAACAAAACTACTGAAGATAGATGCTAAACACTGGGAAAAAGAAATAGAACATTTCCAAGAGTTAGCTATTCCTGTTGTTATTCTACTAGATAAAAGCCACGATATTGGGCTTGTCTTAGCTATACACTGAGAGAACAGAGTATGAGTCTTGAGGTCTAATCTAAGATCAAGCACTGACTCTGCCACTTACTCGACAAATTACTAAACATCTGAGTCTCAGTTTTCTTCTCTATAGGGGAAATATCTATATTGCCTTCAAAAGTTCTTGTGAACATTTATGAGGCACTTTATATAAGTGCCTGCCCCAACTAATGGTAGGCACCATTCTTACTGTTTTTACTGAGCAGACTTCTGGATCTAGGTAAGACTGTAGGCAGTTACCACATTTATGTTTGCCAAGGATAGGTTGCTCAAGACGATTGTCAATGTATTGACCGAGACACATGTGACTGTTGGGTAAGACCACATCCTTCTGTGTGTAATTGTTCTTCATATTAAAAGAAAACATTGGTGATGAAGAATTTGGTAGGCAGACATGTAGCCAGAAAATAAGACACAATGAAAACAGATGATGGACCCTTCACTGCATAATTAGCCAAGGGTCTTCCTTCACTTGAAGGAAAGGTGACACTTAAATGTATCTTTTTGTGCAGACTCTGGCTTGCACTAATGAGGTTCATTCTACTGCCCATCAGAAAGCATTCTTTATAGCCAATTAGCTACCACTGTGGATAAATACTGCAGTCTCCATAGTGACAGAGATGGTTGGTATTTCAAAGGAACTGATATCTTTAACTGAACAAAACCAATTGAATACAAATTTATTGAATACAATCTCCAAATGAAATAACCACATTCATAATTCTCATAACAGAAAGAGCACCATGTCTTTGTCCTGAAGCAAATCCTACTTTACGTGATATCGACTCCATTAAATTCATGTTGGTGCTGAGAAATTATGAAAGAGCTGTTTTCTGATTGAGGTCCTTTTCTTTAACTGATCTAAGCCCTAAAGTTTTCATTTTTTTGTTTTTATTTTGTTTGTATTGAGCAAAATATTAAATCGGCTCTTGTAGAAATAGAAAACTTGGCACTACCATAATAAGTTATAACTTACTTTAATGTGCTTTTATAAAGAAAGCAACCTGCAAAGACTGGTATTATATTTACAGCATTTTCATTTATGATCCCAATGGAATAGTTGCACAATTCTTAATCCAAGAATGAAAGCTAAAATCTTCACATAACTTTACACTATTTCAAATGTTCTATACATGAAATATTTAGGAAAAGTTATTCTGAAGGTATTTTTCCCTCAGTCAGCAGTTTCTCTCATTTTTCCCCTGGAGTCCCTTAACAAGATATAATAAACTCGAACATTCAAATGCATACACTGATGGGTCTGCAATGAGGTTTTGATTTGAAGTTTAGTTACGTCCCTACAATTATGTCATATGTAACTATATTCATATGAAATTTTTAAGAGGACATAAGAAAAACAATTATATTATGCAAGTGCTTTGGACATGAAACTTTTTATGAAGTTTGAGATTCCCATGCACATTTTGAGTTACATAATTATAATATTTCACTGACTGTAGGTTTTAAAAAGAGTACCCTTGAGAGTTACGTAGCTGTGGTTTCACACTGCTTCCTTGCTGCAGAGGTGGGTAGCTATGTACAGATGCTGTTCTTCCCACTTTCCCATTTAAAAATAAACCTCTAAAGTACTTGAATGCAAAAGCATTAGCTTAACATTTCATTAATAATTTCAATGCAAAAAAAGCAAAAGAAATATGAAATCACCCACGTGGAATGTGTTAGGTTCTTCAGTTCCTGTTATATTGGTATGATGGTGCTTAACTTAGAAAGGAAAGATTTAGATGATCAAAGTAGTATTCACCAGAAAAAAGATAAGTTAACTTTTGTTTGGAAATTTCCAGAATGTGCATATTTTCTAAGCACTAAGGCTAGAAAAGATTTCCCATCAATATGTATTCCTGTGCTTGATATGATTGAAATATATATTATAATTTTTCAATTGTTATAATGAAATCATTGTTCTTTTTAATTTTTATTATTACAATAGAACATTACAATACAGTATATATTATTTTATTAATGACTTTTTTAGTTGAGACTATGTCCCATATAGATAGTAAATATAATACAAACATAAATATTAAAAAATAAAGGGAACAAATATGCTGTATGATAGAAGATATGACTCAATGTTTGATAGATCAGTAGGGTGGCTATAGTTTATAATAATCTATTATGCATTTCAAAATAGCTAAAAGAGAATAATTTGAATGTTTTTAGCATAAAGAAAAGACATATTTAAGGTGATAGATGTCTCAAGTACACTGATTTGATCTGTACAAATTACATGAATGCATTAGATTATCACATGTACCGCAAAATATGTATATTTATTATGCATCAATATAAAATAATAATTTTTTTTAAAAAAAAGAATCAAACAGCAACAATAATCGTTTCTATGGAAACACTCTCCTGATAAAATTGTTACTCAGCCTTCTTAACTTTTCTCAGGCTCAGTTTCATCACTCATTTTGTGAATGAACTATGATGGAAAATATTTCAATTAAAGATATTCAAATACACTATTCAAAATATTGTAATAATGAACACTTTATATCATGTGGATGTTGCTTATAAGAAATGTCTGTGCTTCTGGTTCACATGGTTATCCATCAGCATCAAAAGGAAGGGCACTGTCGTACTGTGTTTCTGTTGATACAAAGGAATGCCTGAGGCTGGGTTATTTATAAAGAAAGAGGTTCTGCAGACTATACAAGAAGCATGGTGCCAGCATCTGCATCTGGTGAAGTCCTCAGAGTGCTTCCACTTGTGGTGGTAGGAGAAGGGGCGTTGGGATGGACAGAGATCACATGGCGAGAGAAGCAAGAGAGAGGGTAGGGAGGCATCAAGCTCTTTTTAATAAAATAATGAGTGAGAACTCGCTCTAGCACGAGGACGGCACCAAGCCATTCACAAGGAATCCACCCCCATGACCCACACACTTCCCATTAGGCCCTACATCCAACATTGGGGATCAAATTTCAACATGAGGTTTGGAGGGATCAAATATCCAAACCACAGCAGACATTGAAATAACTGTCAGGGTTATTTAAAACCAGCCCAACCTCATCCGAGGAACGAAGGAAACTAGGACAGGGTGAAAACATTTTTAGGTGGATTCCAAAGTCAGATAGAGGCAGAAGGAAGGATTCTCAGCAAGTTTCAGTTTTATGTGGAATCTATTTAGCTGAACTAGAATGAGATGAGAGAAGAAAATGGCCTCTTTTATCCCATATAAACTGAAGACAACCAAATCTACAGGTAGATGCATATTAGCTAGAGATCAGCTCAGGTTTGGGGGCCTCCTGAAAGATTCTCAGGGCTGGAAAGCCATGATGCGGAAAGCTGTGGACGGGGCATTGACACTCCACACATCTGACCCAGGTGCCCAGCCTAGGGAGAAGCCACTTCAGAGGTCCCTTACAGGTGCATGATACACAGTTTTATAGATGAATTAAGCATGTGACATTCTTCTTGCTTACTTTTGTTAAACCATGTTTCTCTGAAAGTGAAATTCATGACAACTTTCTACTGCATGTGTTCTATGGGTGCTTATCAATAAATCAGCAAGGATGCACAGAGCAATGATAAACAGAACAAAGGGACAGAAAGGAGGCAAATGCCCAACAGTTGGGTAAAATATTCAACCTCACAAGAAATATAACAAGCCGCTGGTGGGAGAACAGCAAGAGTCTGGAGAGAGCTCCCTGGTTTTGCAGATGGGTAGGAACTACTGAAAGTTGAAGGTAAAGCAGGAGCCTGAAAAATACCTGCCCACACTCCAGGTCTCACACTAAGCACAAGGTGGCAGCAGCCCAAAGCTGGAGGAATTTGAAATCTGAGGTGCGCCAAAAGTAACTATAGCAACAGGAAAACCCAACCCCAGGTCACCTAATGCACTCAACCACCCACACCAAGGGTCTAACACACAGAATGTGTGCCCATTTTCACTGCTATTTGACACAAATTGCCCAGTTTTCAAGCAAAAATTACAAGACACAAAAAAATCAAGAAAAATTAAACCACTGTCAACAGAAAAAGCAATAAATTATGGCCCCCATTATGTTAGCATTGGAAATGATATTTAGAATATGGAGATATTCTCATGGTATAGTCTTTGAGTTAGGAAAAAAAAATCAGACATATACCTTCTCATGTTCATATAAATAAATAAATAGAATAAATTCCTGACAGCATTACTTCAAACAATAGTGCTTAACTCAAGTGATGAGGTTACATTTTTTAAAATATGCTTTTCTTTCTATTTTTATATTCCAGATTTAATGTACTATATTCATAAATTTATATAATAATAATAAGCTCCATCTACTGAAAACCTATATTAATATAAAAGAAACTTTTTTCATAATTTTATGTTGTCTAAAAGGAACTTAGTCTGCTTGGTGATTCAGTCATAAAAAAATTATACATTAGGGCATGGTGTTCCTTATTTGCTTTAGAAAGAAGAAATATCCCAAAATACAGTTTTTAATGATCTAATTAATAGCAATGTTGTTGCTATCATCAATATTATCTGAACACTTACTAAATGATATATAAACCACATATATTAGCTCATCTAATACTCATAACTTTGTAAAATAAGTACCAATATGATCTCTATTTTACAGATGAGGAAACTGACATCTAAGCTTTAAATATATGTAAAGCAGTAGCAGTTATCAAAACCAATTAATATCAAGTAAATAATGAAAAGGAGCTGTCATTTGCTAATCATGTACCATATTCTAGACTCTGGGCTACGTGTTTCAGATATGTCTTCATAATAACTTTGTAACTGAGGCTCAGAGAGTTCAATCAACTTGCCTAAGGTTGCACAGCTAGTAAAGGAGAGTGCCCAGATTCAAACAGAAACCTAATCATACTTCAAAGTACGGACTCTTAACCCCTGTGCTTCATAGACATGACATTGAAGGTGGTAGACCCTGAGCATTTTACCAAGTCCCTTTCTCAACATAACCTGATGCGCTTTATAGTATACTTGTGATTTTTGCCATGGCTTTGGATTCTGGTTTCATGAGTCTTTGTTTGCCTGGTTTTGACCCATTTCCATCCAGACTTATTTTTTCACAAATTTTCTGATCTATGCTTCTCTCTCCTCAGGTCTCTAGGGCTGACCCAGGTTCACATCTGGCTTAAGCCAGTGTATTTCCTGTCCTGTGTCCTGTCTGGCACCATTTGGATCCTGTGGCTATAAGGCCCCCTCCCCAATTTTGCTTCACTAGTTGCAAGCATAAACCCTGCCACCTGTCTTATGCCTAAAATCAATAAAGCAGTATGGTCTTTCAGTATTTGTATTATTTTGTTCTCAACATACTAGTAGTTTTGTTTCTTTTTAATATTTTATTTTTCTTAAAATTATGCACTTAGTTTTTGAAAGACATAACATTCTATATAATTTAAAATTAAGTGTGCATTGTGCTGAAGGACTAGGCGGCCCTTCCACTCTGGAACCCGAGTCTTCAACTTGAGAAATTTCCTTAGTTGATTGTTCTGATAAACTTCTCCCTGCTGTTTCTTAACACTATTTTCCCTAGAATTTGGTTAATTAAAAATAGATTTTCTGAAATCATCATGTAATCTCTTTGCCTGGTTTTCCTACTTTCCATCTTTTATCGTTTCGTTCTACTTTCTGGGAGATTTCCCCAATTTTATCTTCTAATCCCTTTACTAACCTTTTCTGTATCTTTGTCTTTTAAATTTCTAAGGGCTACTTTTTTGTTCTCTGACTGCTTCACTCTTTTGTCTCCTATTCTTAGTTCCTAACTGTAACATCTGTTAACTTTCTGAGAATCCGAGCTACATCTTTTTGTGATGTTTTCACTGTTTCTGTTGCTTCTGAATCTCTTGTATCGATGCTCCTTGTCTTCCACATCAGAGGGTTACTGTACTTTTGTTGATCCTTGGGCATTCCTCCTGGGTCCAGGAGGAAGGGGGAGGCCAGCAATCTTACCATTCAGTCCTAGACTTTTCACTGAATTCCCCTGTTTTCAGCAATTCCCCCTTAGCCGTGCCTGGGAGTGTCACGATGTTGACCATTTCTAAGTCTCCAGTTTTGGGCAAAGAGGTTTCTCTCTGCTTCTTATAGGCCACCAATCAAATCTCTGACATGCGTGCCCCCGCGCTTTCAGAAGGCAGCCGTGTGTCTGATTCCTAATCGGCACGCACGGGCTTCCTGCACGTCCATCACAGGCTTCAACTTTCTCTGGACATGATCCACTTACTCACTTTTTCACTGGATTCTCAGTTTCCAAAATAATGGCACTCTCATCCCGTTATTGTAAAATGAGAAAGTAGCAGTAAGCATGTGTCTTCAAACTGCCCCGCCCTACTGAAAGTCCTAATATTTACTTTGAATTTCACATGTATCTGCATTCACAGAGAAGTTAAACTACTACCCTTCAGTTGCAGGATATTAGTGATAATAATAAAAAAAAAGAGCTATCTTTGTTGAGCACTACCATGGGCCAAGTACTATCTTAAAATTGCATTCATTATCTTTTATAAGTCGCAAAACAGATCTATGAGACTGATGCAATTATTACTCCCATTTTACAGATGAGGAAACTGAGGCTCAGAGGTTAAAAATATATCCAGTGTCATAAATCTTTTGACCATGTGATTTTCCACAAGACTAGAGTTAGAATTCAACTCCAGATACTTTCACTTCAGAGCTTTTTAATCACAATAATACAATCCTTTTATCATAACTTAAGGGGATATATACATGTCACCAATAGCATTAGTAGAAATCAGTTTCTCTGCCAACATGCAATACCTATTTCTCAACAGAGATGATCTAGAGAAAAAAGTGGAAGCCTGTAATTTACATCTTAAGTAACAGTTGTTTCCTCATTATATATCCCCACCTTTCAGTGTAACCCAGAGGTGGCAGTGAGCATCCCCTGTTACCTAGAGTCCTCATACTTTCTGGAAAAAAACTAGAAAATTATTCACAGTAAGGTAAAATGACTTAACCTTTCCAAGGCATTATATTTTTACTAAAACTACAAAGCATCAAAGTAAATAATGATGATAGATAGGTAACAAAATCTCTACTCCTCCATTAATCCAGGTCTTTGCAAAGAGCCTCTGCAGCTCCTCCCATCAAGAGGTGCAGTCATTTCCCTACACCTTAACTCTTGACTGGGCTTGTGACATGCTCCTGCTGATAGAAATGGCCAAGAGTGACTGCTCCAGCCCTTGCAGGCATCCTCTCTCCCGCTTGAACCCCTGCCTCTGCCCGGCTGGCTTGCCCAGGGTCAGAGACCCCGGAGAGCAGACCCAGGTCACCCCGTTCTCCCAGCCAAGGCCAGGCACGGAAACAAGCTGGCCAGGAGCCAGCAAGAGCCACCCGACCCACATCTGACTGCTGCGGCAGAGAGCCCGGCGGATCTCAGCCAACATCTATGACTCACAGAACTGTGGGATAAATAAGTGGTTGTTGTTTTGGGCCATTAGGCTGTGAAATGGTTTGTAATGCAGTGCTATTGTGGTAATGGTTACCTGACGCAAAGGCCAGCGTGGTATCTCCAGAATGTCAAGTACTTCTACCTACATGGCCTAGAATTGGGAATTCTTCCTCTCTAGAGTAAAGAAAAAGCTGGAGAGTAATCCGAGATGCTTCCTAAAGCAGCTCTGTGCCTTCCAGACTGTCGTTCCGATGGCAGCGTGGCTTGCCATTCGGCTGCAGACGGAAGGCACGTGGCCCTTCCACGGCAGAGCATCCACCCTTCCTCCCTTGCCTCTGGGGTCCAATGTTGCACCTTTTCTTTATCAAGCACTATAAAATATTCACATCAACCACAGTATTTATGAGTTCATTTTGAAATAAATGTAGTGTTTATCTGGAGTTCATCTAAGACATTTCAAGAAATACCTTAAAATATATATTTACTTTATGTTAATTTTGACACCAGGAGAGAAAGCTGTAAACTAGTTGTGGCAGAGATTGCTAATTTTTTTCTAATATTCATTGGCCCTTCATTTTTTTTTTCTTTTTTGAGATAAGGTCTCATTCTGTCATGTGTTAGAGTGCAGTGGCATCATCATAGCTCACTGCAACGTCAAATTCCTGGGCTCCAGGAATCCTCCTGCCTCAGCCTCCCCAGTAGCTGGGACTACAGGTGCGCCCCACGATACGCCTGGCTAATTTTTCTTCCTTTTGTTCTTTCTTTCTTTTTAGGTAGAGACAGTCTCTCACTGGTGCTCAGAGTGGTCTCAAACTCCTGGCCTCAAGCAATCCTCCCGCCTCTGCCTTCCGAAGTGCTAGGATTATAGGCCTGAGCTATCATGCCCAGCCTCATTGCTCCTTCTTTTATCAGAGACTTCTTATATTATCAGAGTCACAACCAGCCATGATAAAAACCGCATCTCTTGGTCTCTACAGCAGCTGTATCTGGCCATAAGACAGCGTACAGGCCACTAGGGTATGAGCAGAAGGAAAGTGTGCTCCTCCCCCGACGCTTTCTCTTCCCACTGGTCGGATTGAAAATGTGGGACAGAGCCTTCTTGGGTGGTGACCACAAGGGCAACACTCTAGACATGTGAAGCAACAAGACAGGAAGAGAATCTGGTCTGCAGATGGCCTCGGGGTTGTGGGGGAAGCTGGAAACCAGTCCTGGGCTTTGCACCTCAAGGCCACTAGGTAAAAGGGAAATCAAGACTCTGCTTATTTGAAATAAAGTTTACCTTGAGTTTCTGTTACCCACAGCAAAACACACACCCTAATACTCCGGTTGCTACCTCAGCTTCTCACAGAAATTCCTCCACTGAATGACAGCGTCATGTCACTTCCTCCATGCGTGTCAGTCAAAGCCCCATTGGTTTACATAGTGCTTCTCCAAGCTTTGGGAAAAAGGTAAGCAAAGAAATCGATAACTTACCCTTCAATGTCCTTTATGTAAAAAAATTGGTGTTATATTCTTCCTTGGAATTGGTTTTAGAAAGTATTTTAAATTTACCTTCTACAATTTTTGTAAGAAATAAAACATCTCTATGACACATTCATTTTCCCATGTACTTCCTGCAGACTAAAGATAATTACAACCAAGTATTGTAATCTGTCTGATTCTAGTCACTAAAATTTCCTATTTCTTCCATTTTCACCTTATTTAGATCCACATTAAATGTCTTATCTTGTACTTTGATTTAATGAATAACATATTACAAATCCTCTGGGAAATAGGTAGGAAAACATTTTTAGTAACTAAGTGCTAAACAGTGTACTACAGACCATAATTTCTATAAGAGTTCAGAGGAGTGAGAAACAATTAATAAGAAAATTTCCCCATATGTGCCCAGAGAACACTTCTACTAACCTATAGTCTACAGGAAAAAAAAGATCTCTCATTAAAATTCTTGGGAAATATAATATTCTCTATTCATTTCCTGAAGATTCAAAATACCCATAGACATTAAAAACGACTCTGAAAAGATCTGCAGATAAGACTTTATTTAATAAAATGGTTCCCAAATTTCTTTGACCACAAATCTCTCTTTGTCTGTATGTAACCCGTCATTAGCATGCCCTAAAAGTCATGTTTCTTGGGACACATTTTGGAAACCTGTTGAGATAAGGAAGTTTTCATAATGAAGGTCAAGTCTGAGCCTGTATTTTAAAAAACAGGTACGATTTACATAAGAAGTAGAGTCCAAAGAGGGTTGCCCAGGCAAGAGGAAATCACAAATAGGATTTCCAAAATGTTCATTCCAATAATATCCTTTGGCCATCTGTAGTACACTTGGATACACATCATGAACCGTGTAGTCTCACTGCTTGAAGCTTCACGCTGCTATGCAACAGAAACCTGAATGACGGGCAGTCCGCTAAGCCCTGAGAATACAATGGTGAAAAGCAGGAACACGGGAGAGGCGGGGCACATACATGTAACAAGGATGCAGCCGACACGACTGATGCTGAAAGTCAGGATCAGTGAAAAATGAGATCTAAGCTGTGGACAGCCGCCTCTAATTCAAGGAGATGGTGCCAGTGAAGACTAGAGAAATGAAGTCGAATCCTAGAAGAAAATTTTAAGAAAGTTTAGTATCTGTTTAAATATTGGCACCTTCTTCATGGTGTATGGTCTAGAATTTATGTAAAACTGTATATTTGAAGATATACTCTGATTAAATAAAGTTAATACATTCTGAATGTAATATACACAAAATTATAATGGGATATCTTGTCAATAAAGCTAATTAGGTCTAGTACATGTCACAGTTTAAAAATGGCTATGGATTAGTGGGCATCATTAATTGCTTTATGAGCTCATAAGCTTCTCCAGTGTCAAATCCCGAATCCCCCGTGACAACTGGAATTTTGATTGGGCTAAAGCAGCAAAGATGTGAAAAGGAAAGCAGACTCCTAAGGTGTGTAAAGGAAGCAGAGTGGAGGGGTGATGAAGACACACAACGCTGGTGTTGGTGAGGTCTTTGTCTCTTTTCTGCACACTGTTCTCCTTCCTGAGCATGTCCCCACCAGGGCTCGGTGGTGCAAAAAGATTCCTTCCTGCTACCCAAACCCCTTAATCAGGGTACATTCTTTGATCTCTATGTGGTCATGCTTCCCCTCCTCACTTCCCTGTCAAATTACATGTACCGAAGCACTAATAAATGAGCTTAATTAAGAAATAAATTAGAGAAAAAGCAATATTGGTTAGCAACAGCTAAATGTCTATTTTTCTCAACAGAGTAACATCTTAATAAGAGCCTTAAATATCTCCTACTTAACTGAATAAGAAATGCTAGAATTCTAGGCTCTTTGGAAAGACCACACTAGAGATCAGGGAGCAAGGGCCTTTCAGTATCTTGAAAGTCTAATCAGGTGGGCAGCTGCCTCTTGGGACTTTGCACAGACAGCTGCTCCGTCCTTCCTCATCAGCAAACACAGGAGCGAACACCTGGGAGCTGCCTTCCGCTGCACCTGTCTGTTGAATGGAGAGAGACAGCCATTGTTGGTTGATAGCAACAGAATTTCGTCTTTGCCTGTGCTCCTTAAATCCCACTCCCTGTGAGCCAGAAAATTTAATTCAATAAACATGCACTTCATACTTGCCCGGGGCAAGGCAATGGGCTGGATGCTCTGAGGGATGCAAATGTGAGAGGCCCGAAGACTCTCTTCAAGGCACTTGCATGAATATGTGAGGCCTGGAGCGCTCCTGCTGTACCATGTACATGTTCTGTCATTGCAGGCAGGCATGGGGACAAAAGCACAGACTCTCAAGTCCAACTGCCTTGATGCTGTTAACCCAAGTAAGCGACTGAGACAAAAGGCTCAATCAATTGAGGTTTATTAAGCCAAAGTAGAGGCCGTGCCAGGGAAAAAACATGAACCACACACAGCTGTGGCTGGTTTTTCTGAAGGGGAAGTTGGAAACTAACATTTTAAGAGCATACAGAGAAGGAAAGGAGGTGGGGGATGCTGATGAGGCAAACTGGTTACATTCTTGTGAGGCCCAGGAAATCTACATTTTACACAAAATAAGGGGAATGTTAGAAGGGAAAAAGGAAGTGAAGGACCCATCAGTTATGTAGATGTCCCTGCTTAGATGCAAGAATGTTTGACTCTGTGTGTCCTCAGTTTTGTTACCTGTAAAGTTAAACTTGTAATTCTCTACTAATGTGGAATGGAATAGGCTTTGGTTTTAGGTGCTAGACATAGTTGTAATTTGCAAGTCCTTGTTTATGGGAGGTCAGCCAGGAATTTCCCTAATGCATGATCTGTGGGGGCCAGGTCTTCCCAGGTGCCTGAGGCCTTTACCTTCTCTTTTGCATAAGGAGTTGGGGGTGGCCCTGAGATTTTGATTTTTTTTTTTATATTATCCCCTTCTTCAAAATTTTTTAGAGAAAGCATTGTAAAAGACATGAGTTTATGGTTATATTTTTTATTTAATCCCACATCACGAGTAAGGTTCATTTTTAGGAGATCATGTCCCTCGGAGAGGAGAAAAATTAAGCCAAGAAGAATCAATGTCAAAAAAATTGTAGGTAAATAATAAAACTCAAAAATGACAGGAAAGGCTAGAATCTATGATGAGTTCACTATAGTTTTTCTGAAACATAATTCTCTCTCTCTAGTTTCTCATATTTATTAATGAAAAATCATAGCATGACAAATTTATTTGCAAAATTAATTTTGGCCTCATTATATTTGGCCTGATTATTTGCATAAGATACAGCAGGAATAGTTATTGGCCATGTAGGCTTTTTCTTTCTTTTCTTTTAACAGAGAGAGAGGAAAAAAATATGAATAGAATACCAGGAATAAAAGAAAGGGCTATCAATAAAGATTTCACATAAATCTAGTCCTGGATAAGACAGAGTAAGCAACCTGTCTTTACCACTAAATGCAACTATAAAAACTGAACACCCTGCATGGAGCTGCTATTTGAGGACTCTGAAAACTAAATACCAGCAGGCAGGTAGGAGAAGGGAAGAAGACCAGAATTAAAGGAGAGCTCTCTAGTTTTAGCTTAAAGAGTGGGAAAGGGAACTCCCCATGTTCAGATAAAGTGAGGAAATCCTCAGGTAGTTTTTCCTTTTCTCCATTCATTTATATCCTACACCCTAAACAATCATTTGGTGGTGGTAGAAGAGATCCTAGTTGGAGTCTACAGGAAATAAAACTCTAAAAGAAAAGAAAACTTCTCTCTAATTGGTGAAGATGGCAGGGCAAAACACGATTGCTTTTTTTTTTTTTTCATGCATGGCTTATACCCATGTCACTTGGGAATAGTCACAAAATTGCGTGGCAAAGCAGGATAACTAAAGCTCCAGCTTCCTAGCCAGATAACTGAAAATGGAAACCCCAGATAACCAGAAATATTAAGGAGAAGGAAGAGCTTTAAAAAGCAACACCATAAAGTCATTTATGAACTCCTGGTTCTAGTCAGCATACGAAAGTATTTGAGAACTGAGTTAACAAATAGAACACTGTCCAAGTCACAGAATAACTATTAGGTGACACCCACAAGAGAGATTCACATAACACCACAAATGTATTAAAGAATGAACTGACACTGAGTCATAACACACAAAAGGGAGAAACTTGTGGTATGAGTCTAGCCAGGCTGATTACTCACTAAGTATTATCATGTTTACTAGAATACAAATAAAAACCAGCATCTCATAACATAATATTCAAAGCATCTAGGACAAAATCCAAAGTTGCTCATCATACAAAATCCCAGAAAATCTCAACCCACCTGAAAAAAGACAAGCAGCAGAAACCAACACATGACACAGATGTTGGAATTAGCTAAAAAAAAACATTTCACAGTGACTACTATACAAATGGTCCAACAAATAATCATAAATGCTCTAGAAATGAATGGAAAAATAGAGATTCTCAGGAAAGAAACATTAAAAAAAAAATAGAGCTCTATAACTGAAAAATACAATAATAAAAAAAAAAAAACCTCACTGGATGAGCTCAATAGAGGATTGGAAATGACAGAGGAGTCAGTGAACTTGAAAATAAATCAATGGAGATGGTTAAATGTAAACCAAAGAGAGAAAAAGATTGAAACTGAGCTGGACTTCAGGAAAAACAGTAACACTCATGTCTAATATTGAAGTCATCAGAATCCATTAAGCAGAGGAGAAAAACTGGTGCCGAAAACACATATAACGAAATAATGACCAAAAACCTTCCAAGTATGGATCCAGATAAAACTCTACAGATTCCAGAAGCTCAGTAGACCCCAAAGAAGGAAAGACCAAAGAAATCTATGCTCAGACAAATCATAATCAAGCTTCTGAAGATTAAAAACATAGTAAAAAACATCAAAAGAAACCAGGGACAAATAATGCATTACCTTTCAAGGGTCAACAATTTCAATTACTGTAGATTTCTCATAAGAAACTATAAAAGCCAGAGGAATTGGCATGAAATTGTTTAAATTCTAAAATAAAATTGTCAACTCATAATTCTATTTTCCGTGAAGATAACTTCCAGGAATGAGAATAAAATAATGACCATATTAGTTTGCAATGGCTGCCATAACAAAATATCACAAACTAGGCGACTCAAACAACAGAAAGTCATTGCCTCACAGCTCTGTAGGGTAGAAGTCTGAAATCAAGGTGTCAGCAGGTGGGGTTCTTTCTGAGAGCTATGAGGGAAAGATCTGCTCCATGCCTCTCCCCTTGGCCAGTAGATGACCACCATCTCCCTGTGACTGTTCACATGACCTATGCATGTTTGCCTTTTTTGTCTCAATTTTCTATTTTTATAAGAATACCAGTCGTATTGGATTAGGGCCCACCCTCACCCTCATGACCTCATTTTAACTTGATTGTCTTTGTAAAGACCCTATCTCAGACAAGGTCATATCTGCATTAATAGAGGTTACGATCCAACATGTCTTTTGGGTGACTGCAAAATTCAACCCATAATAAAGACATTCTCAGATAAAGGAAAATTACGAGAATTTTTTGCCAGACCTGCTGTAAAAGAATTGCTAATGAAAGTTCTTTAGGCAGAAGGTAAATGAGACCAGAAGAAAATGTAAGGTATCTGGAATAAAGGACTAACAATAGAAATCATAAATATCTGGGTAAATATAAAAGACTATTCCTCACCTCTTTAGTTCTTTACAATGTATTTGACAGTTGAAACAAAAAATTCAACATCGTATATTGTAGTTTTTAATGTATATAAGTAAAATATATGGCAACTATAACATAAAGGGGTAAGGGTAAAAGAAACTATATGCAGTAATGTTTCTACATTCCACTTAAATGGCAAACTATTAATTCTAAGTAAACTATAACATATTACATATATATATGTTGTAATTCCTAAAGAAAATACCATACAAACTAAACAAAGAGCTATAATCAAAATTGTAATGGATATATTAAAAAGAAATTCTTAAAAATATTTAAATAACTCAAAAAGAAGACAGAAATGGGAAACAGAGAAACAAAAAACGAGAGTACAAACCCAAACCAGATAATAAATGGTAGATCTAAATCCAAACATATAAATAATTACATTAAGTGTAAATACTAAAAACAACAATCTAAAGACATAGATTATGAGAACAGATTTTAAAAACATGACCCACCTATATGATGTCTACACAAAACTAACTTTAAATATGAATAGCTTAAAGTAAAAGTATGTAAAAATATATACCATGCAAACACTAATCAAAAAAAATCAGAAGAATAACATCAGTAAAAAAGTAAAATGTAGGAGCCTCCAAGTTCTCATTTCTTCACAGAAAAATTGAAAGAACAACCAGAAGCTGTCTGAACAAAATTTGTAGAATTTCTGGGTAACAGTCAAAGGTTTACTGAAGTCAAGCAAATGTCCAATAAAGAAAAAGCCCTCTTCACAATGCAGGGGAAGTTTTGTGGGGCTCTTACTCACCCTTGCTCAATGCCCCTCCCCAGCGTGATGACAGAATTGGATTGGTGCAGATGCCATCCCAGTTTCCAGCCCCTCCCTACAAATCAGAGCTTGTAGAGCAGACCTTATTGGCAAATTATTGTGTACATCGCTTCTAATATGTCTGATAAATACCTAAAGGACTTATGCAAGGCACCCATTTTGCATAATTTGGAAAACAGGCAAGAAAAGTGGCAGGAAATACTCATAAAAGCTACAAGGCAGACTACACACCTACAGATGTCTGGGGCAAAAGACTGTAAGTAGAAACATACAAGAGGCCATGAAGCCCTGAAGGAGACATCAAAGAAGAAGCTGAAGTGAGACTCTTTAGGAAATTAGGACATTTAGAAGCAGCTGGATATAACGGGGAATTTTAAAAAGCCACACACATATCTAGGCAAGACACATGCTGAGAAAAGTTCTGGAATACCTTAAGCTTTCACCTTGGGCTGATCCCTATGCTAAGAACAAGCCAAGGTAATTGATGAAGGAGTGCGCAGCACAGAGCCAAGCTGAAAAGATTAGGAGAAGGGGCTATTCTCTCTCTTTCTTTTTGGTGTGTGTTTGTTTGGTATTATGTTTGTTTCAGGTCTTGGCATTCAAGTAAATTTCTGTCAAAACATTAGCTGAACACAAGCTAAACATGAGCTAAAAGATTTCAATGATTACATATTACGAAGAATAGTCTTTGCAAAAATATTTTTGCTAATGTCTCAAAAAACCAAGTAGACTACTACAGCACTGAACAATCAAAAAAAAGAAAAGAAAAGAAAATGTGATTTCTAGGTTATCACATTATAATAGTCAAATGCCCAGTTTTCACATAATAAAAAATAGGGCATACAAAGAAACAGAAAAACATGGCTCACTCAAAAGAGCAAAATAAATTTCTATTAATTAAAATAAATTAACAGAAACCATCCCTGGGAAATACCACACCTAAGTACTTTAAAACAACTGTCTGAAATATGATCAAAAATTTGAAAAAAAAATGAGCAAAGAACTAAAAGAAATCAGGCAAACAATATATCAACAAAATTAAAATACTTACAAAAAAGATAGACAACTATTCAAGAAACTAAACAAATTCTGGAGCTGAAAAGTACAATAACTGAAATTTAAAAATTCACTCCAAGGGTTCCACTGCAGATTTTACCAGGTGGAAGAGAGAATACAAAAAAATTGAAGATACCTCACTTAATATTATTGAGTCTCAGGAGTAAAAAGAAAAATGATTAAAAATGAAAGAGCCTAAAGGACTTTTGGAACACCATCAAGTGGACCAATATAAAAATTATGAAGTTCCAGAAGAAGAAGAAAGGAAGAAAGAGAGAAAAGACTATTTCAAGAAATAATGGCTGAAAATTTCCCAAATTTGATGACATACATGTATTTACAAATAAAGCTCAACAAACCCCAAGTAGAATGAACCATACCAAGACACATTATAGTCAAACTGTCAAAAGACAAAGACTGACTCTCAAAAGCAGCAAAAGAAAAGCAACTTACCACATACAAAGGATCCTTCTTAAGATTTTCAGCTGAATTCTCATCAGAAACATTGGAGGCCAGAGGCAATGGGCTGATATATTTAATATGCTAAAAGAAAAAAGCTATAAACCAAGAATTCTATCTCTGGTAGAAATGCCTTCAAAAGTGAGGAAGAAATTAAGACATTCCCAGGTAAACACCAGCTGAGAGGGTTTGTTACCCCTAGACCTGCCCTATTACAAATACAACAAATGCTAAAGGAAGTCCTTCCAATTGAAATGAAAGAACTATATATTAGTAGCTTCACTAGGGAATTGTATTAAACATTTAAAGAAGAATGAACACCAATCCTCAAACTCTTCCAAAAATTTTAATAGGAAGAAAGACTTCCTAACTCATTCTAAGACTAGCATTTCCCTGACACCAAAGCCAGACAAAGACACTACTAAGAAAAGCAAACTACAGACAAATATCCTTTATAAATATTGATATAAAAATCATCAATAAAATACTAGGAAACTACATTCATCAACATATTAAAAGGATTATAGATGATGAACAAGTGGAATATATTTCTGGAATACAAGGATTGTTCAACATACAAAAAGCAATCAGTATAATGCACCACATTAACAAAATGGCAGAGAAAATCACATGATTATCTCAGTTGTTGCAGAAAAAGCATTTGGCAAAATTCAATACTTTCTCATGATAAAAATGCTCAATAAAGTAGAAATAGAAGAAACCTTACAAAATATGAGGAGAGGCCATATAGGAGAAAGCTGCAGATGACATCATATTCATTGGTGAAAGATTAGTTCTTCTGCCTTAAAATCAGGAACAAGACAAGGATACCTGCTGTCATAACTTCTATTCAACATAATACTGAAAGTTCTAGGCAGAGTAATGAGGTAAGAAAAAACACATAAAAGACATCCAAACTGGAAAGGGCTACTACGTGAGTTGAACAAACTTTCAGCATATAAAATCAACACACATAAATCAGTTGCATTTTTATATACAAACAATAAATAATCACAAAGAAATATTTTTTTAAAATTCCATTTACAATAGCACCAAAAGAAAAAAACCTTACAATTAAAATTTAATTAAGAAAACAAAAGTCTTGTAGGTTGAAAACTATGAAACATTACTGAAAGAAATAAAAGAATATGTAAATAAATGGGAAGACATGCCATGTTCATGCATTAAAGAGTTACTATTGTTAAGATGACAATCTACAGATTCAATGCAATTCTTTTTTTTTTTTTTTTTTTTGAGACAGAGTCTCACTCTTTTGGCCCAGGCTAGAGTGCCATGGCATCAGCCTAGCTCACAGCAACCTCAAACTCCTGGGCTCAAGTGATCCTCCTGCCTCAGTCTCCCAAGTAGCTGGGACTACAGGCATGCGCCACCATGCCCGGCTAATTTTTCTATGTATATTTTTACCTGTCCATATAATTTCTTTCTATTTTTAGTAGAGACAGGGTCTCGCTCTTGGTCAGGCTGGTCTCCAACTCCTGAGCTCAAACGATCCACCTGCCTCGGCCTCCCAGAGTGCTAGGATTACAGGTGTGAGCCACCGCGCCTGGCCAATGCAATTCTTGTCAAAATCCTAACAGCAGCAATTCTCAAAACCAGGAGAAGCTCAGAGAGCTGTGCTCTGCAGCATGAGCAGGCAGCATTTATGGTGGAAAACGGAAGTGAGGTTGGAAAGAGCTTGATGGGTTACAGTTTGGTTTGCGGTATTTGAACATGGTCTGATCAGTTTGCTGCCTGTGATTGACATGAGCTTATCTGCTGTGATTGCCTATGACTCAGCTAGTCCCTCCCATCCGGGGACTGGGGCAGTACTGCCTGCCCAGGGATCCACCCAGTGGGAGCCCTCCAGAGGACCCAGAGGAAGCCAAACCATTCCACGTGCCTGGTAAGAGGCCTGCACTCTGTGGACCCCAAAGTGGACCCTCATCCAGCACCAGCCCTACGGACCAAGGCCCAGGAAACAGTCCAGCCCACCCAAAAACGAGGAGAGATCCGTGCCCACTAGACCCTTGTAACAGGACCACCAACTGGGATGTCCACTGTGGACCCAACCCCAGCCATGTGACCCTGATCCAACCCACTCAGCTGGGATCACAGGGAAAATTCCATCAGCCCAGGCACCTAAGAGAAGCCGGCCATAATGCACCAAAACTGAAACAAAATACCCATTGAACGCTGATTCTACCCTTCCTCCCACCCCAGCCCTTGGAAACCACCCTTGTACTTTATGTGTCTATGATTTTAACTGTGTTGCACACTTCATGTGAGTCGAATCCTATGGTATTTGTCCTTTTGTGACTGGCACATCTTGCTTAGCATGATACCCTTAAGGTTCACCCATGTGGTAGCATGTGACAAGAGTTCTTTCTTTTAAAGGCTGCATAATATTCCCTTATGTGCATGTATCATGTGTTCTACATCCATTCATCTGTCAGTAGACATTGGAGTTGTTTCTGCCTCATGGCTTTGGTGAAGAACTCTATTAATACAAGAAACATGAGTGTGTAAACATCTCCTTGAAAAAAAAAATCCTAACAGCAATATTTGCATAAATAAAAAAATCAAACCTAGAATTCATAGGGGACCTTGAATATCCAATACAATTTTGTAAAAGAACAAAGTTGGCAGATTCACACTTTCTGGATTCAAAACCAGCTGTGAAGCTACAATAATCAAAACAGTATGGTGCTAGCATAAGTTCAGACTATTGTAGACTTAATGTTTGTATCTTCCCAAAATTCATATGTTGGGATCCAAATCCTCGATGTGATGAAATTAGGAGGTGGGGCCTTTGGGGTAATTAAATCATGAAGGTGGAACTTTAATGAATGGGATTAGTGCCCTTATGGAAGAGACCCCAGAGAACTTCCTAGCCCTCTTTCTGCCAAGTGATTATACAATGTACAACGAGAACATGGGGGTTTGCAACCTGGAAGGGAACCCTTACCAGAATCTGACTATGCTGGCACACTGATCTCATATGTCCAGCCTCCAATACAGTGAAAAATAAATTTCTGTTGTGTATAAGCCACTCAGGCTATGTCACTTTGTTATAGCAGCCCAAACTGACTAATACATAGATATACACAAAATGGAATAGAATAGAAAGCCCAGAAATAAAACCCTGCATATATGGTCAATTTACTTTTGACAAGAGTGCCAGATCATTCAACAGGGAAAGGACAGTCTTTTCAACAGATAGTGTTGGGAAAACTGGATATCCACATGCAAAAAGAATAAAATTGGACCTTTCCTTACACCATATACAAAATTAATTGAAAATGAATAAGACCTACATGTGAGAACTAAAACTATAAAACTCTTAGAAAAAAACATACGGTAAATGCTTCATGACATTGGACTTGATGGCAATTTCTTGGATACGACATAAAAAGCACAGGCAATAAAAGAAGAAAATGAATTGAACTTCATCAAAATTAAAAACTTTTGGGCATCACAGTACAGTATCAACATCGTGAAAAGACAACTCACAAATTGGAGAAAATATTTGCAAAGCATCTATCTGATAAAGGATTAATATCCATAATGTATAAAGAACTCCTGTATCTTAACAATAAAAGCAACAGCCCAATTTAAAATGGCAGAAGACTTGACGAGGCACAAATGGGTAATAAGCATATGAAAAGATATTCAACATCACTATTTAGTAGGAAAATGCAAATCAAATCCATGAAGAAATACCACTTCCCCCCCATGACTTAGGATGGCTATTACCAAAACAAAAACAACCAAATAAAACCCAGAGGAAACAACTAGAATTGGCAAGGTTTGTGGGAAAAAACTGAAACCTTCCTGTATTGCTGGCGGTAAAGTAGAATAGTGTAGCCACTATGTAAGACAGTATGGTGGTTTCTCAAAAAATTAAACATACAATTACCTTATGATCCAATAATTCCATCTCTACATAGAAACCAAAAGAATCAAAAGCAGCAACTTGAACAGGTATCTGTACAGTCCTGTTCCTAGCAGCATTATTCACAATAGCCAAAAGGTGAAAGGAACCCAGATGTCCATCAACAGATAAATGGGTAAACAAAATGCTCTATATGCATGTAATGGAATATTTCTCAACCTGAAATAATCAAAAGAGTCACATTACAATTTTACAGAGTCTATTCAAGTGAAAAGCTCGGAATGGCCATTCCAAGGATGCACCACTCCAGAGAAATGGCGATAGTGCTCTGAAGCTTCATCTGTATTTACAGCCTTTCCCCATGGTTCGCCATCCACCCCCCAACCCCTCCTGCCCAGTCTGTGGAAAAATTGGCTTCTGTGACACTGGTCTCTGGTGCCAGAAATGTTGGGGACCACTGGTTTAATGAGTCCAGAGTTTTTGTTTGAGATGATGAAAAAGTTCTGGAGATGGATAGTGGTGATGGTCACACAACAATGTGAATTGTACACTTAAAAAATGGTTAAAATGATAAATTCTATTTCATATATCTCTTACCACAATAAAAAAATAAAAAAATAAAAAATTGTTTTTAAATTATGAAAGAAAAAAAGAAAACTCATGTGGTTATATATTACTTCCAACCAAAGATAATTACAAATGACAGAGCAAACTTACAGAAGGATAAAAGGGTCTATTCACCAAGAAAGCATAGCAATCCTAAATGTATATGCACCTAATAGCAGAGATTCCAAATAGATGAGCCCAAATTTGACAAAACTAAAGTAGAAACTAAGCATCATCAATTAGAGTTGGAGATTTTAATATTCCTTTCTCAATGTTAGTTAGAATTAGTAGACAGAAAGTCAGCAAAGATATAGAACTAAGCAACAGCATCAATTAGCTGAATCTAATTGGCATTAATGGAACAATTGTTCAACATCATCCAGACTTCAGAAAACACTATGGGTCAAACAGCTCAAGTTCTTCAATAGATACATTATAAGGGAAAAAGGGGGACAGAGATGTAATTTGTAAATTAAAAGATACTTAAGCCACATTCAAAAAATGGATTAAACTACGATATTAAGGATTGTACAATTGGGTGAAAAACATCCTAAAGAAACAAAGAAGTATCAAATTCAGGATAATGGCTATTTTGGAGAAGGTTGTGATTGAGATCAAATGTATGGAGCAGATGCTAAGGTACCTGAAAAAGTTCTATTTCTCTACCTAATGGTTACAGGTGTTTGCCTTATTATAATCCACTGAACTCTACAAATTTGTTTTAGTGTCGTTTTTCTGTATTTGTATTTTATTTTAAAATAAGAATATTTTTTTAAATCACTGTAATAGTTCTACTTCTGGGTAAAATAAAATAGCTTGCAACAGACCAGCACGCACACAAAAACAACTAAGAAAGCTAGATAAAATGTAAAACAAAACACAATCAAATAAACAAAAGTGTCTTCTGCTTGAAGGCATTGGAGAACTTCCAAGGCAAATAGGACCTCAGAGGCCAACATCCTATGGTGACACAGAGATGGGATGACATTCTGAGCCATTCTTTTTCCAGGGTATTTACCAATTCTTAGCATGAATCCAAGCAGAGGTCCCAGTCAGGGGACACTAGTAAGAGGCAGAGAAGTCAACTGAAATTTTGGCAATCCCAGTTGGCTAGAGAGAGAAAAATCAGAGATCGGGGATGCCAAAGCATCCACGTGGGGTGTAGAACCCTAGTGGAAGGGAAATATAAGAAACTGAGCCTGGCGTTCTGATACTTCTAAATTTTTGAACTGCTTAAAGCAGGAAAATAAGAAGCTAGGTAGAAAATTTATGAATAGTAGAGAGAGATGTTTTCTACAAAACAGACAAAAATTTAAGGTCTTCCAAAGAGGAACAGATCTAGTAAACAAGGCCAGATCCTCATTTCAAAGCCTGGGCAACTACAGCTTAACAGCAAAGATGAATCATTGGCTAACAAAGCCTTACAACAACTGCAACTTAGTTCTGGTCAGATGAAATTATGATCATATTAAAGTAATTTGTAGTTAACCCTCTCTGAAAGAAGATAATATCACCTAGATCCTTTACAATTTATTGTACACAATGTCCAGCATTCAGTCATAAATTATGGGACTTCCAAGAAGCAAAGCGAGAAGTCAGGCAACAAAAACACATACAGAAGACCCAGTTGCTTGAATTAGCAGATGTGAGTTTAAAATAGCTGTGATTAATATATTCAAAAAATAAATGACATGTTTAAGATTTCATTAGAGAACTAGAATTTACAAAAAAGAATCAAGTTTAAATTTTAGATTTAAAAAATGAAATAACTTAAGAACTCAATAGTTGGGCTTAACATCAGATTGGACAACATAAGAGAGGATTAATGAACAGGTAGATAACTCAGTAGAAAACACCCCGATTGAAGCACAGAAAGCTAAAAGCATAGAAAATACAGAAAAGAGTGTAAAAAACATATAGAACAAGGTGAAAAGTTCTAATATACAGGCAAATAGAGTCTCAAAAGCACAGCAGAGAGTAAACCAAACAGAAACAATATTTAAAGAGATAATTGCCAAGAATTTCTTAAAACTGACTGACGATATCAAATTGTGGGATTAAGAACCCCTACAGACCTCAAGCAAGATAGATACAGAGAAAATCGTGCCTAGAAACATCAGAGTAAAACTACTGAGAAACAGAGAAAATGAAAATCTTAAAAGCGGCCAGAGGGAGGGAAATGATACACTTACTTTAAATGAAGTAACAGAAACATTCCTAGTTGATTTTTCAACAGAAACAATATAATACAGAACTCAATGGAATGACATCTTTAGCATCTAAAGTGCTAAAAGAAAACAACAGTAAACATAGAATTCTGTACTCAGTAAAAAGTAGCTATCAAATGTGATGGGAAAAGAAAACCACTTACAGACAAACAAAATCGAAGAATATATTGCCAGTGGACCAACAGAGAAAGGTATATTACAGATAGTTTTTCAGAAAAAAGGTACATGCTCCCCGATAGGAACGTACAAAGGCAGGAAGAAATAAAGAGCAACAGAAATGGTACGTGTCTGAGTAAATATGAACGAATGACACCTGTACAAAGCAACAATTATTATTATTGTATTGTTATGTTTTATGATGTCAGAAATAAATCTGGACGCCTGTTAAAGTGGCCAGAACAGATTTTAGTCAGTACTAGCTATTGCAATGGGGAAAGGAGTCCAGCCTGAACTGAAATCAGCTTTGATTTGCACAGAGGTCGCTGGAGAATGAGTGAGGAGGGAGAGGGTTGAGGGGGGCTTCGGGAGGGTCAGGGAAGTGCAAAATTGCAAAGTTTGGTCAGTATAAACAAGATTAGGCCAGCTGTGTCTGCTAGCTAGAAATTATTGAAGTGCGGAAGGAGTCTATCTTCCCACGGGGCTGGGAGACAGAGGCCCCATCCTCAGGTATTGGCTGGTACAAATAAAATTTTTTTTGCCGTCTTCAGTTTTCCCAGGCAGGAACTTTAAAGGAACAGAAGGTCGTCTTTAGGATGTGGTTTCCAGCTGTTAGAAACTACACTAGTATTTGTTTAGGTCTTTATAGGCCAAGTTTCAAGCCTAGTCCAAAACGGGGCTCAGAGGAGCCTGGCTAGAGTTTGGTCAGGGAGAGAATCTATCAGGGAGGTTTATAACATGCAGAACTGAAACACACAATAACAGTAACAAAATGTGGGAGGAGTATGGCGTTCTAATGTCCTAGAGTTTTCTGGGAAGTAATAAAAGGGCTAACATATTAAACTGCAATATCAAGGATAAGTTTGGCTTTTGTTTTTTTATTTTTATTTTATTTTTTTTGAGACAGGGTCTCTCTCTGTCACCCAGGCTGGAGTGCAGTGGTGCGATCATAGCTTATTGCAGCCTCAAACTCCTGGGATCAAACAATCCTGCTGCCTCAGCCTCCTGAATAGCTGGGATTATAGACACGAGCCACTATGACCCATTAGTTTTTTAATTTTTTGCAGAAATGGGGTCCTGTTATATTCACCAGACTGATCTCGAACTCCTGATCTCAAGTGATCCTCCTACCTTGGTATCACAAAGTGCTAGGATTGCAGGCATGAGCCACCGTGCCCAACCTGCAAAAGATACATTTTATTTTTAGGGTAACCACAAAATATCAGTAAAAGAATATAACTAGCAAGTCAATAAAGGGTAAAAATTGAATTTAAAATACTTCATTGTTTCAAAAGAAAGCAGGGAAGGAAAGAAAAAAACATAAAGCAAAGAGCATGAACAGAAAATAATATAAACACAAGTATAACCCCATAAATATCAGGAAATGTAAATTCATGAATGATCAAATTAAAAGACAAAATTGTCAGGCCAGATTTCAAAAATCACCAAATTCTAGAGTGCTTAAAAGGGAAACACAGCATAAGGAGAAAGAAAGGCTGAAAGTAAAAGGATAGAAAAAGACAATATATGTACCAAGCAGAAACCAATTACATATCTTTCTTTACACCTGCTGCTAACAGTTAAAATGTAATTAAATAAAAAATACCATTCAAAATAGCAACCGAAATGTAATATACTTTGGAAAAAATTGTAATTTTATGAGAAAATTATAAAAATGACAATCAAAGACCAAAAAACCCTCCTAACTAAATAGTAATATATGCTATTTTTATGGATGAGAAGATTCACTATTGCAATGATATCAGTTCCCCCAAATAACCTATAAATTCCACGCATTTTTAAACAAAGCCCCAACAGGACATTTCATGCAATTTGACGAGCTGTTTCTAAAATTCATACAGCAGAGTAAGGGTCAAGAAGTATGAAAAGTATAAAACATTCCTGAGAAAGAATGAAATGAGATACTTACCCTACAATAGATTGAAGCTTTTTATAACACAGTGTGTATAAGTGCAGAAATAGACAAATGACCCAACTATACAGAATAGAGTCTAAAATTAGACACATGCATAAATTAAAACCTATTATATTTCAGTGCTATCATGGCAGATCATGGAAAAAGAAGAAAATTTTTTAAGTGCTATTTGGCATGAGGTAAAGATGATATCTTCCTTTCCCCATACCTATTTATCCTCATTCATCTCCTGTGATACCCCTGCTTGAAAATTATTTTGAAAATTTAGGTATCTAAATATGCAAATGAGAAATCTGTCAACTGAATTTCTTGTTTTTTAAAGTAGAAGTAGAACTTCTACTTTGTAAGCAGTCTTTCATTTAGGCCAGGGTTTCAAATCTAGCTCGACCACTTGTTAGATGTATGATGTAAAGTGGTTGCTTAATTTCTCTTAAGTTTCCATTTCTCTATCTGTAAGAATAGGTTAAACATATTGTAATGAGATTGAAGGTTGAAGAGAGTCAGAATATGTAAAGTACCTACACACAGGAAACACCACCATAAATGCTATTTCCCTTTCTCCTCTTCCTCTGGTTAGGAAGCATCTCCCTGGCAAAGCTGCTCTGTTGTGCTACCATTTGTAAACACAGCATCATTAACTTTGAAGAAGGTGAGTATCAGATATCATACGGATGAGGTAGTTATATTGACCCATTAGCACATGAAATTATCACTGCGATGATTACAGGTGGTATGTGTTAGCTAAAGCAGCAATCACATTTGCATCCTTAAAATTATACAAATATCTGAGAAACTCTACTAAAATCTCCAGAAATGACATTTTTCTGATATTTTTAATCTATTTATTAGAAAATAAATTTTAAATGTTTCTTTCAACTCAAATTTGAATTCAAACAGAATTCAAATGTTCCTATAGGAAACAAAAACTCACAGATCCTATGATGAGCTTTTAAATACAATTTTCTTCACCACTCACAAAATAAAAATTTTTGTTTTCATCAAATCTACTGTGATGGTTAATTTTATGTGTCAATTTGGCTAGCAGTGTAGTGACCAGTTGTTTGATCTAACGCTTGCCTAGATGCTGCTGTGAAGGTATTTTTTCGATGTGATTCACATCTAAATCAGTAGACTTTGAGTAAGATTTTCAGTGAGCTTCATCCATTCAGTTGAAGGCCTTAAGAGCAAACACTGAGGTTTCTTGAAGAAGGAATTTTGCCTCAAAATTGCAACATGGAAATCCCACCTGCCAGATTTCAGACCTGCCAGCCCCTATCTGCCTGTCTATCTGTCTACCCATCTATCTATCCATTCATCTATCTCCTACTGGTTCTGCTTCTCTGGAGAATCCCAACTTATACATCTACTGATTCACAATGATTTCCCCAATCTCAGATGGAACCATGTCATTTATTTCCTGACAATCTTAAAAATTAAAGTTGAACTTGATGGAATGACTTTGAACCAGATTCTAATTTTATGTGATTAAATATAAATTTTTATGTATAATATGGCAAGTCTCATAAATTGACACTATAAGATACTACAGCATACTGATTCTTCATTTTATGCACTCTAATGCAGTTTTTCTAAAAAGTCAGTACCAAGGAAAAACTCTTCTAGGTATTCATCAAATTTGTAAAATTACATTTGAATCTTTCTTCAGTATTTTTTATTAGATATGGTTTCTCCAGTGATAACGTACCATGGGTTTTCTGTGGCTAACAATCTCCCATTAGCATATGATTACACTAACAGTTGGATAGTACTAACACCTTTCAGATAACTAATGGTCCGCAAATGATTATAAGTTTGCCTGCTGTTTTTAATAAAATCATTACTAATATATAAAACCATAACATCTGACCTCTATCAAGAAAAAATGATTAGTAATTTCTTGGAGTATGCATGCAAATGAGATTCATATTTCACGGTGTTTGTTGGATGAAGAATTTAAATAATCATCCTTGAAAACCCCATAAAATGAAACATTTGCGAAGTCATCATAGGAATTTACAACCTGCTTATAGATTGACAGTGAAACACATTATGGGTTTTCTCCCAAATTTGCTGAATAATGTAAGAGGAAATGATGAAATAATTAACCTTCTACATTTGTAAATGCTAGGATAATAATTTAAAAGGTGTTAGAAATTAAAACTATTTCTGAATAATGAAATTTCCAGAAATATCAACTTTCATATGTGATCTTAACAATTTTTTTATCACTCTAAAGTTAAAGTAGATTTCAGTTATTTAAAAATATAAATAGAGTCTGACGTCAATTAACTTTGTATCTTAGTCATGTTAATAATCTGTATGGTAGTTAGGAGAAACATAATTCTTTTATTGTTGGTTTTAAATTAAACATTTTAGGTGTCTGAGTAATCCAAGTGAGAATAGCTATCACCAATTGCCATGACAGTGACAAAATTCCAGTGTAACCTCTGTGGGTGTTTTTGAGCTTCCAAGCCTGGTTATTGACCACATCTGCCTGAAATCCATCTCTTCTCCACTGCTAATCACTTCCTTAAAGCCCTCACATCCTGGCTGGAGGGTTCAAGTAAGGCCCACACAAATCACTTGCCTCCAGATTTTCCCTTGCCAATCCATTTTCCACTCTCCAGCAGACTTACTTGTTTTTCCCCAATCTCAGATGGAACCATGTCGTTTATTTCCTGATCAACCTTCTTCAGTTTCCATTGCTTACAGGATAAATCCTGTAGTGCGGCTTACAAGATTCTTCATAACTTTTCCCCTGCATACTTTGTAAACATTCTGGCACTGCTCTCCAAGACACTTTATTATCCAGGACGATGAATGTACTTTTTCGCACACATGGCAAGCTTTCTCATGTCTCTGTGCCTTTGCATAGAATATTCTCTCTCTCCCCCAAACCCTTCCTCATCTTCCCTGCTGACAAACACTATTCACACTTACAAAGCTTTCCTTCACACACGTTCCCTGAGCAGTTTGTCACCCTCTCTTCTGTGTGCCCATAGTACTTTTGTTCATGTCACGGTGATGGCACTTACCAAATTGTGCATAATTAATGCATACCTATCTCTTTCCACCATGAGACAGGGAGCTCCCAGTGATACACTCCACTGCCAGAGTGGTCAACCCGTACCCTGTACGAACTAGCAAAACAACTTTCTCTGATGTAAGTCCAAACCTGCCTCAGGTAAAGGACTTTTTAAAGAGAGAATATAATGACTATTCTAGACTGTAGAATAGTTTTTAAAATTTCAGTGCTGGTGACAATTTAAGACCCCGTGTTCCTGATTAGCTTCAGTTTATCTCGTCAGGCTAAACTGTTCCCGCACCAGAGCTGACCTGGCCCCTCCTCTCGGTTCATGCTGGTCTGCGTCCTGCCCACTCCTCAAGACCCATTGCTTGAAAGACACCCTCCCCAGGAGTCCAGCCTGCATCTGCCTCTTTCTTAACTCACTATTTATAATGGTGATCCAACATGTGACATAATTAATCATTTTCTAATTATTTTGTACAAACATTTTTTTTCCCTAAACAAGCTCAGATGATCCCTCAGGAATGAATCATACTCTATACTTCTTTAGGAAACCCTGTTGCCCTGATCCCCCTCGTACCTAGAATGTGCCAGATAATGAGATGTCCCCAAACAACTTTTGACAGATTGGGTACTAATGAATGCATACTTTTAAAAAACGACTTTTAGAAATACTGGACAAAGGATTTTTTTTTTTTTTTTTTTGCCCTGAACCGTTACCATAGTTCTTCTTAAACAGATCTGTAAACTTAAAAGAAAATAGGGGAAAACAGTTTTAATAAATATCTGAATTCTGAATCTATGCTTCCTGAAATAGCTCATTTTCTAGTTCATGAAGCCTGCTTATGGGAAGTAATACAAGTTATAGAACAGAATTTTGTATTGCACAGCCTAATAAGCTATGATTGCAATGAAAAAGGCTCACAGAGGCCTCAACTGCAATTTACAAAAAACATAAAGTCTCCTAGAGGGATTGAGAGTTCTTGGATACTTTTCCATGAACCTGAAATAGTCTTCACTGCGAGCATGCACACAATACATTTCTGTGAAATAGCACTATTTATTTTTCATTTCCATCATAGCCAGAACACATCCACAAGAAGTATATTCAGAAAACTAAACTCACAGTTACTATGGGGTTTTGTCTTGATGAAGGCATTCCTCAGATAGAAGGGGAAAAGAGCAATATGCACAATGCACCAGCTTGGTTTTGTTAGTGTAGATATTTTCTAATAGAACTTTTTGATGATATGGGCAATGAACTCGATGTCTGAGAGGAAAAAAAGGAAAATCTGATTAATTGTCTCAGCTCTGACTTTACTTAGCTGTGTGACCTCCGGCAGATCATTTAACATCTGTGCGTCTTAGTTTTCTTTTTATGTCAAGATATAAATGGACTCCATCCACTACACTATTTACACAATTAATATGAGAATATGGTATTAGAATATAAGAAGGTATATAAACATTCTTATAAAATGTTAAACTAATGAATGTAAATGAATGTAAATTATTATTACTCAGACTTCCCAACATTCTGATTTAACTTATATAATTTTTAGAAATATTAAAGAAATGACTTTTGATGAATGTTTCTTGAAGATGAATGCTTCAAACTTGATTAATGTGCTGAGGTTTGGTTTATGTTTTAAAAAGCCTGTGAGTAGGTCAAAAAACGATGAGTCAATTAGAGCTAATTTGGTCTCCTCCTACTCTGCTTGTCCAGTGTCTACAAAGTGGAGCCAAAACGCTCTTCCTGAGGGAGTGATTCCTCCATTAATCATCATCAGTGAATATTTATGGGCCCTACGTACAACGCCGTTGCCACAGCTGGTAACCTTAGGGTGGTTTGTTAATCTAGGACACATTTGGCATAGGCAGGTGGTTGTTTTTGATGATGTTTTTATTTGAAACAACGAGGTTTGTGAACTTGAATTGTAAAATCCATGTTTTTTGATCATGAGATCCTTGCTTTTCATAGGAAGTTCTTGTAGTGCCCTAGAGGTATTCCTTTTAAGGGTAGAATCAACGGGAGATCACAGACTGGTGAAAAGACTTAATTGTTTGCAAATTTCCTGGGTGCCTGGGTCTGGATGCATTTCTAGGCCAAAAGCTCACAACTATCATCTCATTCTCTAGGAAGCGCATGACTTCTGCCAAGTAAGTACTTCTGTGATACACAAGGGTGTTTATGTAACAGAGTATTCGCCCCTCCATAGTCTAGAACTGAGGGGTCCTCCTTTTTAAAGCTCTGTATTTCTGCCTATGTTCAGGAAATTTGGAATTTTTTTTTTTTTTGAGACAGAGTCTCGCTTTGTTGCCCGGGCTAGAGTGAGCGCCGTGGCGTCAGCCTAGCTCACAGCAACCTCAGACTCCTGGGCTTAAGCGATCCTTCTGCCTCAGCCTCCCAAGTAGCTGAGACTATAGGCATGTGCCACCATGCCCCGGCTAATTTTTTTCTATATATATTTTTAGCTGTCCAGATCCTTTCTTTCTATTTTTTTTTTTTTTTTTTTGAGACAGAGTCTCGCTTTTGTTGCCCGGGCTAGAGTGAGTGCCGTGGCATCAGCCTAGCTCACAGCAACCTCAAACTCCTGGGCTTAAGCGATCCTTCTGCCTCAGTCTCCTGAGTAGCTGGGACTACAGGCATGCGCCACAATGCCCGGCTAATTTTTTGTATATATATTTTTTTAGTTGGCCAGATAATTTCTTTCTATTTTTAGTAGAGATGGGGTCTCCCTCTTGCTCAGGCTGGTCTCGAACTCCTGACCTCTAGCGATCCTCCCGCCTTGGCCTCCCAGAGTGCTAGGATTACAGGTGTGAGCCACCGCGCCCGGCCTGGAAATTTGGAATTTGAGACAAGAAGCTCTGCCATTTCTCCTCCTTTGCTGGCAAAGTAATAAAAATTTTCCCACTTGTCCTCACTCTTCTAATTCAGCTTCGTGGACAAGTGCCAAGTTTTCGGTAACATCTGAGGGACCCACTGTGTGTGATGTGGGAGAATACACCCTGTAACAGATGTTCTGAAGTTCCGAATATCAAGGCAACATGAGAAGCTCTTTTCAATGACCTTTCTTTCTTTCTTTTTTTTTTGTTTTTTGAAGACAGACTCTCACTCTGTTGCCCCAGCTAGAGTGCTGTGGCATCAGCCTCGCTCACAGCAACCTCAAACTCCTGGGCTCAAGCGATCCTCCTGCCTCTCAGCCTCCCAGGGTGCTAGGATTATAAGCTTGAGCCACTGTGCCTGGTCTCAGTGACTTTTCTCTTTTCTTAGAAGAGACCCCATTTTTATTACTTTTCAATTTTTCATTTATTATTTTCCTTATTACATCAAGTGTTTTGACAACATTTTAAAAAGTCAAAACTGTGTTTAGAGAATATAAAATGGTTAGCTGAGTGATTCATGTCTAACACACAACCACTTTCAGATATATTCTTGTTATTTAAAAAGTAATTTAGAATTGCCTTTTCTGTTAGACCATCACCTCTCTAGTCAGCATACTTGTTAAATCTCCAGGATGTTTTTCTAAAACACTCAAAGAAACACTACATTTTATACTACACCAGTAAATATTTTACAGTTCTTATTAATCACACCATAATCCTAGATGCTTACTACTACCAGAGCTTAAAAGATTAAGCTCTACACTACTTTGTGTTGTGGTTTTTATCCCAAAGTTCTAGCAAATAAATATATAACACTTAACAGGTAGACATTGCTCAAGAAATAGTGTGATGGTAAAATATTTTGTTTCAACTTATTTATCCAAATTGAGTCACTTCATGTCTGCCTTTTGACTGTGATAAAACCAATAATTATAAGTTAATTTTGTCTTGAGACTTTAAGGTCAAAAATACTTTTTAAATGTCATGTTAATGGTTATTTGTAAATTAAAATCTGTGCCTGTTTCAATGTGGTTACTTTCTTAGCAATCATTAGTAATAGCTGCCATTTCTGTGTATGAAAATCTGAGTATAGCCAATTTGGTCTTTGTGAAATTTGAGAATGTTTTAATGAATACTAAGAAGAAAGTAGTTTTAAGAGGCTGGAAGATAAGTGTCATCCCAAATAAGTGACTGAGGCAAAAATCTCAATCAATGGAGATTTAAGTAGCCAAAGTTGAAGACATACCCAAGAAAAACATGAATTGCAGACAGAGCTGGGGTTTTTTTTCCAAAGGGGAATCTGGAAGTTTTCAACATTTAAAGGCATACAGAAAGAAAAAAAGGCAGGGAGCAACTGTTAGTGAGACCATGGTTACTTTCTTGTAAGACCCAGGCAAATCTATATTTTATATAAGATAAGGGGGATGTTAGAAGAGAAAAAGGGAGTGAAGGAAGCATCAGTTATGTAGATATTCCTGGGCAGGTGGAAGAATGTCTGGCTTTGTCTTGTCTCTGTTCTGTTACCTGTACAGATAAACCTGTAACTTGTTATTAGCATGGAGCTGAACAGACCTTAGTGTTAGGTGCTTTAGACATGGCCTATGGACCTAAAGTTATAATTTGCACGTCCTTGCTTATCAGAGATTAGTGAGGAATTTCATTAATGAATTATCTGTGGGGCCAGTTCTTCCCAAGTGCCTGAGGCCTTTACCTTCACTTTTGCATAAGGAGTTGAGGGGGTGGTTTTCAGATAGCTAAATTTTCTTTTTATCTAAGAGTTGGGACATTTGATGTGTTCATGTTTTCAAACTTTAGGATTTATTTCCAACTGCATAAGTGGTGGTTTGCAGCATTTGGAAGAATTCTGAATTCAGGAGGCTCTTTGTCAAGGCAAGGATTGGGTTCAGGACTACAGCTGTTATGCGCTGCACAGAGTCTTGACATCATGACCCAAGCAAGGGTATGCTAAGTGCACAGATGATGATGAAGATCAGACAGCAGCCTTTCTGCAAGAAGCTCACATTATAAGTGATAAAGGGACAAAAATATTCTGAGGGCAAGTTGATGGATACTGAAAAAGAGGATCTCTCTTTTAGCAATTTGGGTAACTATATAGGGCACTCAGGGTAGAGGGCAGAGATTTGAAATTGGTGCCTATTTCTTGCACTTTTTTTGATCATCCACATAAAGAATGATTTATTTCATTATTTATTAGACTAGAACAGTTTGGTGGTAACATAGTTTTCATCTTTAAAATTTTGTTAAAGAAAAGCTGGAATTCTTCATATTTCCATTACTTGATATGGATGAATAATGTGAAGTAGGTATTTATTTAATCATTGCTATTAGACATAGGAGAGGATATTCATAGAACCAAGCTAACACGCAACCCTAAGAAGAAATACCTCAGATATTTCAGAATGATAATCCTGAATGCTTTTCCAAATCCCAAAGTAGGTGATACATTTGCACAAAGTCCAAAAGAAACTTTCTCTGTATGTGTGTGTGTGCATGTATGTGTGTGTGTGTGTGTGTGTACTTGAGTCTTCTAGGGAAAATATTTTCTAATTAAGGGCTTGTCTTAGCCCATTTAGTGTTACTGTAAAGGAATAACTGAGGCTGGGCAATTTTTATAAAAGAGGTTTGTTTGGCTCCTGGTTCTGCAGGCTGTACAAGAAGAATAGCACCAGCATCTGCTTCTGGCGAGGGCCTCAAACTGCTTCCACTCATGGCAAAAGACAGAGGGGAACTGGCGTGTGCAGAGATCATAGGGCGAGAGAGGAAGCAAGAAAGTGGGTGAGGGTGCCAGCTCTCATGGGAACTAATACAGTGAGAGCTCACTCCCTCCCCTCCTTTCATGGAGGACATTAATCTATTCATGAGAGATCCACCCCCATGAGCCAGACATCTCCCATTAGGTCCAACCTCCAACATTGGGATCAAATTTCAATAGGAGATTTTTTTTTTTTTTTTGAGGCAGGTTCTTGCTCTGCTATCTAGGCTAGAGTGCAGTGGCATCATCAAAGCTCACTGCAACCTCAAACGTCTGTGCTCAAGTGATTCTCCTGCCTCAGCCTCCCAAGTGACTGGAACTACAGGTGTGCACCACCACTCCCAGCTAATTTTATTTTTATTTTTTGTAGAGATAAGGTCTCACTGTATTTCCCAGGCTGGTCTTGAACCCCTGGTCTCAAGTGATCCTCCCACCTAGGGCTTCCAAAGTGTGGGGATTACAGGCATGAGCCACCTCCCTCAGCCTGCAATATACATTTTATTCTTTAGGGTAATCATAAAATATGAACTTGAGACTTTAAGGGGACAAACATTCAAACCATATCAAGGCCTTTGTGCATCCACTTTCCTTGTGGATCTTTTGAAAATACCTCTAAAACTTATCAAGGAATGTTTATTGCTATGGTAGTGGGGAAGGCAGGATAAAGTTGTGAAAAATATTTCAATGGATTGTCGGTGTTTAATCTCTTATCCAGAGTACACAACTGCCTCCTTAAAACTTGCCACACTCTAAATGGCATTTTTCATTTCTCCCCACTGCCATGTTTTAAACTTAGATGCTTAAAAGAATAATGACACCTTAAGAAAAAGAAGAAAGTCATTAGGAGACAATTGATTATAGAAGGAAAAGATTAATGTCATTTAAAGTATTTCAAGTTCAAAGTATAAGTTAGATATATACCTAGAAGAAGATGTCCAATGGGAATTGTGAATGGAAGATAGAAACTTATGACTGGACAGGGATAACAATATATTTATGAATCATATTTCAGTTTATGGGAGTCAACAAGATCATCCAGTGTGAAAAGATTATTAACCTGGGGTCAGTGATCCCCAGAGATCCCAGAAATAAGTCCACACATATAAAGTCAACTGATCTTTGAAGAGGGTGCCAAGAATACACAATGGGGAAAGGATAGTTTCTTTAATAAATGGTACTAAAAAAACTGAATATCCACATGCAAAAGAATGTAATCTCAACGTTATCTTATACCAAACACAGAAATTAACTCAAAATGGAGTAAAGACTTAAATGTAAGACCTGAAACTATAAAACTCCTGGAAGAAAACATGAGAGAAAAGCATCATAACATTAGTCTAGGCAATGATTTCTTGGATATGATACCAAAGACAGAGGCAGCAAAAGTAAAAAGTAGACAACAGGAAATACATCAAACTAAAAAGCTCTCCCCAGCAAACAAAATAATTAACAGAGTAAAAATAAAGCCTATAGAATGGGAGAAAAATTACAAACCATGTATCTGATAAGGGGGTAATAATCAAAATGTATAAGGAATGCCATAACTCAATAGAAAAATTTTTAAAAAATGATTTAAAAAGTGAGCAAAGACTTGAATAGACATTTCTCCAAAGGAGAAATGCAAATGGCCAACAGGTATATATGGAAAGACACTCAACATAAACACAAGTCAAAATCACGGTGAGATTTGACCCCCTACCTCCCAGGATGACAATTATAAAAAGAAAGATGTGTTGACAAGGATGTGGAGAAGTTGAAACTCCTATACATTGTAGGTAGGAATGTAAAATGGTGCAGTTGCTATAAAAAACAGTATAGGGGTTCCTCAAAAAAATTCAGAAAAGAACTACTATATGACCCAGCAATCTCACTTCTTATAATGTATCCAAAAGAATTAAAATCAAAAATCAAGATCTCTAAGAGATATTTGCACTCCCGTGTTCACTGCAGCACTATTCACGATGAGAGTTATATGGAAACAACTGAAATGCCCATTGACAGAAGAACTGATAAGGAAAATGGGGTATTATACATACAAAGGAATATTGTTCAGCCATACAGAGGAATGGAATTCCGATACATGGTACAACATGACTAAATCTTGAAAACATCATGCTAAGTGAAATAAGCCAGACACAAAAGGACAAATACTGCATTATTTCACTCATGTCAGGTATCTAAAATAATCAAATTTATAGAAGCAGAGAGTAGAGTAGTGGTTGGTAGAGGCTGGGGGGAAATGCGAAGTTACTGTCCAATGGGCATAAAGTTTCAATTATGCAAGTTAAATAAGTTCCAGAGATCTGGAACAACATTGCACCTACACTTAACAACGTTGTATTGCACACTGAAAATTTTGTTAACAGGGTTGATCTCATGTTACTTGTTCTTGTAATAATTAAAAAGAAATGTCTAAATCAGATAAATTCATAAATAGTATTAATACTGTAAGCATGGTCTAAATTAAAAATACCAGAAGCAGTAATTGTATAAAATCTGCTCAAAAAAGTTTAAAGTGTTTGCTTTGAGGAGAAGGGTTGGTGAAAGCAGAGAACTGTTGTTTTCTTCATTATAATCTTGGATTAATTTTCTATTGCTGCTATAATAAATTACCACAGGCTTAAAGCAACACCCATTTATGGGTTCACAGCTTTGTAAGTCAGAAGTCTGGGCATGATGTGACTGGATTCTCTGCTCAGGGTCTCACTGGGCAACACTCAAGATTTTGATGAGGTCTGTGGCTCTCATCTGGGTCTGGGATCTTCTTTCAAGGTCACTGTTGGCAGAATTTATTTCTTGTGTTTATGGGACTGAGGTCCTTGCTATCTGTCATCTGGAGGCTGGTTCAGTTTCTAGAGGCCACCTGCATTCCTCCTCACAGAGTCCCTCCATCTTCAAGCCAACACACTGAATACTCTTGTGCTTTGACTCTTTATGGCTACCTCTTCTGCCATCAGCCAGAAAAAAATTCTTCTTTTAAAAGGCTTATTTGATTAGATTAGGTCCACTAGCACAATTTCTCTTTTGCCATATAAGGTAACAGAGTCTTGGGAATAACACCAGAGAACAGAAATCATGGTGGTCAAAACTGCCTATCTATCACAAATTCCTCTGGTATTATTTGGATTTTTTATTACTTTAATAACAAGAATTAATTAGAACAACTAAAAGAGTCAAAGGAAATGTAAGTAAGCAAAGCCAAAGAATGCATCTTTCAACAACCCTGCATAGAGAGGTAGTTTCCCTGGGATCGACCCAAATGCCGTAAGGTGAATGACTTCATTTTGGAGCCATATCTAACCTGTTGTTTCCCAGATTATTTCTTTTATTTCTTTGACTAAGAATCCTCTTTTTGGGAATGCACCATGTTGTAAAAGAAAAAATAAAAAAATAAAAATAAAAGAATCCTCTTTTCTTGGTTTGGTCTAAATATCTGGCTATCAGGTGAAAGTGTTGAAGGAAAGGTTAGCTCTTTATTAATCAATACATAAAGTCAAAAAACTTTAAATGATTAAATTATCAGTTGAAGTGATAGTAAGTTTTTAAAAAGGATTTAAAAATAGGAGGTTCTCATCAGAAATAGAAATAATGAGGGGTAAGAGTTTTCATGGTGGAAGCTTCTGCGGCAGATAAGATTAGGGTGTGGCCGGGACCATGCAATGAGGGTGGATGTGCGGCTTGCTGGAACTGATAAAGTTAAGGGTGGCTCATTGATTCAAACACTGAAATTAAGAGAGAACACATAGCAGAAACAAGGATCTGAATGGAATAATATTAATATTAATACCACAGAAGCCAAAGAAAGAGGGAGTCCCAGGAAGGAGGGACATGCCTGTGAGGAACAGGAATATGATGAGGGTTAAGTGTTTTTGCTCAAAATCTCTCAATCCTATAAGGTAGGTAAGGTACCAAGGCATCATTTATAATTCTACAAATAAAAAAGTGATGCTCGGAGACTTTAAGTAGATTTACTAAGTTTATGTATTTTTAAGTGACAGATCTAAGGCTGTACAAAGCCTTCTGATTACAAATCCAGTAGAAAATCAAGACCAATTTTCCTTAGAAGCTCTTTCATCACAGATGAGAGCATATTCAGAGGAATAAAAGCTAAGAATCCTTTCTGGAAACACAAGAAAAGCAAATAAACTATTCTAAAAAAAATAAGACCCACACTATACATGGATTTTGTCTTCGAATTGAAAGCCGCCTCAATTCATGCTTCTCTAATGAGGTGCAATATAGCCATGCCTGAAATAACTTTGGGTAATGAGATAACTTCTATTAATCTACTTATGAAAGAGTCTGTTCATTAATTAGGCTGGACAGCACAAAAGCAAAAACAATGACACTCCTGTTTCAGAGTGTCAGCCAGAATCTAATTAGAAATTAGTGGCTGAAAGGACTCAAATATTTCCACTTACACTGATACTGGCCTAAAGTACTCAGCCATGATTATAAATCATTTCACATGGGAGACAGCTTGGGGTGGAGGGGCAGGGGGACAGAGGGGGTTGGGGGGGCAGGATACATGGCAGATGGCACATCAAGGTCAGGCCAACTTTCAGACAGTCTCCTTTAAACTGTCCTGAGATAAGAGGGTTACTAGGAGAGTAGAGCAACTAAAATTCATCACTTCGGCTTTCTCTTTCCATGTCCTTTTCCTCCCTCCCCCTGGAAACACACACACACACACACACACACACACACACACACACACACACACACAGGATCCCGGAGCTGCTTGCAAAACTGCATGTAGGTAGTAACACGGTTGATTATATTTTTTTTTTTTTTGAGACAGAGTCTCACTTTGTTGCCCGGGCTAGAGTGAGTGCCGTGGCGTCAGCCTAGCTCACAGCAACCTCAAACTCCTGGGCTTAAGCGATCCTACTGCCTCAGCCTCCCTAGTAGCTGGGACTACAGGCATGAGCCACCATGCCTGGCTAATTTTTTTGTATATATATTTTTAGTTGGCCAGATAATTTCTTTCTATTTTTAGTAGAGACGGGGTCTCACTCTTGCTCAGGCTGGTCTCGAACTCCTGACCTCGAGCGATCCACCCGCCTCGGCCTCCCAGAGCTAGGATTACAGGCGTGAGCCACCGCGCCCGGCCTTGATTATATTTTTATTTAGGTGACTTTTTGTTCCTTTCAAATTCTAGCTTCACAAAACAGTCAGTCTTGATTCCACCCTGCCCCCATCAAAATAAAAAGTCCTGAAGCAGCTCATCAATGACATTTCCTAAACACCCATTCTTTCAAAATTCCAGAAAGAAAAAGTCTACACAAAGACAAGGAATAGCTGTTGAGTGATTTCAGAGATTCAGTGAGTCCAGTCATGCTTAAGGGTAATATTTTAAGGAAAAAGCACTTCCGCATAATCAATTCATTTTAAATAATTTTATCCTACTCTAATTGTCCCTTTCGTGTAAATATGCCATGAAATATTTCTTTGTCTTTCAGCTTATGTTATCATAGCCTTATGGGTTCACTTGTACCTTCTAGTATTGTTTTCTAAAGCAGCTCAACTGGGTCTAGTTCTCAACTGTTCACCTTGAAATCTCAGAACAATACATTAGTTCTTAACCTATATCCCATTAGAGAATCTCTGTAAATTAAATTAGGTAGAAGCTCTTAGGAAGCAAATGAATTATTCTGTAACTATTTATTGCTTCCTAAAGAAATGTGATGTATAAAGTATCTAACTTTGATCAAGATACATGCTTATTGAGTGAATGACATAATGACTGAATTGGTAATTTCATGTTCGTTATTGTCTTGGAACAGAAATTTAACTACCCAAAGTAATACCCACTGACAATTTTCCACCATTAGTCTGAACCAAGCTATCCCTTTATTCAGAAAGCTGAAAGGTGCCTATTGTGAACAAGGGTGGAAGAAGAAAAAGGGAGGTTATAAAAGGAGGAAATTAACATTGCCCAAAAAGATACAGTAAAAGGTTGAAAAATTGTCAGATAGACTAAGATGAATGAGAGAGAGAGAGAGAGAGAAATAGAGAAAGAATATGTAAAGTAAAATGAATTCAAAACAGAATGTTAGATTTTAAAAACAAAGTGTAGGTAAAACTTGAATTCCTATATATTTTCTTGAATTTGGGAAAAAAATGCTATGAATGCTAGTCAGTCTATGATCCTTTGCCTTCTCTGTCTTCTGCTCAAATTCTTAAGTATCAAGTTTATATTATTACTTACTATGTATTCCTCTGCTTGCCATCTTTTTTATAAATGGAGAGAGTTAGAGTTTGAGGAAACAACTATAGTATGGTCTATATACTATTGAAGTTAAGTTGATATTAATCTGAACTATAATGTTATAAAGTAATATGGTAATTGTAATCTCTAATACATTCACCACAACAGGGAATTAAAATGGTACAATTTTTTTTTTTTTAGTTTTTTTAGAGATAGGGTCTTGCTATTGCTCAGGCTAATCTTGAACTCTTGGCCTCAAGCAATCTTCCCACCGCAACATCCCAAAGTTCTAGGATTACAGGCATGAGCCACTCTGCCTGCCCTAAAAATTGCTGTTTAAAAGAAGGCAATTATGGAGCAATACAGGAGCAAAATAATAAGACATAAAAACAAGTAACAAATTATAGACAAAAATCCTATCTTATCGGTAAATTATTCAATGTAAATGGATTAAACACTCCAAACAAAATGAAGTGAATTTTTTTTAAATAAATGATATCTATAAGAGACATATGTTAGATTCAAAGAAACTAATAGGTTGAAAGTAAAAGGATGAAAAGGGGTATACCAAAAGAGGATTTTGATAGCTATATAAATGTTAGAAAAAGTAACAGCCTTTAAGACCAAAATTGTTAACATAGACAAAAAGAAATATTTTATAATTATAAAATGGTCAATCCATCAAGAAGATATAATAATTATAAACATATATGCACCTAACAACATAGCCCCAAAATATATAAAGTAAAAATTGACAGAACTGAAGACAGAAATAGACAATTCAAAAATAACAATTGAAAAGGAGATTCTGAGAAAATCACAGAGTAGGAAGCACCAGGAATTCATCTCCCTACCCAGACAACAATTACACTGCAGAATCTGTCTGACATAACTATTTTAGAACTCTGGAGTTGATTGGAGGCTTGCAACTTCTTGGTGGGGAGGCTGGGGCAGTAAATTGTGGTTAAATTCAGCCAATTTCAGCTCTTGGTTCAGCAGTGGCTATTCATTCCTCTCCCCAGCTACATGGTAGGCAGCTGTCCATGTGTTCCTGGAGCAGCTTACACAGAGCTTGTGAGAGCCAGAGAGGGCAATAAGGACCTTGTTCTCTAAATATTGGGAATTTGTGTTCCAATCACTGATAGTAGCTTCTGATTATTAAGTACAAACACAGAAGTAAACAGCCATTGTTGTTGTATCTCCTTTCATTGTTGTAAGCTTCTTCCCCCTTTTCCCATCCTTTTTTCCCCACAGAATTTCCTTCCTTCTACTGTCCTTTTCCCCCTTATTTTCCCCTTTTTATTCTCTTGGGACATAGACATTAAAGACAAGGAGATTCAAAAACAAGCACATATACGGGGGAAATTAAAAAGTCACCATGCATGCAGGGTGAGACACAAGCTCAAAAAACACCTGAAAGCCCTTGCATTTACACCTCAGGATGACTCTTTGCATGGAGACTGCCTGTAAAAATAAAACAAAGAAAAACAAAATAGCAAATTTTGGGAAAGGGGGATAATCTGATTTGCAGAATTACCATATTATTAGTTAAATATCCAGTGTTCAATGAAAAATCACAAATCATACAAGAAAAAAAGAAATCCAGAAAGTGTGGCCCATTCAAAGAAAAATAAGTAAATAAATCAACAGAAAAATCCCTGACAAAAACCTGATGGCAGATCCACTAGAAAAGACCTTAAAACAACAGTCTTAAAGATGCTTAAAGAAATAAATGATGATGTGGAGAAAGTAAAGAAAATGATGTGTGAATGAAATGTAAATATCAATAAACAGATTAAAAACATGAAAAGAAACCAGAAAGAAAGTCTGGACCTGAAAAGTACAATAACTAAAATAAAAATTTTCACTAGATGAATTCAAAGACAGATTTGAGCAGGCAGAAGAAAGAATCAGTAAACTTGAAGGCAAGACAATTGAAATTATTGAGTCTAAGGGAAAAAAAGAACTATTAAAGAAAAGTGAAAAGATTTAAGGGACCTGTGGGGCACCATCAGGTGGGCCAACATATGCATTGTGGGAGTTCCAGAGAGAGAAGAGAGGGAGAAAGGTGAAGGGAGAATACCTGAAGAAATAGTGGCCAAAAGCTTCTAAAATTTGATAGGAAACATGAATATAAATATCTGGGAAGCTCAACGAACTTCAAGTAGGGTGAACCCAAAGAGACCTATACTAAGAACCCATAATCAAATTTTCAAAAGACAAAGAGAGAATCTTGAAATCATCAAGAGTAAAGTGACTTGTCACACAAAGGAGATCCTCATTAAGATTATCAGAAGATTTCTCATGAGACATATTAGAGGCCAGAGGCTATTATATTTAATGTGCCAAAAGAAAAAAAATCCTGTCAACCAAAAATCCTATATCTTACAGAACTACCCATCAAAAGTGATGGATAAATTAAGACATTCCCAGATGAAGAAATGTTGAGAAAGTTTGTTACTGCTAGATCTGCTGTACAATAAATGCTAAAGGGAGTCCTGCAGGTTGAAATGAAAAAATACTAGACAGTGACTCAAAGCTGTATCAAAAATAAAGATTTCAATAAAAGTAAATACATAGGCAATTATAAAATCTATTTTTTTAACTTTATAACTTTACAATCTGTTTTCTACATAATTTAAGAGACTATTTAAGGAAAACATTCTTTTATGTTTTTGGACACAATGTATAAAGATGTAATAATTTCATATCAACATCTGAAAAAGAAAAGCCTTGAACCTGATGCCTTGATTGGTAAATTACGTCAAACATTTAAAGAAGAACCAACACAACTCTACAGACTTCTCCAAAAAACTGAAGAGGAAGAAATACTTCCTAACTCATTATATGAGACCAGCATTATCCTGACCAAATACTAAAGCCAAACAGAGACTATAATAGAAGAAAACTGCAGACAAATGTCTCTTATGAACATTGATACAAGAATCTTCAATAGATCAAGTGCAGTGGCTCATACCTGTAATCCCAGCACTTTGGGTGGCCAAGGTGGGAGGATCACTTGAGATCAGGAATTCACGACCAGCCTGGGCAACATAACAAGACCACATTGCTAAAAAAAAGAAAAAAATTTCAGCTGGGCATGGTGGTGTGGGCCTGTAGTCCAAGCTATTCTGGAGGCTGAAGGAGGATCCCTTGAGGCCAGGAGTTTGAGGCTGTAGTGAGCTATGATCATACCTCTGCACTCCAGCATGGGGCAACAAAGTAGAACTCTGACTCAAAAAAAAAAAAAAAAAACTTCAACAAAATACTAGTAACCTTGGCCAGGGGTGGTGGTTCATGCCTGTAATCCTAGCACTGTAGGAGGCTGAGGCGGGAGGATCACTTGAGGTCAAGAGTTTCAGACCAGCCTGAGCAAGAGGAAGACCCCATCTCTACTAAAAATAGAAAAAATTAGCTGGGCATGGTGGTGCATGCCTGTAGTCCCAGCTACTCAGGAGGCTGAGGCAGGAGGATTACTTGAGCCCAGGAATTTGAGGTTGCTGTGAGCTAGGCTTATGCCATGGCACTTTAGCCCAGGCAACAAAGTGAGATTCTGCCTCAAAACAAAACAAAACAACAACAACAAAAAAAAAATACTAGCAACCTGAATTTGACAACATAGTGAAGAAACAGTGAGTTGAGGGAAGATTTTCCACACAGTTGGTGCCTGGCAGAATGGGGGGTGCAAGACATCACAGATGTGGAAATCTGCTTTTCCTACCATCTTTTGCAGTTTTCCCACTTCTCTGGCCCTGGGAACTGTCTCATCCTCATACTTGAGCTCTGGGTTGTTGCTAGTGAAGATCTCAGCGCTGTATACTTGGTTTTGTTTTGGGGGGGAGGTTGAGAGAGAGAAGCCAGCTTGTGTCTAAGACATCATTTTGGAACTGGAAGACTGTGTGTCTGTTTTTAGGTGAGTAGCATACTGTTTTGATTACTATAGCTTTGTAATTTAATTATAAATCAGCAAGTATGATGCCTCCAACTTTGGTTTTTTTCTCATAATTGTTTTGTTTCTTTGGGTCTTTTGTGTTTCCACACAAACTTTAGGATTTTTTTTTTCTTTTGCTGTGAAGAATGCGTTTGGGATTTTGATAAAGATTGTGTTGAATCTGTATATTGTTGTGGGTAGTATGGGCATTTTAACAATATTAATTCTGACCCATGAGCATGGGATATCATTACATATATTTTAGTCTTCTGCAATTTTTTTTATCAATGTCTTATAGTTTTCAGAGTAAATATCTTTCACCTCTTTGGTTAAATGCCAACACAAAAAAATGGGGAACTATGTGAGATGATGGATATGTTAGTTTGGTTCACTGTAGTAACCATTTTACTATCTGTATACATCCCACAACATCATGTTTATGGGTTAAATATACATAATAAAATTTATTTTTAAATAGTTAAAATAATAAATTTTATGCCTGTATTTTTTATCACAATAAAAATATTGAAAAAAAATAGTTGGAGACTTCAGTATTCTATTTCCAATAATAGATAGAAGATCAGTGAGCAAAAATGAGATTTGCACAATGCTATAAGCTAGACCTAACAGACAGCTATAGAAAACTTAACAGTAGGAACACAGTCTTCTCAAGTGCATAAGAAACATTCTGCAGGAGAGACCGCATATTAGACCATAAATCAATTATGTATAAATTTAAAATCATTTAAGAAATACAAAGCACATTCTGTGACCACAATGGAATAAATAATGAATTAATAAAAGCAAGAAGTGGGAACATTCACAAACATAAAAATTAAAAACACATTCCTGAATAAACAATGGATAAAAGAAGAAATTACAATAGATATTAACATACTGTGGGAGGAATGAAAAGAAAACACAACATAAAAAATTCTTATAGATACAATAATGCTAACAAGGTTAGAGGACTCACACTTCCCAATTTCAAAAGTTACTATAAAGCTACAGTAAATAACTTTAGTAATCAAGAAAGTACAGTGCTGGCATAAGGTTAGACATGCAGATCACTGGAAAAGAACTGAGAGTCCAGAAATGAACCTTTGTATTTATGTTCAATTTATTTCCAACAGGAGTGCCAAGACAATTCAATGGGGTGGGGAATTAGTATTTCAAATAATGTCGCTGGGACAAGTTCTTATCTGTAGGCAAATGAATGAAGTTGTACTCCTATCTTATAAAATTTTTTTAAAAATTTTAAAGGCTTAAAATGATGCAAAGACTTAAATGTTAGAGCTAATGCTGTAAAACTCTTACAAAAAAAAAATAGCCTATGAAATATCTAGAATAGGTAAACCCAGGGAGACAGAAAGCAGATTAGTGATTTCCAGGCACTGGTTTATGGGAGAGAGAGTGGAGAGTGACTGCTTAACGAACATGGGGATCTTTGGTGGTGATGACATGTTCAGGCATTAGATTGTGGTCATGGTTACAATCCTTGTGAATATACTAGTCACCACTGGATCATACTCTAAAAGTATTAATTTCAACGTATGTGGATCATACCTCAATTTTAAAGGACCCACAGTTCTGCCACAAACACACACCACTAATACAATTATATATATTGTATACAATTATATACAATTGCTTAATACAGTTATGGACATTTGAAATTGCTGTGTAGAAGACACTGCCATGCGTTGGGTACCTACTATGTGCCTGGCTTTTCACTTCCATTTTCTCCTTGAGTCCTAGCATTGTTACTTTTGCATAAGAAAACTGGCATCCCAAACGGTAAAACAATTTTCCAGGTTCATATTATTATATTAATATGTGAGAATATGAATTTACCTAGATCTCCTGACTCAAAATTCTCTATTGTATGCTGTCTCACACGTTGAGTGGCTGCTGAGGAACAAAGATGTTTATATTGCCATATTTAGGGTAGCGGCAAAAGGTCTATTTATATGGCAACTGTGAAAACAAAAGTATAGCAGTAAACAGCAAGTAAGTGGCAAGTCAAGAAAGAAAAGTCTGATCTTCTTGATTCTGCATCTTATCAAATTTCTTATATTCAGGAGGATGGCAGATTAGAAAGGGAAGCAAGACAATTGCAGGAGGGAGCAGGAAAAAAATATACTCCACACAGGGTACATGGACAATCGGTAGTGAGAGAGAATGTGAAATTGGTTGGTATAAATGTCAAAGGCAAACTGGAGAGGAAATATATTTATGGCATATGCATCCATCTGGATGTCTCTGGACAGTGAAACTGGGCAGCTGGGGACAGAAATAGGAGGAAGACACCTTCACTCCCCTTTTAGATGCACTGAATTTTGAATCACATGACTACATTACCTAGTCAATAAATGGTACACAAGGTTCATTTTCTGAAAGAGAAAATTAATAAAATGCTACATTCTGGAAAAGGCATTAAAATTCCTTTGAAAGTGGCTGTTTTTGTTCAAAGCCAGGGTGTGGGCATGTGTAATGAGTGAGCACAGCTGCAGAAGGCCATGAGCATCACCCTGGCTGGCGACCGTGAGGGGCAAAGAGCTAGGAGGGAGAGTCAGTCAGGTGGTGGAAAGACTCCCCCAGCGGGGCACAGGACAGCCCCCCGGGGAGTCACATGGAAAGCGAGGGTGTGCACAGCTAAAATCATCCCTCCTCTGCTTTTTACTCTATTGGGGAAAATCTATAGAATTCCTGAGTGCTCAGAACACAGATGGAGGTAAGAAGAGTGTACAAAAACAAGTCTCCAAAGATTTTTCCTGAAAATAGCAGGAAGTCAGGCTGAAAACTCTCTTACAGAAAAAAAATAATCAATAACTTAAAAGAAACAAAGTTATCATAGTGACTTAATAGTTATTGAAAGATGTATACAGGCCCAGAAGGATATTACTCTACAAAGAGGTGGCTGAGGCTGTGAAATCTAACGGCAAACTGCCTAGATTGGAATCCCAAAGCTGCCACGTTTTGCTGGGCAATGTAAGGATCATTACTTAATTCCTCTGTGTTTCAGTTTTCTCACCTGTAAAATGAGAAAGAAAAATATTGCGTACAACTTTCAGTTGTTCAACAAGAGCAGTGGTTCTAAGCTTTTTCCAGCTACAGAATACTATGCACAAATGAAACTTTACTCAAAGACTCAATTTACAAAACAGATAAAAGTAGAGTTGCCCTAACTGAGTTAAGGTTGGAGAGGGAACTAGCCTGGCACCACTAGGATTCTGAGGCACAATTTGAAAATCACCATCAGATCGGAAGATCTGTACACACACATATTTGTACACATCTGTTTCCATGGGTTGATACGTTAAGTCCTACCCAGGGTAAATTTAAAACAGTTAGAATAAAGAGCAATTGAGAACATTAAGGATTAGTGTTCTAATATCTATCAATCTTCTAAAAAATATATTGTCCAATTGCAAATTAAGATTAGTAAATTATATTTGATAGAACAATATTAAAAAAATGAATTATTGATTGTGTTTAGTTTACTAGTAATATATGCCCCTGTCCAGCTCATTAAGCCCAGCCTCTCCAGGCACCTGACTTCAGGTGACAGGAAGGATCGGAAGGAAACTAGTGTCACACAGCCTGTCCCTAGAAACACCCCAGTCACAGTTGATGGCAACAGTCACGAAAGCCTAAAAGTCACGCAGCTTTTTAAGGACCATGTGCCTATACCTATGTTGGCAGCATTCAAGGCAGCACATTACTTGAGTTAAACAAATTATTCTTTTTAGCAACCAAAATATTTGCTTTCAATAAAAATGTTGATATTTTTAAAGATAATACCATGTGTTTCTTAATTATTAACAACATTTTGAGGGTCTATTAAAGAGACACAAACATCTTATAATGTTTTAAATGGTGATCTCTAGAAGAAGCCAGTGTGAGTGTTTTGGCAGTTAAAATTATTTAAATTCTTTGACATTTTCTTTGAAAATAGTGTCGTTAGCAAGGCTTTACATATATATATATGTATACACACACACACATATATATGTGTATATATGTATATACACATTTATTTAAAGCCTTCCTTTAACAATGTAAGTATAATAATGTGACTCAAGGCTCTCAAAATCCTGGTCCATTAGAAAAATCTACTACTCCAAGTGTTGAAGAAAACTCCATCTATAAATAGGGAAATGGCTAGAGATTGGATTTTGCTAGCCTTAGATTTTTGTCCAAATAATGTGTATTTTTGAATATACATGTCAGAAGACTACTCTTCAGGAAACAAAAGGAAATGACTTCAAACAGTTTTCAACACTCTTTTTACTTGTTTGCCATGTCTTGCTCTTTTGGTTGAAAATGTTTGTTTGTTTGTTTGTTGTTGCCAGATATGTCTTTTAATTGCTGTCACGTTTCATCTGTGAATATATTTATTGACCTAAAATAAGAAGTCCTCAGCTGGGAAGACATTTAGTGCAAACAGTCTCAGAGTGCTTTGGAAATCAGTTCTCTGGATGTGCATTTAAGGGGGGAGAGGACCTCACTCCAGCAGCCACCGCTCCTAACCTTGACATTCGCGGACAGAAGCCACCCCAAAGGTTTTCTGCTCTTTAATTTGTTTTGTCGCCAAAGCAATCCATGGCTTTTATTATTAATAAAGCTATTACTCATAGTACAGATGCAACTTAAAGAGGTGAATTTTAAGTTGTAAGCCCTGAATCTGGCAGACTACATGTGTTTGTGTGAGGAGAACACACTTACCAGACCTATCCTACAAATATTTCCTTCCAGCTGTATTGACAAAGAAGAGAAGTGGAGCTGTGCAAGAGAATACAAGCAAGTAAAGACAACTTTTTCTCCAGGTATAATACCGCCAGAATATTTCTTCCTGTTCTATATCTAGCTTAATTACTATTCTAGTAAATAATTTTTAATAAGATTGGTAGAGCACACACACATACACAAAAATCAGAACTGACCTGAAGAATGGATTTTATGACTTGATTTTGAGCAACAGGGTACCTCTAGAGGATGACTAGGATATAAGGAAGTCGTTAGCTCCCCAAAACTACCCCCCAAAGTAAAAACAGTATGCCTGCTATCTAAATGCAACTTTAAACAAGGCTCCATGCCCCCATTTCCAACCAAATTGTCCCCCAAGATATTCCTAAGTATCTATTCCGGAGCTACTATTGCTATCTTGTTAACCTAGGAATATAATTTCTCATTTTCTAACATTCATGTTCACTGTTAAGGATTTGTAAAGTGCCAGTTATATAAGGAAATAAAAGAGAGTAGAGTCTTGTTCTGATTAAAGAATTTTGAAATCCCACCAGAATATTCAGGGGCAAAACACAGCTGGCTTCAATCTGACCAACTCAGAGTTCAGAAATATTTCCTAAATTAGGACCTCTTTTCGGTTAAATGATGTCATACATTGTTTCCCAGAATTTTACTCTTTTACTCTCTTTTTTGTATTCTCTTCCTACCTAAATTGTGCAAAATTATCTCTTGGCTTTTTTCCATACTGTATGTAATCCTTTTTGGAAAATTCTTGCTATTATTCTCTTCATCCTCAAGAACAGATGCTTGTCAAGGGGGAAAAAATGCTTAAAATTTAGCACTGGAGAACTGAAGGTAGAAAATACCAGTCCTCTATAAATAGTAATAAAAATAATAACAGTTTAACATTTATTGAATGCTTCTTATATGGCAGGTAATGTGCTCGGCAGTGCTATCATGATAAAGGCAGATTTGCCCAGGAGAAGATGGAGTGAAGAGGCTGGGCAGGCAGGACCTACCAGCAAAGGAGAAAGTCAAGTGCAAAGCTCTGACGGCTTCAACCCCTGTGGCACCTTGGAGAGCTCCGTATGTCAGCAGCATGTAATACAGGAAGTGGTATTAGATGAAAAATAAATATATATGTATTTACTCTTACATATGCATAAAATATATTTGAGAGGATCACAAGAAACTTAACATTAGCTTGCCTGGGGAAAACCGGTGCTAATCTGGAGTAGAAAGGAGACTTGGTTTGTGTCCTTTAATATTTGATCATATACTTTCATCTAAAAAACTAAAAATAAAATAACTCAATGAAATGTTTCATTAATATTATTAATACTTCTGCAGTACTAAAAAAATACATTTGCTGGGAAAGGGATGAGGTCATATGCTGGGTGAGAAAAGAACAGTAACAGGAAACGTGGTGACCAGGAGTGTATTCAACAACTGTTGACTCACACTGAGGGCCCAGCCAGGTCTAGTGCCCATTAATTTGTAGAAAATTTTCTCCGTAATTCACTGGCAACCTAAATGATTTCCTAAGTGGTTTCCTAAGTGAACTGATAGGTTATGGATCAAAAACAAGGAGGCCTGGAAGTTGTGGTACCAGAAAGAGGAGAGACGTAGCAATTAAACACAGGATTTTTATTTGTTAAGGAAGCAAAGCCAGGAGAGGAGTGAGGAGTTGAGTGAGCAAAGACTGTGAATTCTAAAGATGACAAAGTACAGATGTCGTGGAAATAGAGGAGGGAAAGATCAAAAAGGAGATTAGTTTTAGTCAGCAAGAGAGACCAAGTTTACTATTTCAGAGAGGAGCATGGATATGGCCCCAGGAGATAAGTGCGGTGAAGGCAAAACTCAGTAGCATTGGGAGGGTGGAGGGACTTTGAGTCTACAATGGCTTGGAAAGATGAGTTGCCCAGAATGATGTTAAGGTACGGGATTTCTGGTTCATAACCATAAGGAGGTACGCTGCACATTGAGCTGGAATAAATTCACCTGTGGCTGGGATAACCCTGAGAAGGTGGGTATGTACGGTTTGGTGGTGGCAGTGAAGGGGAAATTAATCTTTTCAGTGGAATACAGACGAGTGAGTAATTAGTTGTGGAAGTTTCAGGGAAGACGTGCCAAAGAAAGAGGTGATGTTTGAGTTAGGTCTTGAAGTTTAAGTAGGAATTCCGCTGGCAGAAAAAAACTTGGTGGAAGCATTACTGCCTGAGGGAAGGGTAGAAACAGAGGCCTGCTTTTCTTAAGTCCTAAGAGTTGCTTAGCTTGAAATATGGGTTCTGAAAACTGCTGCTTTGGTCTGGTATGTGAACCATTCTGTGGCCTGTCTTTTCACATAGGCAAATTCACCCCTTTGTTGATGAAGCATATGCTAACATAAATAAATGGGCATTTATGGGATTCATGCACTTCGCGCTCCAATTATTTTTATTTGTTTCTTTCCTGTGTAAGGGAGACAATAGCCCAGCCTAGCAATTCTGAGAAGAAACACCTTCAAGTGGCTGCAAATTATATAATGAGTATATTGTAAATGCAACTCAAATTATTAGAATTTGAGTTAAAGTTGCATTTTGAAATTCAATATCCAGGAAGTTTGTATAGATCTTGGGGGAGGATGTTGTTTGAATGTCCCTGGGGTGAGGCTTTATAATGTATAATTCAAGAGAAACTGGTGTATACAGTTTGGGAAACTGCTGCTGAGTTGGCAGGCCAAGATAATTAGTAATTGCCACCTCCAACAACTATATAAATCAAGATAAATCACAGAGAGATTGGAGCTCTTATTCCAATATGGAAGAATATGAAATACCCACTGAGGTTATTTTTAAAATTCCAATTTAGCCTACAAAACTTAGCCATTCCATTCTGCAGCAAAAGCCCTACACATAAGTGTAAACATACAATTGTCATTCACAATTAAACAGCTGGTTATGAAATTATTAGATATATGCCTTGTTCTCGCCTCATCTTCCTGACCCTTAAGCATAAAATAAACACAATGAGTTTTCTTTGTCACTTAATACAATGCAAATCATTCCTTACTTTGGAAAAGTAGCCAATTAAAACCCACTTTCAAATGTTATTGATAATTTTCAGATACTTTTGGCAGACTAATTTCCTATACTTTAGGCTACATTAATTAACTTTGGCCCCAGGCTCTTTGCTTCTCTGCTCCAAAATGAGGAATCTCATTCCCGGGCAGCTCCCAAGTTGGCAAGTAGTGCGACAGGAGCAAGGAGATGGAGGAGATGAAGATCAGGTTCCTATGTCAATGCACTTGGGGTCTAACCAGGAGAAGATAACCATCAACTATGTAACCAGTAAGGACAACAATGTGTTGTGGGAACATAAAAGAAAGGTTATTGAGTCTGATGATTGAAAATCAGAATACGCTTCAGAGAAGCAAGTTTTTTGAGTAAAAATTGAGAATGGGCATATTTTCAGCAGATGAAAAGGAAAAAGGAGATATCTCAGGCTTTCAGGACAGCTTGATTTAAAGATAGAGGTCTAAATTATAGGCAATATTTAGCAAATAGTAGGTGATACAATCTCAGTCAAACACTGTATGCACTTAGAAGGCTATTTATACTTTTAAAAAAAGATTATTGAAATTTAGCTTGATAATGTATCTGGAAGGACCTCAAATTCATTTTTAAGGAAAGTAAACTTTAAATGTGAATTCCCTGAACTAACTGCATAAACCTGGAGTGCAATGTCTATAATCATGTGGCAACTGGTAACTTATCTTCTATGAAAGTTTGTGTTTTATGATTTAAAAGGTGATTTGGGTCAAGAAGACCAAGACCTGGAAACAAACTCAATGTTCCAATAACTGATTGTAACAAGCAGCATCCAGTGTGTGTTAGAGGGTTTGAAGTATGGTTATAACACAATAAAGGCTTAAGAAAATTCACTAAGATAAACTCTACATTGATATGATATTTTTATGTATGGCTCTCATATTTTCTTCCACAAACAGTTATGTTTTAAGAAGCATCCTCAGGCATCATTCATTAATGAGATTTAATGAAATTTATGGATCAATGCATGGATGCCTCATTCCCCTTAATACTCGTGCTTTCATGTGTATAGATTCACTAATTTCTTTCTCTTAAAATCTTTTCCTTTCTTCAAGATGGCCTGCTAGAGTCAAGGCTTGTCAGATCTTCCCGGCAGAGAAGTTGAGGCTTGGACTGAGGGGAACAGAGGGTGACTGCTGAACATGAGTAAACCAGGGGGACTGAAGTCAGGGGAGTCCCGGACACCGGGAGCTGAGAGAGAGAAGGACAGAAGAGAGAAATTGGCACGAACCAAATCAAGGGAGTTCCGGAGCCCAGGGAAAGGGTATGGGGCTTTTCCCCTCCCCCACCTGGGTGCCTCAGGCCTGCGATGGGACACAGGGCTCTCATCCCATGGGGGAGTGCCAGGAGGGACCAGAGAGCTGGTATCCCTGCATCTGGATGCCTCCTCTTCTGCAGCTCCTCCACTCCTGGCATCCCAGGAAGTAATTTTGGCTCAAGCCACTTGTAGCCACATGGCTGCACCCACCCCATAGCAACTGCCAAAGCGCCTTGCACTGAGTGACTGAGCCTGGCCAGGCAACCCGGAGCGCACTCCAAGCCGAGCCTGCCTCGAACAGTGTAGCCGCTCCTGTGGCTTGGAGAGGACAGCAGTCGTGGCTGCAGCAGTGGCTAGGAGAGGAGGAGGCGAGACCTAGACCGGTGCTCCCCCCTCCAGCTCGAGAGCGGTACAGGAAGAACATGGCCCCTGCCCCCCCCCCCCCCCACCGTATCAGCTGCTGCAGTTCTCTGGGCTAAGTGCCCATATTTCAGTCCCGGGGGCACATTTCTACCCCAAACCTGTATGGCAGCCTCAGTTTGTGATCTTCCCGCCCATAGGCATTTGGTGTATCCACCTAATGACAGTGCAGGTTTTGGGGCAGGGAGGCATGGGGCAGAGGTACTAGTTTCAGGGTCGGGTGATGAGTGAGAGCCATGCCCACGGGGAGGGCGTGGAGGAGCACAGTAGAGCAGGGGTCTGTACGTGTGCCCCATTCCCCTTTCCCCCAGAGAACTCCCAAATTGGAATTTGCTGAACCACTGAGACTCAATTTGCATAAGTACTGGTTCCCATGGCAACCAGATGCCTCAGTGCTGCAGACTGAATCAGAGCAGCTGCCCACCGCCCCCCCCCCCCACGTTAATAGGGAGTTCAGCTTGATCTAAGAGTTCCTTGAGCCACCACTATTCCCCTGATGGGAGCATCCCCCTTCCAGAGTCTTCTGGGGATGGAGAGGCCCACCCACCTTGCCTTGGGATCTACAGTTGGAGATCCCCCTATCCACCACAGTCACCCAGAGACACATGCCAGCGGACCAGATGCGCAAACTGTGGAGAAGCTCAAGAGCCCATCTTGGGCAGAGAGGGAACACAAGTACACAGATCAGAGGGGGAAGTGCCCAAGTTTGCGGACAGAGAGGGAGAAAGCCTGGCTAGAGGCCTCAGTAATCTTATGAATAAGCTCCTCCCTTTAGGAGCAGCCCTCCAAGCTTGGAGAGATAGCCCTGAACTCCCTATCAGCAGCTCCCCCTAGCAGCTGGATAAGCAACTCTGAGCACAGTAGAGGCTCACACACCCAGGCTCTCACACCCCAGCTACAATCTATCTTGCTCCTGTCCTCCCCTCAGGAGCTACAGGGCCCCTCCCAAAGCTTGAGGCATTCATATACCCCACCTGGGAAACCAGAGCCTATCATGGGCACAGTAGATTACCTTGTAACTTGCTCCTTCGTGCAAACTACAATCAATGACAATGGGAACAATACCATAGCTAAACATAGTGCTTTCATCACAGCATTTGAAAAACTTTCTTCTTTTCAGATACAAGATTTTAGGCTTCATATTTCTATCTAAATTCCATATTTTAAAAGTGAAGATCTGTATCATATGCTTGTCACTCAGTTACTTCAGTAACAATTTTTTAAAAATATTTACTATGATCTCTTCAACCAATGTGTTTTTATGTGTGTTCTTACCAACTTTTAGTTACTGATTTACAATTTGATGACATAGTGGTAATATAATGTGAGTTTTATGATATCAGTCTTTTGGGATGCATTAAGCCTTGCTTAATAAAGCTAATATTTGGTCAATCCTCTGTGTGTGCTTGTAAAGAATATATATTTTGCAGTGGCTGAATATGGTAGCATGTATGTCTAATACATCAAATTTATTTACCTGTTTTTAACAAATATGTATTATTGCTGATGTTTTGGTTTGCTTTTTCTGTCAAGTAGTGATCTAGATATTTTAAAATATCTGTCTTTATGATGGGTTGTTTTCCCCTATAGTTCTGTTATTTTTTGCTGTCTATATTTTGAGTCTTTGTTATTGGATGCATACAACTTTAAAATTATTTTACCATCATGAATTGTCATTGATTAACTTTTATAATTCTTCTGCCTTTTATGTCTATTTTATATGATACTAAAAGACTACAATCAATTCTTTTTTGTTATTATTGACATGCATTACTTCTTTTAAACTTTAACTTTTAAAATTTCTATGTCATTATGTTTTGGATATGTCTCTTGTAGACAGCAAAAGTCAGATTTTAGTCTTTAAATCCAGCTTGAAAATCTTAATTTTTTAAAACTGAAACATTTCATCTTTTTATATACATTTCAATTACAAGTATTTTAAGATATCCTGCTATCTTATTTTGTGTTTATATTTGCTCTGCCCATTCTTTGTATGTTTTTTCTCCTTTTCACCTTCTTTTAGATTGATGAACTATTATTTCCCCATTCAATTTTTTCTCTACTTGCTTATGTTATATACTATCATAATTATAACATACTGTTATACACTATATTATAATAAATAGTATTTTATTATTTGATAATTTACTCTTTGTTTATCCTATCATTTAGATATTATAGGAGAAAGAGTAAGACTAACTGGCAAGCAATATTTATTTACATGAATGATGGGAAGCTTCTAGAAATAAACACATTCTAAGGGAAAAAAGACTAGTTTATAGAAAAACTTCCAGTTCCAAAATGGAGGTACAGAAATAAGGTCATTCCACTCACCCCTCACAGAAAACCAAAAACAAATATACAGCACTGAGGTTATCACTAACAATATGTCAGAACTCAGATATGAAGAGGAGACAGTTATCAGGGCCACAGAAAAATGAAAACACTCTGATCAGATGGTAAGAGAATGGACTTTCATACCCATGATATCCCTTTGCCCAATCTTCCCCACACTAAGCATACAAAAAATTCCCTCAACTCACTGTTTTTTCACTGGAAAAAGTGAGATTGAGGTGGACAATCAGATTCCCCACCATCTTGGGTTCCCTGGAAGGAGACCTATCTCAGCATTGGGAGTGCCTAAAGGGAGAAATATCCCTGAGGAGACATCTAGTGAAAATAGGGTAGGGAAAGGATTAACATCCCTATTCCTGGTAAATCTGCTCCACAACTCAGGCAAAGGAGACACCAAATCAGTGGCTGCTCAGCACCACAGATTCATTCCATGGTTCCCTTGGACACAACCCCCTAGCTAGCCTTCCCATACTACCAAGATGTCCCCTTTCAGACCTTCCTCATTTGGGACAGGTGGCAGTACGATTGTTTACTAGAACCAAGGCAAACCTGGGCTTAAGGCATCATCTAGTGCCAAAAAGGAGGCAGTGACCTAGCAGGAAAAAAAAGAAAGAAAATCAACAATTACAAAGAATCTCTAGGCAAACATATCCAATAAAAAACAAAACAAACCAGACAGAGAAGACTGAAATACATAACTGATCTTTCAATGCAAAGACATAGATGTACATCCACAAGAAACAACAGCAAACACAGAAATGTGACCTCCCTAAACAGAAAAAGGAACCTATGGCTGACCAAAACAAGATGGCAATATGTGAACTCTCTAAGAATTCAAAATAGTAGTTTTAAGAAAACTCAGTGATCTCTAAGATAACACAGAAAAAGTATTCAGAAATTTATCAGAGAAATTTATCAAAGAGGTTAAAATAAAAAGAAAATTATAAAGAAATCTTAAAACTTAGAAATACATTTCCTGAACTAAAAAATTAATTAGAGTCTCTCAACAGTAGAATGAATCAAGCAGAGGAAAGAATCAGTGATCTTGAAGACAGGCTATTTGAAAATACAAAGTCAGAGCATAAAAAAGAATAAAGAATAAAAAGGAATGAAGATCACCTAAAAGATATAGAAAATTTTCTCAAAAGACCAAATCTAAGAGTTATTGATATTCAAGAGGGAGCTGAGCAAGAGCAAAGTGTAGAAAGCTTATTCAAAGAAATAATAACAGAAAGCTTTCCAAAACTTGAGAAAGAGATAAACATCCTGGTATATGGAGATCAAAGAACACCAAATAGATATGACCCCAATAAGACTACCCCAAGGTATATAGTAATTAAACCCTCAAAGGCCAAAGACAAAGAGAGGATTCTAAAAGCAGCAAGAGAAAAGAAACAACATATAAAGGAGCTCCGGTTCATTGGCAATAGACTTCTCAATGGATATCCTACAAGCCATGAGGGAGTGGAACATTTTCAAAATGCTGAAAGAAAAAAACTGCCATCCACTAATACTGTATCCAGCAAATGTAGCTGTCAAATATAAAGGAGACATAAAGTCTTTCCCAGATAAACAAAATCTGAGAGCATTACCACTACTAGATTCATCTTACAAGAAATGTTAAAGGGAGTTCTTCAACCTGAAAGAACTAAAAGCACTAATGTACAAAAAGAAAACATTTGAAGGTACAAAATCCACTGGTAAAATTAAGTATATGGACAAACCCAGTACACTCTAATACAGTGGTCCCCAATCTTTTTGGTACCAGGGACCATTTTCATGGAAGACAATTTTCCCATAGACCAAGGAGTAAGGATGGTTTTGGGATGATTCAAGCTCATGACACTTATTGTGAACTCTATTTCTATTATTATTACATTGTAATATACAATTAAATAATTATACAACTCACCATAGGTTGGAAATCCCTACTCTAATACTTAATTGTGGTATGCAAGCAAATTATAACTCTAGTATGAAGCCCAAAAGACAAATTTATCAAAAACAGTAATAGCTACAGCAACCTGTTAAGAGATAGGCAATATAAAAATGTGTAAATTGAAGCAACTAAAAGTCAAAATATGTGAGAAATAGAGTTAAAGCATAGAAAGTTTTTTCATTTTTTGTTTGTTTCTATTCTTAGTGATCTAAGAAGACTAGTCTTTAGAAAAAAATGAAATTATTAGAACATTTTGGTAGAAATTGGATGAAAGACCTGGGAAATAAAGAAATAAATAAAACCTCATAATATACAAGAAGAAGCCATTAGGAATCTTGGTGAATATGCAAATCCACAAATAATTTTAGAGCATAAAATTTGCTTCCATAAAGTGCAATTAGATATAATTCCAACCAAAACGTAAGCTCCATGAGGGTGGGAATTTTTATCCCTTTTTTCAGTGCTATAGCCCTAGTTACAAGAACAATGCCCAGCATATAATATATGAATATTTATTGATTAAATAAATGAGCCACATTGAGACACCTTTAATATCTTGATAAATGCAGGGTTGTGTTGAATATTTTCCATTAGTCTCTCAGATCCATTCTGCAAACTCCATCTTCCTCTATGCCCAAGGAATGGATGTTTTATTGAGTTTATCAAGAGGTTTCCTTGCTCTTTGGCTTCAACTAAGGCTCATCCCGTGACAAGCCCCAGAAGGAGATGGAATGATGGGAGATGTGGGAGGATAGGTGTTTTCCTGGCTCCATCTCTACCAAGCTGCCATAGGTTGGCTATACCACAACCCTATAGGATAATTGCTACCATCTGCAACTTCAGGTAGGCACTTCCACTCCTTGGTACTGTGGACCAAGGGGTACTAAGAGCTCTCCACTTTTGCTTCCTTTGGGGTTCTAAATCACTGCTTGTCTGTATCCCTTCATCTAGTCTTCACCCTTGCAAATAATCCATTTATTCATCTCCCTCCAGTTACCTTATTTCTGTGCACCATCTTCTTCCAGCTCAGACACTGACTTTGACAAAGACTAAATTCATTTATGAAGAGATAAAATAAATGTGGTTTGAATATATAATGAAACACTTTCACAAGTTGTCTGGTCTGGTCTGGCCCTGATTTCTGAAGGATATTATAGTAGAATTATTCAAAAAAAATATTGATGTTGAATCTGATATGCCAAAATTTAATTTATTTGAAGCCCATATTTTCTAACATCCATCTAGTTCTTAGACATTAGCATATTCTCTTCATTAGTATCACCAATGTGTTTTAGAGCCATTTTTGACAGATAAAGACACATTCAAAATAATTTTGTTGTCCTCCTTTTCTCACTTTGCAAGAACTCCTGCCAGGATAGTGATAAGAAGAAACAATAAATCTGAGTTGAAAGGTGAGTGGCCTAAGCACTCCTCCCACATGCCAGCCTCTCTAGACCTTTGACTAAGATTTAGACTCCAGCAACACTGCACATTATTATTTACATGCCACAGACCTTCAGAGTTGTTCACAAACAGGTTAAGCCATGAAAATAACATTGATAAATGCAAAAGGTCTTGCGTACTACTTTGCAATTCTATTTTTAATCTTCAGGCTGGTGTGGCCTATAAAATAATATCAGAGGATGAGTTAGTTGAACATTACATCCCCTGATAACAAATTCTTGAGTAAAGCACTATTTTTATTCTCATTTTTAGATGAAGAAACTGAGAAACACACAAGTTAAGAAAATTACTCAAGTTCATAGAGTTAATAAGTGCTAGAGCTGGGATTTCAAATACGGAATCTGGTGGCTCCAGAGTTGATGCCCTTAACACCAAACTCTCAAGTGATTAAATGGTGGGATAGCACGATGATGATTAGTTGTAAGAGATAGATAGCAAGCTTAAAACTTTATCTTACCCTGGATAATTATTAAATAGTTAAATGTGTCCTCTTTATGAAAATGAAGACTCCATTTTCATTCATGTAAAATGAAGACAAGAAAAGTGCCAACTCATGAGTTGTTGTGAGTAACAAACTAAATTAAATAAGAAAATGAATGTGAAGAACTTGGTTCAGTATTTTAAGTAATACCATTTTTTAAGTTTTTGGAAATATCTGTCAAATTTAATTATTTAGTTATAATGTTAATTTATATTTATTACTGTTTTCAAGATAGCAAAATAAATCATCTATTGCCTTCGTGTTTTATTAATAAGCTATACAATCCACATATATGAGGCTATTTTTTCTCTTTGAATTATAGAATTTTTAAAATGTATAACAGTTAATGTTAGGAAAAAACAAGTTGTAGCATATGTCCTATATGGAAAAGTTCATCCAGTAATTGTAAATTTGGTTCATATAGTTCTAAAATACATAATAAAAATAGAGAAAGCACAGGTTAAAAAGAAATTAAAAATAGGCGTAAAAAACATGTGACAAGGCAAACTCAAAAAGGAAAGTTGTTAGTATAAGAATCATAAGGAAATTAACTGTATGTAAGCAAGTTAGAAAAAAACCAAAATACTGTCAATTATTTCCAGGTGCTTCATGTTGAAAATAACACTGTGCATTGCAGTTACTTCAACAGATCAGTAATGGCAAGATTTCTAAAATAGGCATCTGTGTTCTATTTCTGGTGTTCTTCATTCCTTCCTCTGGATCTAAGTTTTAATCTGGTATCATTTTCCTTCAGTTTAAAGGATCCTTTAATACTTCTTATAGTTCATAGCTATTATCAAAAATTTTAATTTCTGTTTTTCTGGAAACATTTTTATTTTGCCCTAGTTTTTGAAAAATATATTTACGTGTATAGAATTCTGGGTTGACAGGGTTATGCTATTTTTCTTTCAGCCCTTTAAAGATGTCATCTTCATACACGATGCTCCTCACTGTAGTCCAAGCAATTTGCAGACCCCCGGTGCTCCTAAATGCTTCACAGGAATGTGTGCTTGTTCTGTGGGGCCATTTTTAATCTCTTCAATTTTTATGGCAAGAAAATATATATCCAAATCAATTTCAAACAGGGTCAGCTGGAAAACCATCTTTCCCCAGTCTCCCCAGGGGAGGAAAAACAAGTTTTCCTCAGATTTTCTTGGTACAAAATTTGAATCCCACTCTAAAGAATTCCAATGTGTTGGGTGGTATTAACATGAAAACTCTTCCAAGGACATACTTACTCTTCACAGAGGACTAGGTATTAGGGCAACCCGTGACATTATGAGATTCCAGCATCTTCCTTGAAACATACTCTTGTTTCCATTCAGTTTTAAATGATAGGTAAGATTTAGAGTGAAGTCCAGGATCTTACTGAAATGGAGCGATGAGAAATATTATGAATTGACATGGATAAAGGCAGAGAGAATCCATAAAGCCAATGAATTTAATGTTCTACTTCACTTCCAAGGTGCCGAAACAGATGTTGTTATCCAGCTTCTCCTACACATAGGCTGTCTAGGAGAGGAACCAGAGCATCTTATATTAATGGCTTCCTCTGTGGCCCACAGCTGATTCTTGTTCTGGCCTTTACCCCACCAAACGATATCAGTGGTCTTGCCAATCAGACAGCTATGTACCTGTTAATGCCAAATCATAAGAGACATTAAGGATATAGAAGAAATATGGTATGTATATATTTTTAAAATGTCAACTGTGCTTGATGGTCATTTAAAATATAACCATTTTAGTTTTTTAAAAATGAAGTATTATAGACCATGGCTCAAAAGCCACATTCATTTTTATCATGAAATGCGAAGTTTTGAAGAACTTTCACTATTGGTTCAGGCTGCTTTAAGAGAGATCCCCAATAACCTCTAGGCTACTTATTTCTCTCTTTTAATATTGTTAGGGGTAGTTAACTGAAAGTTAAAGGCATTATTCTACAAAGACACAAAGGTATCTATCTACAGATGGTAGTGATTGGGTTTGTTATGGAATGTTAGGAGGCCTTGCCATTAAAGTCTTTCTCTAATACTATCTAATAATGGTGTGGACTTAGTGTATGTGCCACATTACGTTATGTATAAAAAAGCCCTTCAGAGTTAAGGTAGATATTCAGAAGAGAGGATGTTTTTGATTCAATGAACATGTAGGTAGGGAGGGAGCTGATTCAGACATGTTGGACATTAATTTCATGATAGTGGCAAGGTGCAGGCTCTATAGTGTAAAGGACTCAATAATAGTGACTCTATTTTAACTTTTTTATTTTAGCCTAAAACTAGTTACCACACACACACACACACACACACACACACACACACACACACACGCATACAGTCACTAAATATTGCAGAACAAAATGCTAAACCTAAGAAATTGAAACTAAAATACTATTTGAGGTTTCTGCCACAATAGCTGCTATGACCTGAATGTTTCTTTTTCACCCAAATTCATATATTGAAATTCTAACCCCCAAGGTGATAGTATTAGGAAGTAGGGACTTTGGGGAAGTGATTAGATTATGAGGACAGACCCCTCATAAATGTGATTAGTGTCCTTATAAAATAGTCCTATTTGACCGCTTGTGAGGACTCAGCAGAAGATGCCATCTATGAACCAGGATACAAGCCCTCACCAGACACCAAAATCTGCCAGTGCCTTGATCTCTGATTTCCCAGCCCCCAGAACTGTGAGAATTAAATTTCAGCTGTTTATAAGCCACTCATTCTATAGCATTTTATAAAAAATGCTGCTATAAAGCAGCCCGGGTGGGCTAAAACAGTAGCTAGACTGGAATAGCTCTATCTATGCGGCCTGCTTATCCTCATGTAAATATTGATCTAAGAAAGAGACACATCCGATGGTTAATGAGAAGGCAGGCATAAGCGTGGAGAGATAGTCCAGCAAATTAATAATTCTATAGTTTCCACTTTTTAAACCCAATTTAATTAATGACATATGCTAAAATTTGATTAAGAATTTGCACACTATTATTTAGTTGATGAGAGCTTACAGATTGGATTTTAACTTCACCATCATTAGTTTGGAAAGTTCTATGCTGTTTTATATAATTATAATTGGGGTTAACCTGTTGAATTGTTCTTGGGGAAAAATTCTAGTGTCTCATTTTCCTGTAATTTAAAGGGTTACTAGCCTGGAGAAGTTTCTAAGCCCTTGAAACTTGAAAAGTGACATTCCTTTACTATCATCATTAACAACATTGTCATTTCTAGGTAAGAGTGTTCTCCCAGTGGTCTCTGAGCACTCATCACATTAGTTAATGAGATTGGTCAAGGGTTTAATTTACTTCTGTCACATTATTCAGAATATGTCAGCAAAGATTCAGGAGATCTATTGTCCAATATGGTGACTATAGTTAATGTGAATGTACTGTCTATCTGAAAACTGCTAAAAGAGTAGATTTTAAATGTTTTCACAAGTTGTAGTGAACTGTGATGATGTCACTGCGCTCTAGCCTGAGCAACAGAGTGAGACCCTGTGCTCACCCAAAAAAATGCTCTCACCAAAAAAAGGGCAAGTATGTGAGGTAAGGGACGTGCTAATTAGCTTGATTTAGCTATTCAATAATGCATACAAATGTCAAAATATCATATTGTATGCCATAAATATACACAATTTTGTCAACCAAAAAATTGATGTTTTAAGAAAGGAATTGTAAAGATAAGAAAAAGTAGCTCATTTCTGACAAGTGAAAATTGTGGCTTAGAAAAATTCAAGCATCAGCTTTTTCAATGAAAGTTTTAAACTGTCAAATTTACATTTTAAATCTTCTTCATCTATTACAGAAAATGGAAACATATTTATCAAACCCGTATATAGGCACATCCATGTGGATGAATGCCTGTTAAGAGCCAAATGATCTTTTTCGAGCTGATCTTAGTCCTTTCAATTTTTGTTCTTGAATAAAAAGAAGTTAGGTCCTTCAATCTTTACTTCAACACTATCTTACAATAGACTATGTGTTTTTATCTGACAGAAACAAGCTTATCCTGTCAAACTATTAAATTAAACTCATGTGTTTTGAAAATGAGTCAAAAGGACCACAAAGAAAATATATACTGCTATTTCTAAACCAAATGCTAATAATGCATAAAATAGTAGTGTTAGTTATATTTATTAATACTTTATCTTTACCACTTTAACACAAACACATAAAAATTCAGACTGTATACATTTATACAAAAACTAAAGTGACTATTAAAAATATTTAACAACGATATGTTGTTTTGGGACTTTTTGATAAAAGCCATTCTCACTGGAGTTAAGTGATATTGTGGTTTTGATTTGCATTTCCCTGCTGATTAGAGATGTTGAGCATTTTTTCATGTTTATTAGTCATTAGCCTATCTTCTTTTGAAAAGTTCCTTGTCATGTCTTTTGCCCACTTTTTAATGTGGTTAATTTTTTGTTGCTGATTTGGTTGAGTTCTTTGTAATTTCTGGTTATCACTCCTTTATTGGATAGATAGCATGCAAATATTTTCTCCCATTCTGTGGGTTATACGACACACACTAACTGGGTGATGGGCACATTTATAACTTTGACTCAAATGGCACAAAAGCAATTTATGTAACCAAAACATTTGTACTCCTGTAATATTCTGAAACAAAAATTTAAAAATGAATGGATAAATAAATAATTTAAAAAATATTTAATAACCAATATAGCCCAGGAAACATTCAATCATAACACAAAAATGTTACTTTCCTGTATGCTATTCTGATCGATGCATGCCACTAGCTCCATCAACATCAAAAAGTAGCAGTACCTTTGTTTTGCCAGCATGTTATTGCGTTCCCATGTTATCAAACCATGGTTTAAGATTATTTCCAATTGAATGACATTTTATTTTTTAAAAATCTGTGCCCAAAGAATTGCAGAAGCATGAAATTCTCTTGTTTTACTTTTTCTTTTTGTTTTATTGTTTTTCTTTGACACATGCACACACCAGGATTTCCTTCTATTATCAAGTTCTCCTTGTTCTATTCTGCTCATAGTGGAATTCAAATTTCACTCAAGTGATCACTCTCCAGCATGAGAATTTTTAAGAGGAAGCTAACCTCCAAATCTTTTCCTTATTTTGAAGCACCATGAGATACTTGCTTTAGACTAACCCCCAAATATTAACTCTGTTTTTATTCTGTAACTATTCTTAGTTAATATTAAGAAAGTATTAGTGCCTCAGTACAAAGTACATGATGGAATTTTCCAAAGTGGACCTTTGAACAGATGGTTAAATGGCAAAACTGTTCGCTAGCTGTTCTTTCAGGGTTAAAACTTGTTGTTTTTGTTCACATGATATTTTATAACTGCTTTCTTTCATCTAACTTTGAAACACATACTCAAGATCCATAGTATGGTATGTTGTTGGAGCCTTAGACTCAGAACCAATGTAATATTTAACAGTCTAGCTGAGGGAGCTATTAATATATAATACACAAATAAATAAAAAGATAATTTTAGATTGTACTAAGTGCTATGAAAAACTAAAGTAATATACTAGTGAATGATCAAGTAAGGACTGATTAGGGAAGGTCTTTCAGAGCAACTGACATTTGAGCTGAGATCCAAATAAGGATCCAACTGTGAAAAACTCTTAGAGAATTGTGGTCAAGACAGAAAGAAGAGAAAGAATAAAAAAGAAAAAAAGAGAAAAAATAAAAAAGAATAAAAAAAATCAATTTAGCTTGTCAAAGGAATAGAAAAATAAGGCCAGATTAGTGAAGAACAAGTGCTATAATCTGAATATTTGTATCCCCCCAAAATTCACCTGCTGAAGCCAATGCCATGGTATTTGGAGGTGGGGTCTGTAGTAGGTGGGACTGGTGGCCTTATAAAAGAGGCCTGAGGGAGCTAGTTCATCCCTTCCACCATGTGAGGTCACAGCTGGAAGGCACCATCTCTGAAGCAGAGACCAAGCTCTCATCAGACCCTGAATCTATTTGCACCTTGATCTTGGATTTCCCAGCCTCCAGAACAGTGAGCAATAAATTTCTGTTGTTTATAAATTACTCTGTTTAAGGTATTTTGTTATAGCAGCAGAAATGGACTAAGGTACCAGGACAGTGGTAAAAGATTTGGGACTTGGATTTTATTCTAACTGCCATGAGAAGTCACTGGAAAATTTTAGGCAGGAGAATATCATGTGGTTTTTTTTGTTTGTTTGTTTGTTTTTTTCAAAAACATTGCCCAGATTTTAAAACTGTACTCAGTTGCAAATGTATTGAAATGGGGAACAGTCTTCCATGTGAAATTAAACTATGGTAGCCTCTAATAAGAACAACATCTAAGATCATGTTTTCCAAAGCCAATGCCACATTAGAACCACTTAAAGAATTTTAATAGCTTTTAAAAACACACAATTCCAGAGTTAACTTCTTAAGGTTCCTGATTCAAGAGTCCAAGGTTGATTCTGGGAATCTGTATTTTAAAAATCTCCCTGAGTGTTTCTGATGTACATCTCTGCTTAAAAACCCTTGACCTAAGCCATATTTCTTGGAAAAGATGATTGAGAGTATTATTTTAAATGCCAATTAAAATTTCAGTAGATAAGAAACTATACAATAAATAATAATTTTAAAATGATATATTTTTTTCACAATTATTCTTCTCAATACCAAGGGAAATTAGCATCACCTACAGATGAGAACACAGGTACTCAAATATCCCCTTTCATATTCCTTCTATTCACTGGTCTTTTTATCTTTTTTTTTTTTTTTTTTTTTTTTTTGCCTGCAGCCTTACTTAATTTTAGCCAACATATTTCCTGGCTGGCATAGACAATCTATATAGAACTGTACCAAACAATTCAAGTAGATACTGGCCTCTAACCTAATGTTCAATCTCACTGCTGCATTTTCTGACAGATTTCCCTTGATCTTCCTTTACACAATCCTTTATGACATCCATTCTGACCATTCTCCCTTGGTTACTATAGTGGCTAATAACTTTTCTGCTCCTCTAATTAATTCCGAAGCACAGCAACGGGATTTGCCTAATGTGGCTGATCTGGTCAATTGTGCTTAATGTTTTCTCCTCTTGTGATAAACTCAGCAGCATAGCTATGAACTCATGTCAACCTAACCTACATTCGCTGTCCTTAAAGGACCCGTGTACTGGGTAAATTGAAAGCACTTGGTCAGAGATTAAAACCCATTCAGAGAGCTTCTAAACATACTGTTTCCTCTGAGCCTGGGAAGTGACCCTCTTCATCCCCTCAGGAGCTTAATACAACATTATTTTTAGATGTCACAAAGGAGTAAGAGCAATGTGACTACACACTTCTCCCTTCTCATCCTCTTATTCAAATTCAACAGCCTTGGCACGTTTCTGAACAAATTTTGTGCTACTTTTGTAACAGGCAGAGTTTTTGCATCTTTTTATATTGACGCAATTTATTAGATAGCTGTTTTTCCTGTGGGTGGATCAGCTATGTGAACAATGGTGCTTCTCTAAGTCTGCCTGTCACTGATGACAGCCTCTTCACCTTTGAGGTCTACCCCCTTTCACAATAGAGTTGAAAGTCTGTGTGGGTCTGAAGAAAGACTGTAACTTACTTAGGTGCTATATGGCAGTGACTTTGACTCTACAATCCAAGCTTTTGGAAATAATACTGGGGTTTGACTTCAGCACTGACACTCTATTTTTCTTAGTATATCTAGGAAAAGGGCTGTTTTTCAACTTAAACAGTTGGGTGCCCATAATGCCTGGCACAGTTCTGAAGAATGGGCAAGTGATGCCTTACTCAGGCATAGCCTAAGACCAGGGAGCCCTCCCTAAAAAAGGTGACAGCCATACGGCAGTGGTTTTCAACTGGAGTTGTACCACCCCCTAATGGACATTTTAGAAATTTGTAGGGCTGATTTTGATTATCACGAAAATCTGAGGGTACTATTGACATTTTAATGGTGATGATGGTGTGGAGGGGGAGTAGCAAGAATGTACTATGACATTATTAAGTCATATTAAGACAGTATTAAGAATATTTTGCACTACCCTGATATCAAAACCAGATAAAGACATGACAAAAGAAGAAAACTAAAGGCCAATATCCCTGATGAACATAGATGCAAAAGTCCTTAACAAAATATTATCAAACAGGATTCAACAATACTTTAAAAGAATTATTCTCCATGATGAAGTGGGATTCATCACAGGGGTGCAGGGATGATTCAACATATGCAAATTAATAAATGTGATACATCACATCAACAGAAAAAATAACAAACATATATGATCATTTCAATAGACACTGAAAAAAATGTAATAAAATTCAACATCCCTACATGACAAAAAAAAACACAAAAATTAGATATAGAAGGAACATACCTCAACCTGATAATGGCCATATGTGACAAGCCCACAGCTAATATCATACTGAATTGGGAAAAATTAAAAGCCTTTCTAATAAAATCTAGAATAAGACAAGTACCCACTTTCATTACTTTTATTCAGCATAGTGCTGGAAGTTCTAAGCCAGAGCAATTAGGCAAGAGAAAAAAATAAAGGGTGTCCAAATTAGAAAGAAAGAAGCCAAATCATCTTCATTTGCAGCCAACATGATCTTATATTTAGAAAACCCTGACTCCAACAAAAACCTCTTACTAATGATAAATAAATTTAGTAAAGTTGCAGTATGCAAAGTCAACATACAAAAATCAGTAATGTTTCTTTACAGTGATCAATCTGAGAAATAAATCAAGAAAGCAATCTTATGTCTAATAGCTACCAAGAATACCTTAAAATAAATGTAAGCAAAAAAACAAGGAAAGCTATAAAACACTAATGAAAGAAATTGACAAGGACACAAAAAATTGGAAAGATATTCTATGCTTATGGATTGGAAAAATTAATATTGTGAAAACGTCTATACTTACCAAAGCAATCTATGGATTCAGTGAAATCCCTATCAAAATACCAATGACATTCTTCACAGACATAGATAAGACAATCTTAAAGTTTGTATGAAATCAGAAAGATTGTGAGTAGCTAAAGCAATCTTGAGCAAAAAGAGCAAAGGTGAAGGCATCACTCTACCTGATTTCAAATTATGGTACAAAGCTATAATAATCCAAACAGTATGGTACTGGCATAAAAACAGACAAATAGACTGATAGAACAGAATAGGGAACTCAAAAAATACACGTACTTACAGCAAACTCATTTTTGACAAAATACATTGGGGAAAGGACAGTCTTTTTAATAAATGCTGCTGGGAAAACCGGATATCCATCATAGAAGAATGAAACTAGAGCCCTATCTTTCATCATATATAAAAATAAACTAAAAACTAATTAAAGGGTTAAATGTAAGACCTCAAACTATGAAACTACTAGAAGAAAATATTAGGGAAACTCTATAGGACATTGATCCAGGCAAATATTTTTTAAGTAAGACCTTATAACCACAGGCAACAAAAGGAACAATAGACAAATGGAACTACATCAAATTGAAAGCTTCTTCATAGCAAAGGAAATAATTAACAAAGTAAAAAGACAACCAACAGGATGGGAGAAAATATTTGCCAACTATCCATCTGAAAAGAGATTAATAACACAAATATATAATGAATTCAAACAGCTCAATATCAAAACAACAAATAATCCAATTTTAAAATGGGCAAAAGACAGAATAGACATTTCTCAAAAGAAGATATACAAACGGACAACTGGTATATGAAAAAGTGCTCAACATCACTAATCATTAGGGAAATATAGATTGAAACCATAATGAAGTGTCACCTCAACCCAGTTAAAATGGCTCCTATGAAAAAGACAAAAAATAACAAATGCTAGTGAAGCCGTGGAGAAAGAGGAACCCTCATACACTGTTGGTGGGAATATAAATTATACAGCCATTATGGAAAACAGTATGGAGATTTCTCAAAAAACTAAAAGAACAACTACCATATATATGATCTCACTGCTGGGTATACATCCAACAAAAAAGAAATCAGAATATTGAAGAGATATATGTATTCACATATTTACTGCAGCATTATTCATAATAGCTAAAATATAAAATCAACCTAAATGCTCATCAACAAAAGAATGGATAAAGAAAATGTGTATATACACATTGGAATATCATTCAAACATAAAAAAGAATGAAATCCTGTCATGTGCAGCAAATGGACGAATAGGAGGTCATTATGTTAAGTGAAATAAAGCAGGAACAGAAAGACAAATATTTCATGTTCTCACTCACATGTGGGAGCTAAAAAAGTGAATCTCATGGAGGTAGGGAGTAGAATGATAGGATACCTGAGACTGGGAAGGGAAGCTGGGAGGGGAGATGAAAAGAAGTTGGTTAAGGAGCACAAAAATATAGTTAGATAGAAGAAATAAGTGCTAGTATTCAATAATACAGTAGGGAAATCATAGTTAACAATAATTTATTGTATATTTCAAAATGTTAATAGCTACAAGAGAAGATTGTAATGCTCCCAACACGAAGAAAAGATAAATGGTTGAGGTGATAAACATCTCAATTATTCTATTTGATCATTACATATTGTATACACATATAAAAAGATCACATGTACCCAAAAAATATATACAACTATGATATGGCAATCAAAAATTACAAAAAGACATCTTGCAGGATGAAAAATTGTTCCATATCCTGCACTATTCTTGAATGTCCTATAGAACAATCAGTATGAGTGAAAAATGTAAGTATCTGAGCCTAGAGTCTAAATCCATTTTACATTTAAATATAAAGTATTTTTTGCACAGTTTTCACATACATTGAATTATATAGAGGTAAAACAATAAAGTAAAAGAAAGAAAAGTGCTACTTCAATTTGCTGCAAACTTTACCAAGAATTGTTCAGTATTTCAGAAAATTATGTCACCTTTAACTATGCCACTTCTGGTATTGAAATCAAGTCTGTCAATCTTGCTTTGGAGCTGTTCCACACACAGTGATTCTACGTATGGGTCCCATTATCTGACTACTTCACTATGCTTTTGAAAGCAGTGGTGCGTATGCATTTGCATATTAAAATACATATTTTATTATGAATGTCTTCCCTGGCATTTCCCCATTACATTAGAACATTATATTGATTTTTAACAATATTTTAGGTGTTGGTAAGCTATAGCTATATCGTCTATGAATTTTATTTCAGGAGAATAAAGAGTAATGTTACATAAAATGCTTGCTATATTAAGGAGGCTCTGTCTGAGCCTCTGTCCTAGGTGTAAGGCTCTGTTCAAATAAACTTTATTTATCATGGTCTGCCTAAGAATAACTCAAAGCCCAATCTACCACCTGTCAAACACTGCTCACATAAAAGCCTCTTTGTAACACAATGTTCTCATACAAAATGTAGTAACAACAACTCTTATTAATTGAACACCTATTATGTACCAGATACTGTGCTACATACTTTACATGTTTTATATCAACCCTGAACTCTGCAAGGGACCTAGTATTTATTATTAGCTCTATTTTACAGGCAAGAAAACTGACACAGGACAAAGGTTAAATAATTTCACTGAGATCACACCGTTTGTAGGTTATTTGACTCAAGTCTATCAAACTCCAAGGCTAGTGACTTTACCAAAAACAAACATGGACAGCATTCAAAACCAGAAAGACTAAGAAGTTGGTAAATAACAAGGAACATCTGAGATCAGGTTGGTCCAGTTAACTGTTGGAAAAATGAAAGTAGAGAGGTAAGGGGACACTTCTTACCATCTATTGCCTACTCCTTCCTCCTGACATTAGGACCCTCACTCAAGCCCCATTGAGTTCCCACACGGCTCGTACTCTAAGGAACAGTCCTTGAAAAGTGGCTCGTCCAAACTGAGATGTGCTTTAAGTGTAAACTACAAAGACTTGGTACAAAAAAAAATGTAAAATATTTCATTAATAATTTTATATAGGTTACATGTCATGATAATGTGTTTGGATATATTGGGTTGAAATTTATTATTAGAATAATTTCACCTATTTCTTTTAATGTTTTAATGAGGTTACTAAAAATTTTAAATTATACATACGTGGTTTACATTATATTTCTATTGGACAGAGCAAATATAGATGGTTTTTCTGTAATTTAGTATCCTTTCCTTGCAAAAGAAATCTGTGGGAGCTTGGAGCCCCAGGCAACTGCTTCCTGGATTGACCACTTGAACCGCTAGAAGCAAAGGAGAGAACCATGTGGGTGTGTGGGAGAGGAGGGCCAGCAGGTGTTCCTGGACATCTTCCCCAAGTTTAGTCCCTCAGACCAGGGGAGCCACATGTTCACTCCCTATTGATTACTATTATTTTTATCCCATATGCTTCACACAACTGCCACTACATGGGCACGGTGAGCAAAATCTAGAACAGAAGCTGTGCTTGAATGCACCTGTAAAGAAAAGTCAAAATATTTAACATGCTACCTAAATACGATATTGTTTATATTTACTAACAAGCAAAGAAGGAAATAGGAGGCTTATAGCTCTACAAACACCCAATTAGCATTAGCTAATCATGAATAGAAAATATTAGAAACAGTTTAAATATAAACTAATTAAAGGCAAGGAATAGAGTCTGTTACTTCCCAAGATGTATCTCCCCTATAAGGGGATCTTATAAGATCCCTAACTTTGGTGCTGGGATTCAAATAATAAGATTAAAAAAGAAGAAAAATGAGTTCAATGAGGTTGACTAGAGACCAATAGCAATATTTTTACTTCACACTTGTTAACTGACCAAAATGTCAAGTAAAAAACTTGAAAAAGCTTGTAGACAAACCAGATGTACCAGTTCAGTGTCTATTAATAGAAGAATGATTCATTACTTCTGATGCATCCTTAACATGAAATATTGCACATTATTTATTTTTTATTTTTATTTTTTTGAGACAGAGTCTTGCTTTGTTGCCCAGGCTAGAGTGAGTGCCGTGGCATCAGCCTAGCTCACAGCAACCTCAAACTCCTGGGTTTAAGCGATCCTACTGCCTCAGCCTCCCGAGTAGCTGAGATTACAGGCATGCGCCACCGTGCTCAGCTAATTTTTTTTCTATATATATATTTTAGTTGTCCATATAATTTCTTTCTATTTTTAGTAGAGACGGGGTCTCGCTCTTGCTCAGGCTGATCTCGAACTCCTGACCTTGAGCGATCCACCTGCCTCAGCCTCCCCGAGTGCTAGGATTACAGGCGTGAGCCACCGTGTCCAGCCTGCACATTATTTTTTATTATTTTTTTATTTTTCAAAAGATTAAGGGGGTACAAATGTTTTTGGTTACATGGATCGCTTTTGTAATGCTTGAGTCGCAGCTATAAAGTGTACCCAAATAGTGTTCATTGTAGATAGGTTTTCATCTATCCCCTCTTCCTGCCTCCCCCCTGCTGGATTTCCACTGAGTTTTACTACCCTCTGTTTATATGTGTGCTGATAGGTTAGTTCCAATTTAATAGCAAGTACATATGGTGTTTTTTTTTCCCATTCTTTAGATATTTCACTTAGGATAATGGTCTCCAGTTCCATCCAAATTGTTGCAAAAAGCATTAGTTCATCCTTTCTTATGGCTGAGTAGTATTCCATGGTATACATATACCATATTTTGTTAATCCACTCATGAGTTGATGGGCCCTTGGGTTGATTCCACATCTTTGCAATTGTTAATTATCCTTCCATAAACATTCAAGTGCAGGTCTTTTTGATAAGATGACTTCTTTTTCTTTGGGTAGATACCCAGTAGTGGGATTGCTGGATAGAATGGTAGGTCTACTTTTGTTTCTTTGAGGAATCTCCATGCTGTTTGCCAACATCATACTGAATGGGGACAAGTTGAAAGCATTCCCCCTAAGAACTGGAACAAGACAAGGGTGCCCATTGTCACCACTTGTATTCCACATGGTACTGGAAGTCCTGGCCAGAGCAATTAGGCAAGAGAAAGAAATTAAGTGTATCCAAATACAGAAAGAGGGGGAGGTAAAACTATGGCTTTTTGCTGATGGTGTGATTTTATATCTACAAAACCCCAAAGACTTCACCAAGAGACTGCTGGAATTGTTAAATTCAGCAAAGTCTCAGGTTACAAAATCAATGTACACAAATCAGTAGCATTTGCATACACCAATAATAGTCAAGCTGAGAGTCAAATCAAAGGCTCAGTACCTTTCACAATAGCTACAAAAAATACATAAAATATCTAGGAATATACTTAGCCAGTGAGGTGAAAGATCTCTACAAAGAGAACTATGAAACACTGAGGAAAGAAATCGCAGAGGACACAAACAAATGGATAAACATATCAAGCTCATGGATCAGTAGAATCAGCATTGTTAAAATGTCCATACTGCATATTATTTTTTTTAAAAAGATTGAGTTCTAGATGTCCAAGATGTATTATTGTCTCTGATGGTTTTTCTGATTCCATTTGATAGCCTTTAGAGAAGCTCAATATACTTGTTTGATACCCAAGACCTGGCCATGCCAGCAGAGAAGAGCTTCTAATTATTGCGTGTGTGAAGCAACTGCTATAACAACTTGGCTCAGGTCTCCAAGCTCATTACTGGGCACGTGCCCATGAGGACCATTTGAGAGTCTTTTCAGCTGAGCCAGCCAAGTTGCAGAGAATTGCAAAGTCCTCGCTGTATCATTTTTCTGGAAGAACGAAGCAAAATGCAGCCACATTTTGGAGACTGTTTAATTTCCAACTCAAATGTGATCTAATCTCAGAAATTGTTTCTGGGAACCCCCTCCCCACACACACACAGAAGGGAGAGTTCATATCTGCTTTCTGTTTACATCTTAACTAACACCCCTTAACTCTTTCTGCCTATCACATAATTAGGCAGGTACACATCTGTCTCTCCACCACACTGTAAACTTGGTGATGCCAAGGAGTAGATCTTATCCATCTCTGTATCTCACCTAACACCTGGCACATAGCAGGCATTCAGTTAATTTTTTGTAGCAGTGGATTTACTCTCTCTTGAGTATTCTAAAAAACAGCAGAAAAGAGGAGGCATCAGCAGAAGCACATCGGACTAAACAATTGACAGGGTCAAGTTATAATCCGGACTCCTCCACTTAATCTCTCCTGGATTCAGCTCTATCCTCTGTGAAGCACGAGGCCTAAACAAGGCTATCTCCAAGGTCCATTTCCTTCCAGTCCTTTGAGGTTCTACTAATCTTTGCTTTGAAAGTCTGAAAATGTTTCCATTTGGTTATCTAAAAAGGAACAGATTCTGCTAATGAGGATCTAAAACATAAATTTTACTTCCCATGTTTTCACTATTCCCTGCAAAGCCCAGATCTGATTTTTTACCACCTCCAGAATTATAGTATCAAACTCTATCTACCCAATTTAAGATCTCTTCCAGTAAATCACAGACTGATTTTGTATTTTACTAAGAAACACTCAGGGTTAAGGGGGTAGTGGGGAAGGGGAGAGGGAGAGAGAGAACGCGCGTGTGCTCGCACACTAAGAGAAAAAGTGTAAAATCCTTGACAGCAAGTGCCATACCCTTTTCCTTTTGTCCTTTCCTTTTAAACTGATTGTCCACCTCCTCCTGCATTTAAGGTGGTGCTTGAAACATTACACGTTTATTAGACAATTGATGGGTGGATGAGTGAATGGGTAAATACATGGTCAGATTTCTGGGAAACTATTACCAAAATATCTTTGCAGAATTTCATGGGAGCAGGAAGTATCTGGGCACATCCTGGCTATTCCCTAGAAGGGCCTAGATACCTAAGCAAAACAAACAAACAAAAAACTGCCAAGAAAGGTTAAAAAAATAACTGCACAGCCAGGAAAGCAAGGTGAAATTTTAGTGGCAGTTTCACTCAGGGATACCAGAGGGACTGGCCTGGGATAAGTAGAGCAGGGATACTGAACCTCCCAGACTGAATCTCAGCAGAGACTACCTAGACCTCAGAATACAACTGCAGCAGCTCACTATGGAATCCAAAATTATTAGTTTTTACTGATACATAATATTTTCTATATTTATGAGGTACATGTGATATTTTGTGGCATGTATAAAATGAATAATGATCAAGTAAGGGTATTTGAGGTATCCATCACCTGAGTATTTATCAGTTCTATGTGTTCAGAACATTTCAAGTTTTCTCTTCTAGCCACTTTGAAATATACAATTGTTCCTAACTATAACCACCCTATTCTGCTATCAAACATTGGAACTTATAACTTCTAATTGTATGTTTGTACCCATTGAACCAGCCTCTCTTCATCCTCCCCACCCACACAGACACCCTTCTCAGCTTTTGGTATCTATCATTCTACTCTCTACCTCCATGAGATTATATTTTTTAGCTCCCACATATGAGTGAGAACATGGGAAATTTGTCTTCCTATGTCTGGCTTATTTCACTTAACATAACAACCTCCGGTTACATACATGTTGCTGCAAATGACATAATTTCATTCTTTCTTATGGCCTAATAGTGCTCCATTGTGTATAAATACCAATTTTCTTTATTCATTTGTCCTTTGATTGACACTTACTTTGACTCCACATCTTTGCTATTGTGAATAGTGCTGCAATAAACATCTGGGTGTAGGTATCCATTTGATATAATGATTTATCTTCCTTTGGAGAAATATTCAATGGTGGGATTGCTGTATCATACGATAGTTCTATTTTTAGTTTTGTAAGAAATCTCCATACTGTTTTCCATAGTGGTTGCACTAATCGATATTCTTACCAACAATGTATAAGAGTTCTGCTTTTACCACATCCTTGTCAGCATCTGTTATATTTTGTCTTTTTAATAATGGTCATTCTAACTAGGGTAAGATGATATATATTTGTGGCTTTCATTTGCATTTACCTGATAATTAGTGATATTGGCATTTTTTTTATATACCTGTTGGCCATTGGTATGTCTTCTTTTCAGAAATTGTCTATTTATGTCCTTCATCCACTTTTTAATGAGATTAATTTTTTTTAATCTTCAGCCTGAAACAAGCCTTCATTTACTGAGGGATTAATTTGTTTTCTACTGTTGAGGAGTATGAGTTCCTCATATATTATGAATATTAGTCCCTTGTCAGATGAATGGTTTGCAAATATTTTCATCTCATTCTGCAGACTGACTCTTCACTCTATTGATTGTTTTCTTTGCTGTGCAGAATCTTTTTGTTTTAATATAGTCTCATTTGCCTGTTTTTGTTTTTGTTGCCTGCACTTTTGAGATCTTAACCATAAAAACATTGCCTAGATTAATGTCCTGAAGGGTTTTTCCTGTTTTTTTTCTAGTAGTTTTATAGTTTTGAGTCTTACATTTAAGTCTTTAATCTATCTTGAGTTGATTTTTGTACATGGTGAGAGATAGGGGCCCAGTTTTATTCTTCTTCACGTAGATATCCAATTTTCCAGCACCATTTATTGAAGAGGATGTCTTTCCTCCAATGTTCTTGGTGCTTTTGTCAAAAATCAATTGGCTTTAAATAGATTGATTTATTTATGGTTTCTCTCTTCTGTTTCATTGTTCTATGTGTCTGTTTTAATACAGATATCACGCTGTTTTGGTTATTATAGCCTTAAAATATATTTTGATGTTAGGTAGTGAGATAGCTCCAGCTTTGTTCTTTTTACTCAAGACTGCTTTGGCTATTCAGACATTTTTTGTTTGTTTGTTTCATACAAACTTTAGGATTATTTTTTCTATTTCTGTGAAAACTGATGTTGGTATTTTGATAGGGATTGCATTGAATCTACAGATTGCTTTGAACATCATAGTCATTTTAATGATATTAATTCTTGCAATCCATGAGCATGGGATGTCTTTCCATTCATTTGTGTCCTCTTCAGCTTTTCATCAGTGTTTTGCAGTTTTCTTACAGAGATCTTTCACATTGTTGGTTAAATTTATTCCTACATATTTTTTGTAGCTATTGTAAATGTGATTACCTTCCTGATTTCTTTCTCAGCTAGTTCATTACTAGCGTAAAGACATGGTACTGATTTTTCCATGTTGATTTTGCATTCTGAAACTTCACTGAATTTATCAGTTCTGAAATTTTTTTGTTGGAGTCTTTAGGTTTTTCTAGATATAAAATCATATCATCAACAAACAGGAATAATTTTCCTTCTTCTTTTCTAATTTGGATGCCTTTTATTTCTTTCTCTTGCCTGATTGCTCTGCCTAGGACTTCCAGTAGTATGTTGAATAGGAACGGTGACAGTAAACAGCCTTGTCTTGTTCCAGTTCTCAGGGGAAAGGCCTTCAGATTTTCCCCATTCAGTATGATGTTAGCTGTGTGTTTGTCATATAAGGCGTTTGTTATGTTGAAGTATGTTCCTTCTATGCCTAGTGTGTTGAAAGCTTTTATTATGAAGGAATATTGAATTTTATCAAATTGCTCTTATGTATCTACTGAGATAATTATATAGTTTTGTCCTTCATTTTGTTGATGGGATCTATCACGTTTATTGATTTGCATATGTTGAACCATCCTTGCATCCCTGGGATAAATCTCACTTGATAATGTTGTATTATTTTTTTTATGTGCTGCTTCATATGGTTTATTAGTATTTTGTTGAGAATCTTTTCATCTATGTTCATCAAGTATATTGGCCTATAGTTTTCTTTTTTTGTTGTTGTTGCATCCTTATCTAGTTTTGGGTTTGGTATCAAGGTAATGTTGGCTTTGTAGAATGAGTTAAAAGAGAATTCCCTCCTCTTCATTTTTTTATAATAGTTTGAGGATAATTGGTGTTAGTTCTTTGAAAGTTTTGTATAATTTGGCAGTGAAACCACCCAGTCCTTGAATTTTCTTTGTTGGGAGACTTTCTGTTAACTGATTCAATCCCAGTACTCACTATTGGTCTTTCAGATTTTCTGTTTCTTACTGAGTCACTCTTGGTAGGTTGTATGTATTGTCCAGAAATCTATCCATTTCCTCTAGATTTTCTAAAACAACTAGTGTATACTTATTTTTAATAGTCTCTGATGATCTTTTGTATTTCTGTGATATGAGTTGTAATGTCTTCTTTTTCATTTTTGATATTGTTTATTTGGTTCTCTCTTTTTTTCTTGGTTAGCCTAATTAGCAGTTTATCAATTTTGTTTATCTTTTCAAAAAAATCAACTTTCATTTCACTGATCTCTTGTACTAACTTTAATGTCTCCATTTTGTTTAGTTCTACCCTCATTTTTATTATTTCTATCTTCCACTAATTTTGGTTTTGGTATGTTTTTGCCTTTTTAGTTCCTTAAAGTGCATGATTAGATTGTTTGAAATCTTTCTACTTTCTACAGTTTTGATGTAGGCCTTTATTGCTGTATACATCCCTCTTAGCACTACCTTTGTTATATCCTGTAAGTTTTGGTACATTGTGTTCAGATTTTCATTTGTTTCAAGAAAGTTTTTTATTTCCTCCTTAATTTCTTCCTTGACAAGTGGTCTTTCAGGAGCATGTTGTTTAATTTCCACGTATTTGTACAGTTTCCAAAGTTCCTCTTGTTATTGATTTCTAGCTTTGTAAATTTCTTTTTGATTAAGATCTGTTGCTGGAGAATTATTGTGTTCCTTTGGAGGAATCATATTTCCTTACTTTTTCATGTTTCAATGTTCTTACATTGATATGTGTATCTGTCACTTCTTACAATTTTTTGAATTTGCTTTCATGGGGAGGACTTTTTCTTGAAGATATATCTATGGTGTTGGTTGAGTAGGGCACTTTGGTTTTATTTTGGTTGCATGCATTAGTGTAATCTCTGTATAATTTCTTTAACTGTATGCAATGTCAGTGATTTCTGTGATTTTCTTGGTTGCTCAGGGTGTGGTTGTTAGTGGGATCTGTGCTTAACTTTTGCTGAGGACTGCAATGCCAAGTGGGCCTGTCTTCAGGCCCCAGTGGTGGCAGTAGTGGGCTGAACAAGCCTGTCTTGGGCCCTATGGCAGCATACACTGGCACCAGTATTATCAGGTTTTGGCTAGCTGATTCCTGGGCCTCCAGATAGACTTCTTGGGTGCTGGAAATGGCAGCAGATATTTGGGCAGGTGAGTAGGTTCTCAAACCACTGGAAAGTGCATGTCACACAGGCAATAGCAGTATCAATGGTGGAACAATTCTCTAGGACCCAAGCAGTCCATGACGGTGTTTGCAATGGCTACAACAGGTTGGGTGGGCCAGTCCCCAGATGTGCAGGTGGTGCATGTAGGTAGGTGGTAGCAGCTAGTTGAGGGAGCCCAACCTCAGATACTGGGAGAAGTGCTTAGATGCCACCAATGGTGGACTTGACTGGGGAACAATGTGCTTAGGTACTGGAGGGTGAAGTTGGGTCAGGCAGATCTGTCCTTACCATCCCCCAGTGGTGTGTGCAGATGTTAGCTATGGTAGGCAGGTGTTGAGTGATCCCTAGGCCACTGGTTGAATGCTCAGGTGAGGATGACAGTGGCTCCACCATTGCCCTATTAATGGGGAGGATGATGTTACCTTCTCTGAGAGCAGTTAAGGCAGCCAACTTGGGGTGTGGCTTTGCTTGCTCCTTAGGCCCACAGCAGCTCACAGTGGCAGTGGTTTGGGCCCGTGGAATTTGTCCTCAGAGTGTGTGAAAATTCAAGTCTGCCCCTCTGGTTGGGTGGGAGGCTGGATCATTGCTTGTGGCTCCTACCTTGGCCCCAGCAGCAGGGCAGGATGCAGCCCAGTGGGGGATGTGCTCTCAAAATAGCAGCTGCTTAGGAATTGGGGGTTGTGACACCCATGGTGAGCTCTCTTTCTGGAGCAGTGCCTTCCCATGATCTCCAAGCAGCCCCCCTCTGTTAATTGTGGATTGAGAGACTCTCCCATGGCGAAGGTTGCAGGAGTCCACAGTGGGGATGTAGACCACTGGAGGTCTTTTACCCTTTCCCTGCATAAAGGAGCCACTCCAGACTCCCAGCAGATCCCAGGGAAATAGGCTGACTTGTTTCCCTCTCCCTCCTTGCTTTTGGTGATTCTCATCATTTCTCTGTTAAATCCCAGGGTCCTCTTTTACATGATCTATTCAAAGTGTGATTATCTACTCACTATTTTAGTCCCTTTTCACGGAAGAGGCAAGTCAGCCATCTGGAATCCTAAAGTTATTCTTGATTGACTTCCAGTATAGACTAACAATTACCTCTATGACCTTTTAGAAATATAGTTGGCTATTATAGTCCCAGGATGTTCTAAGATTACTGGTACCTTTGTGATTTACCTTTAATTTTTGGTACCTGCAATATATTTCTCTTTAACAATTAGATATTTTAAAAAATAAAATAAGTATATTCAAGTTGCTCATATTAAAGTAAAAGGAAAGAAGTAGAAAGCAACTTCTACTAAGGAAAGAGGAACTTCAGAAAATAAACTGGGAAATGGTGACTTTAGCATAGAAAGAGCAGCAGGCCAAATCCTGCTCCAGGAATAAAAGATCCTTATGCAAGGGATAGTCTTGGACTTAGCAGTAACCAGAATATAACTGGCAGTAAATCCACCTGAGTCCTCTAACACAGTGCCTCTATATGTAGAAAGAGCACCATAAATGTAGAGTGAGTGTAATACTCTCTATTAAGAAGTTTGAATCCCTGAAGTAACTCAGAATGTGCTATGGAAATAGATGTGATACAAACCATCAGCATAAAATAAAAAGAGAGAACGGCTCTACCACGTTGAATAGGAGTGATCTGCATAACCACAAAGCATTGCAGAAATGATGGAGTGTGACTTCTGAGGGTAAAGAGAGAGGCTTCATCCAAGGTGCAGGTGAACAAAGAAGAGCTGAGAATGGGGCAGCAAAATTAGGGAAAATCATCTAGCATTACAGCCCCCACCCTAAGTACAAGAATAATACAAAAGGAATTTCAAGCTAGTGATGCACTGAAGGTAACAACGGCAAAACAAAACCTAACCAAACCCAGCTCAATTCCTGACACAAATGGCCTATACATAAGCTGCGTGCTATTGCTAGACATAGACATCCTTAGTCTCTACTATTCCCTACACATTGCCCAGCACTCAATCAGAATTAGTAAGACAATGAACTTAAACATATCCACTTTAAGGATTAGATCATTGTTAATGGTGGAAACGTATCAATAAAGGAAGAAAAATTATAATATTGGATAAAAAATCAAGAATCTCTTATATGCTATTTATAAGAAATCCATTTTAAGTATAAAAACATAGATTAAAAATAAAAAGATGGAAAAGGATATACAACATAAACACTGATTCAAAGAATGCTGGGTGGCTATGTTAATATCAGAGTAAGCAGACTCTAGAAAAAGAAATATTACAAGGGGTAAAAAAAAAATTACCAAAAATAGCACATAATGAAAAAGGGACTTGGGATTATTTATCTAGAAGATATAACAAATCTAAAATTGTGTGCATCTAACAACATATCTTCAAAATACATGAAGCAAAATCTAAGAGAACTAAAATGGAAAATAGACAAATCTGCAATTCAGGTCGAAGCTCCATAGATCCTCTCTCAGTAAGCAACAAAATAAGTAGAAAGAAAATAAAATAGGTAAGGGTATTGAAGACATGAATAACACTATTAACTCACTTAATCTAATTGATATTTCTAGAATGTCCCACCTAACAATAGAATGCAAACTCTTTTCAAGTGCACATAGAACATTCAGACAGATTGACCACATCCCAAGTTCATAAGCCAAGACTTAAGAAACTTAAAACAATTAAAACCATATAAAGTGAAGTATCCCAAGCGCATGCTGGGCTGCCTGGAGTTGAGGAAGGGGTGATGGAGGCACTACCATGGCCAATATCTGGCACCACACAGGGTCTCACCTGAAGCCCATGGCTCTTTGCAGATCAGCACAGCACTGAGGTTGCCCAGGGCCTGCAGCCACTACTGTCTGGCTGCCACTGATGTTTTTCAATGCCCAAGGCCACTTTAGCCAGCAGGTGGTGAAGCTTGCCAGGACTGGGTCTATCCCATCAGGGCAGCAGATTCCCTTCTCTCTCAGAGTGAGTCTAGAAATGCCATCCAGGAGCAAAGACATGGAATCAGGGACTTCAGGAATATGCTTGCTGCTTTCTCATACTGTGGCTGAGCTGATCCTCAAGCTGCAAGACAAAGTCCTTTGTACTCTTCCTTCTCCCCCCAAGCAGAGAAATTTCTTCCTGAGCTGCACTGCCTGGATTTGGGGAAAGGGTGATGCAGGAATTTCTGTGACCACTGCAGCTGGAATTGCACTGGGTTGCACCCCAAGTCCACTGCCTCTGAGACCAGTGCAGCACCAGGTCTCATCCAAGGGCTGAAGTCCTTGTGGCCTGACTGCCACTCAAATTTCTTTGGGGCCCCACTTTAGTCAACTAGTATTGAAGCCAGCCAGGACTTGGGTTCCTCCCACTGGGGCAGAGGATTCCGCATGGCCTAAGGCTGGTCTCAATGCTCCACCCATGGGCATTGGCAGAATCCTGCCCTGTGCAGTGTTCTGCTGTGACAGGGCAGAATGAGTCTAATGCAAAGTGTATCACAATGCACTTTGCTCTCCCTCCCCCAAGCCCAGATTATCTCTTCATGCTGCATTGGCTGGGGTTTGGGGAGGAGTGGTGTAGACAATGTAGACTCTCCTTCCTACTCTCTTCAATATCTCTTTCCTTGCTATTATGTACTGCAATTGCTCACTTGATTTGGGGGGTCATATAAAGGTGCCTTCTGATTGAGGGAAAGAGAGAGAGAAGAGCAAAAGACTTTGCCTGGTAACCCAGGGAATCCTCCCTTGTCTTCCTCAAGTCCACTAAGGCTGTGTATCTCGGAGTCTACAAGTGTTGCAGTGCTCCTGGGCTTAGGGTGTTCCCTAGTGCTGAAACAGCTGCAGTGACCACAGTCTTAAGTAACAACACCCAATCCCCTTCGAATTCTTAAAAAGACCACTGAAGAAGGACGGATACAAACAAATCCAGACTACAAAGATGGAATAAATACCTAACTCTTCAATGTCAAAACATCGAAAAACACCCACAAGCATCAAAAACATGGAGGAGGCCAGGCGTACTGGCTTATGCCTGTAATCCTAGCACTCTGGGAGACTGAGGTGGGAGGATCGCTTGAGCTCAGGAGTTCAAGACCAGACAGAGCAAGAGCAAGATCCTGTCTCTTCTAAAAATAGAAAAATTAGCCAGACATTATGGAACACACCTGTGGTCCCAGCTACTTAGGAGACTAAGGCAGGAGAACTGCTTGAGCCTAGGAGTTTGAGGTTACAGTGAGCTAAGATGATGTCAATGATCTCTACCTAGAGTGACAGAGAGAGACTCTGTCTCAAAACAAAACAAAATAAAACAAAACAAAAACACATGGAGGAATACAAGACCTCACTAAACAGACTAAATAAGGCATTAGCAGCCAGTCTTAAAGTGAAAGTTATATGTGACCTCTCTGACAGGGAATTCATAATAGCTGTCTTAAGAAAGTTCAGTGAACCTCAAGATAACATTGAGAAGGAATTCAGAATTCTATCAGAGAAATTTAACAAAGAAATTGAAACAATTTTTAAAACCCAAGCAGAAATTTGGGAGCTGAAAAATTCAATTGGCAAACTGCAAAATGCCTCAAAGGTCTCAACAGAAGAAATGATCAAACAGAAAAAAGAATTAATGGTCTCAAAGACAGGTTATATAAAAATAAACAGCCAGAGAAGAAGAAGAAGGAAAAAGAATAAAGCATATATGCAATATCTAGAAAATAGCCTCAAAGGGGGCGAATCTATGAGTTATTGGCCTTGAAGAGAATATGGTAAGAGAGACCAGGGTAGAAAATTTATTGAAAGAAATAATAGCAAAGAACTTCCCAATCCTAGAGAAAGATATAAATATCCAGGTACAAGAATGTCAAACTGCACCAGGCATATTGAATCCAAATAAGACTACTTCAAGGTATATAATAATCAAACTCTCAAAGGTCAAGGATAAAGAAAGGATTGCAAAAGCAGCAAGAAAAAAAAAGCGCATAACATATAGAGGAGCTCCAGGATGTCTGCCAAGAGACATCTCAGTGGAAACCTACAGGCCAGAAGGGAGTGGGACGATATATTCAAAGTGCTTTCAGAAAAAAAAAAAAAAAAAACTTCCAGCCTAGAATATTACATCCAGCAAAATTATCCTTAAAACATGAAAAAGAAATAACTTTCTCAGACAAAAACAGCTGAAGCATTTTGTAAACACCAGATCTGTTTTATAGGAAATCCTAAAGGGAGTTTTTCAGTCTGAAGGTAAAGAATGTTAACAAGCAACAATAAATCATGTGAAAATATAAAACTCACTGGCAAAAGAAAATACACAAAGACAGAATACTCTAATGCTATAATCTCAGTGTATAAACCACTTATTTTAGTAGAAAGACAAAAAGACAAACCTATCAAAAGTAATAATTACAACAATTAGCTAAAAGACAATATAAAAAGATACAAATAGAGCATACAAAAAGTCAAAAAGTGGGGGAATGGAGTTAAAGTGTGAAGTTTTTTTAGTTTTCTCTTAGCTTGTTTTTTCTTTTCTTTGTGATCAGAGTTGTCATTGGTTTAAAATAATTGTTATAAGATGATATTTGCAAGCCTTGTGGTAACCACAAAGCAAGAACCTATAATAAACAAAAAATAAAAAAGCAAGAAATTAAAACATACTACCAGAGGAAATCACTTACACACAAAGGAAGACAAGAAGGAAGAAAAGAGTACCAACAAAACAACCAGAAAATAGACAACATAGTGGCAGTCGTAAGTCCTTACTATCAATAACAGTATTGAATGTAAATAAACTAAATTTTCCAATCAAAAGACATACAGTAGCCAAGAGGATAAAAAAAAAAAGACCCAAATATGTGCTTCCTATAAGAAATTCACTTGACCTATAAAGATACATATAAACTGAAAATGAAGGGATGGAAAAAGATATTCCATATAAAGGAAGTGAAAAGGGACGGAGTCGCTATAGTTCTATCGGATAAAATAGATTTCAAGACAAACACTGTAATAGACAAAATGGTTGTTATATAATAATAATGGGGTCAGTTTAGCAAGAGGACAGAACAACTGTAAATATGTATGCACCAAACACCGGAGCACCCAGATATATAAAGCAAATATTATTAGTACTAAAGAGAGAGATAGACCCCAATACAATAATAGTTGGGGACTTCAACACTGTATTTTCTGCATTGGACAGATCCTCTAGGCACAAAATCAACCAAAAAAATTGGAATTAATCTGTACTATAGACCTAATAGACATTTTCAGCACATTTTATCCAACAGCTACAGAACTCACAATCTTCTCCTCAGCACATATGTCCTTCTCAGAGATAGACCATATATTATGCCACAAAACAAGTCTCAAAAAATTAAAAAAAAATTGAAATCATATCAAGTATATTTTCTGACCACAATGGAATAAAACTAGAAATCATTGACAAGAGAACTTTGGAAACTACACAAACACATGGAAATTAAACAACATGCTCCTGAATCATGATTGAGTCAATGAAGAAATTAAGAAAGGAATTTAACCATCTCTTGAAACAAGTAAAAATGGAAGCAAAACATACAAAAACCTATGGGATACAGCAAAAGCAGTCTAAGAGAGAAGTTCATAGTAATAAACACACCCGCTACATCCAAAAAGTAGAAAAACTTCAAAAAAAAAAAAAAACATAATGATGCATCCTAAAAAAAAACTAGAAAAGCAAGAAGCAAACCAAATGCAAAATTAGAAGGAAAGAATTAATAAAGAACAGTATAAGTAAATGAAATTGAGACTAAAAACATACCAAAGAGCAATGAAACACAAAGTTGGTTTTTTGAAAGGATAAAATTGACAAACCTTCAGCTAGACCAAGAAAAAATAGAGAGAAGACCCAAATAAATAAAATTAGAGATAAAAAGGGAGACATTACAATTTATACCACAGAAATTCAAGGGACCACTAGACACTATTATGAGAAACCACATGCCAATAAATTGGAAAGGCTAAAGGACACGGACAAATTCCTAGACACATAAAGCCTACTAATATTGAACCATGAGGAAATTCAAACCTGAATAGACCAATACAAAGTAATGAGACAGAAGGAATAATCAAAGAAAGGCCCAAGACCCGATGGTTTCACTGATGGATTCTACCAAACATTTAAAGAAGGACTAATACCAATTCTATTCAAATTATTCCAAAAAAATCAAGGAGGGAATACTTTCAAACTCATTCAACAAGGCCAGTATGACCCTAAGACCAAAACCCAACAATGACACAGCAACAAAAATAAAACTACAAGCCAACGTCTCTGAAGAATAGATGCCAAAATCCCAACAAAATACTAGCAAACAAAATACAACAACACATTAAAAAGATCATTCACTGTGGTCAAGTGGGATTCATCCCAGGGTGTTTCAACATATGCAAATCACTAAATGATTTGACATCACATCAACAGAATCAAGGACAAAAACCATATGATCATTTCAGTAGAAACTGAAAAAGCATTTGATAAAATTCAACATTTCTTTGTGATAAAAACTCTCAACCATCTGAGTGTAAAAGGAACATACCTCAACATGACACAGAGCCATATACAACAAACCCACAGTATCATACTGAATGGGAAAAAAAAAACTGGAAGCCTTTCCTCTAAGATCTGGAACAAGATAAGGATGCTCACTCTTACGGTTTCTGTTCAACATAGTACTGGAGGTCCTAACCAAATCTGGCAAGAGACAGGGGAAAAAAAAAATCCAAATTGGGGAAAAGGAAGAAAAATTGTTCCTGTTTGTTGATGATATGATCTTATATACTTTTTGAGGGTGGGATCCATCCATGGTGGTGTGTACAGCAATAGTTAATTGATCTCATTGTTATATAATATGCCATTATGAAAATATACCAAAATGCATTCATTCTATTATAAATTGGCTTTGTTGTTTTGTTGTTTACTACATTTAGGGGCTTTTGTGAATAAAGCTGCTATGGACCACTCTTGTATATGTCCTTTGGTGTGCATACAAACTCATTGTTACATATAAAACTTAGAGTAGAATTTGTGAGTGATTGGGTGTGCATATGCCAAATGGTTTTTCCAAGTGACTATGAATTTACACTTCAACAATTAGCATATATGAGTTGCATTGGCTCTACATTACATGCAGAAAGCATGTGTGCATATCTCCACTGTAGTTGATGGTATTTATTCTCCTGTAAGGCCCTTTTTTATTTCCAAAGACTATTTTTCCTTCTCAGGCATAAATCAGGCACCATGTCCTCAAGTGCCCCAATATGTCGGAGAGAGGAGGAGGGAATAACCACCAAGCTTTCAAATGGTTCCTGTGAACATCCTCTAATTGTGCTTGAGGTGAGGAAAACACACTCCCACTTCTTCTCTTTAGAGGAAGGAAACTCACAGTACAATAATAGCTTTCTCTTTTTCAATTTTGGCAAAACACGTATAACACAAAATTTGCCATTTTAACCATTTTTAAGCGTACAGTTCAGTGGCATTACATTCACAATGCTGTGAAACCATCTCTACTATCAATTTCTAGAACTTTGTCATCATTCCAGACAGAAACTCTGCACATATTAATCAATAACTTCATTACCCCCTCCTTCCTGCACCTGCTAACCACCATTCTACTTTCTGTCTCTGAATCAACACCTTTGTCATAACCTTCCTCACTAAATCTCCTGCTTACACGAAAGAAACCTCCCTTTTTATGCCCTTGCTATGGGTGCAATGCCAAAGAATCATGAAACACATTCTAAAATACTGTGTCTGAAAATTTACATCTTGGTCTGATCCCTCACTTTGGAATTTCATTCTCTGTGTATGTTGATGGCTTAGTCAAAGCTTCCAAACTGAAGTCACATTACATGAGCATGCAACCTTGGTGAATTACTATTTTCGCTTTAATCTTCCTGTGCCACTGACTGTATTTTTGTACTGTCCTTCTAAAGAGTCAAAAATAAAATCTTCACTAGCTTTGCTTGCCATATGCGGCTAATGTATGAACTTTCCGTTTTTTTTTTTTTTTGAGGGGGTTGACAATTGAGGTAGTAGAATGCTCCCCAATTTGAGAAATGTCAGTTTAATATATCTGCTGTGCATCAATCGGACTGGGCTGAATTTAGCTGATGCCGTGAGACTGCCTCAATAACTCAATGCTGCTATAAATATATCATTCTGAGAAAGAATGTTCTTACGTATTTGCACAGCACTTTGACCTCTCCAGTAAATTGAAGGTAATGAGAACAGGTAGTGAAGTGTTAGAAATCATCTCTTGGCTGAGCGCGGTGGCTCACGCCTGTAATCCTAGCTCTGGGAGGCTGAGGCGGGCGGATCGCTCGAGGTCAGGAGTTCGAGACCAGCCTGAGCGAGACCCCCGTCTCTACTAAAAATAGAAATAAATTATCTGGACAACTAAAAAAAATATATATAGAGAAAAAAATTAGCCAGGCATGGTGGCGCATGCCTGTAGTCCCAGCTACTCGGGAGGCTGAGGCAGGAGGATTGCTGAAGCCCAGGAGTTTGAGGTTGCTGTGAGCTAGGCTGATGCCAGGGCACTCACTCTAGCCTGGGCAACAAAGTGAGACTCTGTCTCAAAAAAAAAAAAAAAACATCTCTTTGTGGTGATACAGGGAAGAATTGTCCATAAATTGCTATCCATTATCTTTAACAAGTTTTTTTGAAATCCCTTTATGATCAAAACAGATTCTCAAATCTCAAATGATATTCCAACTGGATAGAGTGCTTTTCCCCACTATAGAGTGCTGTATTTATTTGCCTAATATGAAGAAATAGATAGATAGATAGATAGATAGATAGATAGATAGATAGATAGATAGATAACTACTCTTCCAAAAGTGTGCTGTTAGTTCATTGCCAGCCCTGTACATTTTCCCAAAACCAGACCTTAAACTGGAAAGGGCCTCAAGAGATCATTAGTCTATCATCATTTCAGGGAAACTGCCCAAACTGGCAGTAGAGAATTTTGCACCAACTATGTAATAGCCCCAGTTCTCAAAGAGCCCAAATAATCCCACAGACCAGCAATTATCTTGCCAAAAGTACAAATAGTCATCATCTACAGTAGAGAACTCAGTGCAGCAGAGAGAAAGCTTCCTTGTCTAAAAGTCTCCTGTTTAGGCTCTACATCAGGGGTCAGCAAACTTCTTCCCTTAAGGGCCAGATAGTGAGGATTTTAGACTTTGTGGGCCACGTAGTCTCTGTCACAACTGCTCAACTTTGCCATTGTAGTGCAAAAGCTGTGGTAGACAATATGGAAACAAATATTACAGTAAATTTGTTACAGTAAGACTTTATTTGCATCACAATAAAACTTTATTTACACAGACAGCATGGGTACAATTTGGCCCACTATCCATAGTTTACCAGCACCTGCTCTATTAATACATAGTCTTGAATTTGAAATCAGTTATTCATGCCTTTGCATTAAAAACTGTCCTTTGCGTTAGAGTGTAGCTATGCCTGAAGGGGTCACACATCCCACATTCCCAATGTGGTGGAGCAGACCCCACCCCATATCCCAACTGTGACTGGTGACATTAAAAACAGAGGCTGAGTTGTCAGAGCTCTGAGGCCTTCACTGATGCTCCAATTAAAAGGACATATTCTCAAAACTTTTACTGATTGAATGTAAACTTACATTTTGAATTTTTAAAAAAGAATTCTTTACTTAAAAAATTTAACATTAAATTATCAAGTCTACTCCCTGTTAGCTCTTAAGTGCTCCCAGTCCTGGATATGTTTCAAATATTGCTCTAGGGCTGGGCATGGTGGTTCATGCCTATAATCCTAGCACTCTGGGAGGCTGAGGCAGGTGGATAGTTTGAGCTCAGGAGTTCAAGACCAGCCTGAGCAAGAGCAAGACTCTGTCTCTACTAAAAATAGAAAGAAATTAGCTGGACAACTAAAAATATATATAGAAGAAAGTAGTCAGGCATGGTGGCGCATGCCTGTAGTCCCACCTACTTGGGAGGCTGAGGCAGGAGGATCGCTTGAGCCCAGGAGTTTGAGGTTGCTGTGAGCTAGGCTGATGCCATGGCACTCTAGCCAGGGCAACAGAGACTCTGTCTCAAAATAAATAAATAAATATTGCTCTAAATAATATTGTCCATTTAAAATCTGCACAATTGCATTTTAACAGTAATTCATTCTTAATGTTTTCATAATATAATTTTACTAAAAAACAGCATTTTTTAGAATGGAAAGGCCATTCTAAATAAAGTATTCAACTCCAGAATTTTAAAAAGGAAGAGCAAAATAAACTCAATAAAATTAATAGATCAAAAAGAAATTAATTTGACAAAGGTAAAATCCTTAGCACCATGTCCAGCACAGAATAACCACTCATACACCTTAGCTAAACAGGAAATAAAAGGTTAAAAATTTTGAAAGTTGAAAAATATAGTAATGAATAAACCAAGAACAGGATAACTTGAATGTGGGGGGAAGGGGGGAGAAACAGTAAAACAGATCAAACATTATCAGATCTGATGAAAGAAAAATCAAATCATAACTCAAATAAATATAATTAGAAATAAAAGAGGGCACAAGTGATATAAAAGATATATCAAGAAAAAATACATTAAGCATAGATTTTTCAAGTGAGCCTAGATTTTCTTCCAAATAGAAAACTTTTTCCAATTTATGGAACAATCTACTTCCATCCTACTTTATTTATTATGATTCCTTTTTTCATACATTAAATTATTTTATATTAAAGGAAGTTTTCAAGTGATTTATTCTGTTAATATATATACCAACTTTTTTCTAAAAGATTCTTGTCCCACATTGGTTTACTTGTAAGTTTTTTCAGGCTTTCAGAAAAAGATAATTTCCATACTATATAATCTAGTAAAAGGATATTTAAAATGATGTAATGCCAACGCAGCCAGCAGCTAGAAGAAAAAGTATCTCAGTGGTTAAAGGGTATCTGGGCAGATCACTTTATTCCTTTCTTTGAGATCCTTGGATTTACAATGTTAAAAATCTTATGCATCCACCAGCATTTGCTCAGTGTTCAGTTCTCCCATGAAGAAAATTATCCACACCAAATAGAATTATTTGGTAAAAATTATTCAACCAAATAGAATTTTTTTTTGTCTGTATAAATTTAAGAGGTGCCAGTGCAGTTTTGTTACATGGGTAGATTAGGATGTACAACCAAATAGAATGTAATGCTCACTCTGGCCCCATTCATGCCACCTCCCAGTGGTTCCACTGTCATCCAGCAATGAACTGCTACTGAGCCTGCCTGGCCTTACGACTTGGGGGGTCTCGCAGAACCCAGGGCAGGATGGGCAATTCTGGATCCGTGGTCGTGGGTCCCGAGGTCAGGGGCTTCTTATTCACATCTAGGTTGACCAAATAGCAAATGTGTAACTCTCTATGCAAATGGCATGGATTGCTCCAGAACTGTAGGTGTCTTCATCATTATTCCCCAATTTGGCATTTTCTATAACCCTCATACCATGTCTTTTTCCCACCACAGATACTTCTAACACTAGATAATATCACCCAGGCAGTAAGGCAGTTGGCATTGCATCCTAGACCTGGTGCAGACCTCTTTTCTGCTCTGGACACTATTATAGCTACAAGCTTTTCTTGTAACTTGGTAAATGAATTACAATATACACCACTCTTCTAAACTTCAAGCATGTAATTAGAAAACCAACTACTGGTTCATTTGGATATGCAAAGTCAATATATGGGGAGAAACCACCATGGGGAGAAACATATGGGGAGAAATTATGGTGATTTATGTTAAAATATAGATTAAAACATTCTGAAAAATTTGATTTTTCCACTTATGTGTCTTCCACATCTTTCAGGACAGGCTCTGCCAATAGTCCTTGCATTTCACCTTCCTCTCTTTTACTTTCAGATTAGAAGCGTGTTCTTTTTGTGAAAATCGTTTGATGTTCAAAAAACTCAAAATGCCTTGTGATGTGACTTTGAAATCCTCTTGAGATCTTTTAAGCCACTTTAAGGGATCTTCCTATCAATAGGCATTTGAAATCTCTTCCCTACAAATTATCATTTTCTTTAGTTCACAAGTCCAACCTGCAAGTTTAAAATGGGTCATGCATTTGAAAAATTCCAAGTAGAATCCCCAGATAGAAAGCAGTGTGATCAAACAGAAAGACTCAAGATTCTAATCATTTTTGATGCCTAGATGGACCATACCCTTGAGCAATTTAGTTAACTCTTCTACTACTTTATTGTATAAAGAAAACAGAAACAATAACTTGAATCTACTAACTTAGCAGGAGAAATGAGAGCATCAGAAACAGTCTTTGTCAGAAGTGAATGCACACCTCAAAAGATGACCTAGAAATCCGTAATTTCTAGTGTTCTTTTTTGCCAATCGTAATGTGATTCTTTGGTCTTACATGGCCCTATGGGAAAACATCATTTATTTTGTTAATGTACCTACTAAAGCTTTAGCAGAATGCAGCTCCAAGCAAATTACCAATAATTTTTATAGATTTTGTTCCCCTCAGAAACCTATCTTTGGCATGATGGAAAAGGAGGAGGAGACATTTAGGTTGAGCAAAAAATGTCATTAGTTCCCCTTCTCAAAAAAAAATCTACATGTAACTACTCTCTCCCTTACTAAATTCCATCAATTAATGTTAATGTAAACAAAAAGCTCCTGTTTGGGGTTACAAATGGGCATTTAGTGTAGGAGTTATTCACTCCTTAATGTTAAAAATCACTGAGTTAATTCAGGCTCAATAATTGGAAGTTTTTACAAAAGTAAAAAGAAGGAGGAAATTGGAGTAATTTGAACTTGCTTGAAAAACTACAATCTCCTGCTTGCCATAATTCACTGTAGCCTCCCCTGTCCATATAGTCTAATTCCAATGTTATAGTATCCTTTCAGTTCCTGCCTACTCAGGGATAAAAGTGAGAAAGAAGGAAATGGAAAAAAACAAAAAAGCTAGTGCCAGTTGCCTGCTGTCAAAGAAAAAGGCAGTTCAGATTCCTGCCTTCAGGACCCATACTCTTTCTCCTTCTGCTCCATGAGGAATTCTCCTACTGAAGTGAGCAACTGGAAACTATTCCCCAGGATGAGTCAAATCTGCAGGATTTATATAATTCAGAATAAAGTTGATTCACCTTGAGTCTTTTTTAAGTATATAGGGCTCATTATAAAGTAGAATCAGTCTTTTTTTGTACAAGAAAAAAACCCAATGGCCACTGATAGAGGGTAACAGAAGATGAATGAGGTCACAAGGTCAATGCCTCTATAAGTCAGGGTTTAGTCAGGAGACAGGTACCACATGGTAATCTGAGCAAGGACAGTTTGACAGAATTATTAGCATTAAATTGGAATAATGGAGAATTGGCTAATGAGAGCTAAAGAGAACTCTTAAGAACACAGGAGTAGCAGATATAAGGAGCAACCAGTATCCCCAAGACTAAAATAGGGCACCCGCAGAAAGGCCCTCCTCTCCATGAATGAAATCCAGACCTCACTGGAAAGGGCAAAGCCAAGACTCTCTGGATGTTGGGGAAGTCACTAAGTTGTCTCATCAGTGGCTCTTGCTGGAAGTCTGAATTCTAGGGTACGAAGAGAATCTGTTGGCCTGTGGACACTGCTGGAATTGGCAGCGGGAGGAATCATGCCTTTTAGGGGCCCAGTGTGAAAAGGAAAGCCGTAATTCTGCAGAATTCCAGAGCTGGAGAAAGCTGTGCCACTGCAGGCGTTGAGTACTGAAGCCTATGCAACCTGACGAGCCCAGGGTTATAAAAAACCACGCTGCTGCAAGAGCTGAGCTCTGGAGAAAACGTAGTCTGGGGGAGCCCAGCACTAGAGAGACTGCACAGGCGCTAAGCCTTGCAGGCGGATGTACAAAGAGCGTCAGGGAGTGAAAAGCCTGCTCACCTGCAGGGCATCACTGGAAGGTCTTGGGTGCATGGTATCCACCTTACACCAGGACAGAGTCAGGCTGTGACTTTTCAAAATGACTGTGCACTCTGGGCACACAGCTAGGTTAAAGTGCCACTGGATGCCCCCTGCCACACGCACACACACACACATGCACACAAACACATGCATACTACTGCTAAGTCATGAAGAAGCAGCACACCTGCAGCAGCAGCAGAACTAGGAAGCCCCATCCTCCTACCATGTCCCTCTAACTACCTCTACTGGCAAAGCTTGATGTTGTCCTTGTGGCTGAGAGTAAATGCTCCATTACTGTGGAGAAGGCAATGAAGGGTGAATGCGGAACTGAGAGGCAGTAAATTGGTCACTGTCATAATGCCTTGTAAAGTATCATAAAACTCAAAAAGATTTGGTGTTATAAATAATAACACCAAAACCAATCACGTAGTCCTGCGATAACTTGGAAAGCCCTAATTAAGGAATAATCTTGGGTAGATAATAATTAATACTAGCCTCACTTTTATTATTTGCAAATATGTCTTGTTCACGCCAATTCCTGGTTGAATTTAGCAAATGAAAATGGGCAAAAGTGAAGCCCATCATTGGTCACTACCCCAAAAGCTTCCTTTCTCATTTATTCAACCTCATCCTCTAAGAACTGAAGCTTTAGAGCTGTACTTGATTCTTCTCTCTCCATAATACTCCTATTCCCAGCACTCAAGGAAGGAATCCTTACAGTTGTTTATCTTAATTTCTACTGCCAACAATTTAAAAACTTAGAATCTATCACCATGATTTTTATAATAGCTTTCTGATTCATGTTGCTATCTTTCCATTTTTACTACTCTAATAGTTGTATAATATTGTTGCACTTTACCTAAGACACTTTTTGTCAACATAGTTTTGTTTCAAAAAAAATAAATAACCATTTGTGTTTGATAAAATTAAACTTTCTTAGGCCTACATCCATCTGCCCTGAATGACCTTTTCAAGCTATTTCATTAAGCAGCCTTTTGGGTTGGTATGATCAAGCTGCTTCTGTCTGTAGGGTAGTGTTTCTCTAACTCCTTCCAGCACTCCCACCCTGTCTCATAAAGCAAGAAACTGATGGTTTACCACCATCCCCCCCTCCCAAGAAGAAAATGTTCTCTATCAACTCTCTGATTCATTTTTTGGTACAATTTTTATTTTTCAATTTTTAAGTGAAAAATTAAAATTATTTATTATCTGATGGTGTCTCCAAAACACAAATCTAGATTTTTAGCTTTGGCTGTATGTTAAACATAGGTAGATAACTATTTTTATAATACTTCAATACCTCTTCTAGGATTTCATAGGGCAGTATATTTAAGCCTATCCAGTGCCATATTATTGTTTTCTACATTTTGGTAGTACTTTATATTTACAAAATGCATAACAATCATATTCATTAGTACTTCTGCAAAACTCTCCTGTGGGGTAGCTCAGCAATACTGAGGCAACCATTAAAGTAAGCATGTACTTATCATGAGAATGCTGATAGGATCCAAGTGAATGTCAATGAACAATAATACACAATATTCAAAACAGTAGTTTCTCTAGGTACATTTCAACAAAACTCCCAAAACCTCTTTTCATATCATTGGAATTTCCGGGCTGAAAAATAAACCCTAATTTCAAGTAAATAAGTGATTATTATTATTTTTTGCCATTTTCCAAACTTTTTTCTTTTGTTTTTATTTCAAAAAATTTGGAGAATATAAATGGTTTTTGTTACATTGATGAATTTTATCATGCTGAAGTCAGGGCTTTCAGTTTACCTGTTACAAGAATTGTGTACACTGTACTCAATAGGTAGATTTTTATCCTTAACCCTTTTCTACCCTCCCCCTTCTTAGTTTTCAATGTCCATTACAGGTCTTTATTATCATATATATCCTTTGCTTAGCTCCCACTTATAAGTAAGAACGTGTCATGTCTGTTTTTCCATTCCTGAGATACTTCACTTAGGTTGATGGTCTCCAGTTCCATCCAAGTTGGTGCAAACGACATGATTTCATTCCTTTTTATGGCTAAGTAGTACTCCATGATATGTGCATGTGTGTGTGTGTGTGTGTGTGTGTGTGTGTGTGTGTATAGTATTATATACACACACCACATTTTCTTTATCCTGTCATTGGTTGATGGGCACTTAGCTTGATTCCATATCTTTGCAGCTGTGAATTGTGCTGAGATAAACGTTCTTGTGCAGGTGTCTTTTTAATAAAATGATTTCTTTTCCTTTGGGTAGATACTCAGTAGTGGGATTGCTGGATCAAATGGTAGCTCTGTAGGTCTACTTTTAGTTCTTTTAAGTTTCTCCATACTGGTTTCCATAGTAATTACATAAGTTTACATTCCCACCAACAGTGTATAAACATTTGTCTTTTCCCTGCAACCACACTAACATCAATTGATTTTTGACTTTTTAATAATGGTGATTCTGACAGTGGTAAGGTGGTATCTCATTGTGGATGTAATTTTCATTTCCCTGATAATTAGTGATGTTGAGCATTTTTTCGTATGTTTGTTGGTCATTTGTCTATCTTCTTTTGAAAAAATTCTGTTCATGTCTTTTGTCCACTTTTTGGTGGAGTTATTTGTTTTTTTCTTGCTGATTTGTTCAAGTTCTTTCTCAATTCTGGATATTAGCCCTTTCTTGGATGTATAGTTTGAGAATATTTTCTCCATTCTGTAGATTGCATATTTACTCTGTCGATTATTTCCTTTTCTGTTCAGATAAGTTTTAGTTTAATTAAGTCCCATTTGTTTATTTTGACTGTTGCTGTATTTGTTTGGGGAGTCTTACCCATAAATTCTTTGCCAAGGCCAATGCCTAGAAGAGTTTTTCATATGTTTTCTTCTGGAGTTTTTATGGTTTCAGGCATTATATTTAAGTTTTTAATCCATCTTTGAGTTAATTTGTGTATATAGTGAGAGATAGGGATGCACTTCCATTCTCCTGCATGTGGCTATACTGTTTTCCCAGCACTGTTTATTGAATAGGGCTTCCTTTCTCCAGTGTATGTTTTTGTCTGCTTTGTCAAAAATCAGTTGGTCTTAGCTATATGGTTTTATTTCTGGGTTCTCCATTCTGTTCTATTGGTCTACGTGTCTATTATTATACCAGTACCTGCTGCTTTGATTATTTTAGCCTTGTAGTATAATTTGATGTCAGGTAGTGTGATGACTCCAGACGTGTTCTTTTTGATTAGGATTACTCTGGCTATTCAGGTTTTTTATGGTTCTATGTGAAGTTTAGGATTATTTATTTCTAGATCTGTGAGAAAAGACATTGAAATTTTGATGTGAATTGAATTGAATCTGTAAATCACTTTAGGCACTATGGACATTTTTTCTTTCCAATGCATGAGCATAATATGTTTTTCCATTTGTTTATGTCATCTCTGATTTCTTTCATCCATGTGTTGCAGTTCTCCTTGTAGATATCTCTCACCTCCTTAGTTAAGTATATTCCTAGGTATTTTATTTTCTTTGTAGCTACTGTAAATGGTATTGAGCTCTTAATGTGACTCTCAGCTTGACTGTTACTGGTATACAAAAATGCTATGGATTTGTGTACACTAATTTTATAATCTAAAACTTTATTGAATGTATTTATTAATACTAGGAGTCTTTTGTGGAGTTTTGAGGTTTTCTAGGTATAAGATCATATTTTCAGCAAACAGGGGTAGTTTGGCCTTGGTTTCCTGATTTGAATGCCCTTTATTGCTTTCTCTGGCCTGATTGCCCTTGCTAGGACTTCCAGTACTATGTTGAATGGAAGTGGTGACAGTGGACATTCTTGTCTCATTCCAATTCTTAGGGGGAATGCTTTCAACTTTTCCCCATTTAATATGATGTTAGCCATGGGTTTAGCATTTATCACTTTTATTATTTCAAGGTATGTTCCTTTTATGCCTACATGGTTGAAGGTTTTTGTCATGAGGAGGTGCTGGATTTTATCAAATACTTTTTCTGTATCTATTGACATGATCGTATGGTCTTTGTTTTTAATTCTGTTTATGGTGAATCACATTTATTGATTCGTGTATATTGAACCATCCTTGCACCCCTAAAATGAATCTCACTTGATCATGATGGGTTATTTCTTTTGAAATACTGTTGAATTCGGTTTGATGGTATTTTTTTGTTTTAAGATTTTTGCATCTATGTTCATAAGGGATATTGTTATATAGTTTTCTTTTTTTTTGCTGTCACTTTCCAGACTGTGGTATCACGGTGATACTAGCTTCATAGAATGAGTTAGGGAGGATTCCCTCCTTCTTGATGTTATAGAACAGTTTCAGTAGAACGGATGCCAATTCTTCTTTGTAGGTCTGGTAGAATTTGGCAGTGAATCTGTCTGGTCCAGGGCTTTTATTTGTTGGGAGAGTTTCTATTAGGTCATTAAATATGAAATGTCCAATTTTGAATCAAAAGTGTAGTCTGTTATATCTTAAACAAGAAACAGTACAATTAATCAAAGCATGCACCTAAACTATTGACACAGTTTTGCCATCTCAATAATAGCTTGTTTATGCCAGCAGCAAAGAAGCCTGGAGAGTGAGTGGTGATGAAATTGCAAAAGGCATTTTCCATAGCTTGTTGAGAATTGAATATTTTTACTCACAAAAAGTGGTCCAAAGCCTGGAAGAAGTTATAGTAGGTACAAGGTCTGGTGAATATAGTGGATAATAGAGAGTTTCCAAGTCCAGCTGCTGTGGATTGAGCAGCATTGTTTGTGTGACATGTGGTGGAGCATTGTCTTTCAAGAGGATTGGCCTGTCTCTATTGACCAATCTCGACTGCCTAATCACAAGCATTCCTCAGCATTTCATTCAGCTGGTTGCAGTAGTCATCCACTGTAATTGATTGGCCAAGTTTCATGAAGCTGTAGTAGATAAGGCCAGTGCTGGACCACCAACCAGACACCATTAGCATTTTTTGATGAATATTCAGTTTTGGACTGTGTTTTGGCACTTCATCTTTAAACAACCATTATGCTGAATACTTGTGATTGTCAAAAAGAATTCATTTTTCATCACACATAACAGTATGGTGTAGAAATGGTTTGTCTTTATGTCGTGACAGCAAAGATAGGCAAGCTTCATGATGATTTCTTTTCTGATGCTCATTTAATTCACATGGAACCCATCTATCCAGCTTCTTTAACTTGCTGATTTGTTTCAAATGGTCCAATATTGTTGGAATAGTAACATCAAATCTTGCTGCTAATTCATGCATAGGTTAGATGGATTCCCTTCCACTACAGCTTTCAGCTCATCATTATCCATCTTGGTCTCAGGTCACCCATGTAGCTCATTTTCAAGATTAAAATCACCAGAATGGAACTTCTCAGACCATCAATGTACTGTGTATTCATTAGCCACATCCTTCCCAAACACTTCGTTGATATTTCAAGCTGTCTGTGCTTCATTGGTTCCATGACAGAACTCATATTTGAAAATAACATGAATTTTTTACTTATCCATAGTTTCTCAAAAATTGCTTCAAAAACATTTTTGAAAGATAATCACAAGCCAAAATGTGCATTTGGAAGACTGAGGATGTGCCTTCACAATAAAAATAAAACTAGAAGTGTCAAAGTGAAATGTCAGAGATATCAACTGCCAAATGTAGTACTTAAGGAAATCAGACACTTCATACTCAATAATCTTTAATATTACAGTTTCAATCTCGTTACTTGTAATCGGTCTGTTCAGGATTTTTATTTCTTCCTGATTCAAACTTGGAAGGTTGTGTGTTTCCAAAAATGTATCCATTTCCTCTATATTTTCTAGTTTCTAGTTTTCTAGTTTGAAAACCTCTAAAATAGAGGTTTTCATATTAGTAGTCACAGGTGATATTTTGTATTCCTTAATATCAGTTGTAATGTTTCCTTTTTCATTTCTGATTGGGCTTGTTTGACTCCTTTCTCTTCTATTTTTGGTTAATCTAGCAGGATGTCCATTGCTTTTGTTTATCTTTTCAAAGTACCAACTTTTTTTTCATTGATCCATTGTATTTTTTTGTCCTTTTGTTTTTTTGCAATTCATTTAGTTCTACTCTGAGCTTTGCTATTTCTTTTCTTCTGCTAGCATTGGGTTTGGTTTGTTCATCTTTTTCTAGTTCCTTGAGGTATGACAGTAGGTTGTTAATTTGTGATCTTTCTGTCTTTTTGAGATAAGCATTTAAGGGTCTAAATTTCCCTCTTCACACTGCTTTTGCTATATCCCATAGATTTTAGATGCTTGTGTCATATACGTTGTTCAGTTTGAAAAATCTTTTTATTTCTGTCTTAATTTCATCATTGACCCAAAGATGGTTCAGCAGAAGTTTATTTAATTTTCATGACTTCATATAGATTTGAGATTTCCTCTTGGAATTGATTTCTAGTTTTATTCCACTGTGATCTGAGAAGATACAGGGAATAATTTCGATTTTTCTGAATTTGCTGCAACTTGTTTTGTGGGCTAACATTTGATCTATCTTGAAAAAAAATCCATGTACTGGCTGATGAGAAGAATGTATATTATGAATTTTGAGTGTAGAATGTTCTGGGGATGTCTGTTAGTTCCATTTGTTCTAAAGTCCGATTTAAGTCCAGTGTTTCTTTGTTGATCTTCTGCTTAAACGATCTTTCCAGTTTTGTTAGTGGAATATTGAAGTCCCCAGCAATTCCTTTGCTTACATCTAGTAGAATTTGTCTTATGAATCTGGGAGCTCCTGTGTTAGCTACATATATATTTAGTATTGTTACATCTCCTTGTTGAATTGCTCCCTTTATCATTATATAATGACTATCTTTGTCTTTATTTTACCATTGTGGATTTAAAATCTATTTTATCTGACATGAGAATAGCTAATCCTTTGCTTTTGGTTTCCACTCACGTGGAATATTTTTCCATCCCTTTACCTTGAATTTATCAGTATCCTTGTGAGTTAGATGGGTTTCTTGGAGACAGAATATACTTGGGGTGTATCCATTTAGCCAATCTCTGTCTTTTTTTTTTTTTTTTTTTTTTTGAGACAGAGTGTCGCTTTGTTGCCCGGGTTAGAGAGAATGCTGTGGCATTAGCCTAGCTCACAGCAACCTCAAACTCCTGGGCTTCAGCGATCCTACTGCGTCAGCCTCCCGAGTAGCTGGGACTACAGGCATGCGCCACCATGCCTGGCTAATTTTTTTCTATATATATTTTAGTTGGCCAGATAATTTGTTTCTATTTTTAGTAGAGACGGGGTCTCGCTCTTGCTCAGGCTGGTCTCGAACTCCTGACCTTGAGCGATCCACCCGCCTCGGCCTCCCAGAGCACTAGGATTACAGGCATGAGCCACCACGCCCAGCCTCTGTGTCTTTTAAATGGAGCATTGACTGTTTACGTTCAATATTTGTATTGACATATGAGATGCTGTTCTGTTCATCATGTTGAAGGATACCTAACTGCTTTGTTTTCTCCCTTGTGTTACTGTTTCATAAGAGTTGTGAGCTTTAACTTTCTGGTGTTTGTACACTAGTTAGTACTGATTGCTCTGTTCCATGTATAGAGCACTTTTAAGCATTTCCTATTGTATAGGACCAGTGGTGACAAATTCCCTTAGTTTTTGCTTATCTGGGAAAGACTTTATTTCTCCTTCACTTATGAAACTTAGTTTTGCAGGGTACAAATTCTTGGCTGGAAGTTATTCTGTTTAAGAAGACTAAAAAATGGGACCCCAATCCCTTCTGGCCTGAATGGTCTCTGCTCAGAGATCTACTGTTAGTCCAGTGGGTTTTCCTTTGTAAGTAGCTTGTTGCTTTCACCTCACAGCTTGCAGAATTTTCTCCTTCACTTTGACTTTGGTCAGACTGATGACTATATGTTTTGATGATGTCCTATTTGCTATGAATCTTCCAGGTGTTTGATGACCATCTTGTATCTGGATATACAAATCTCTAGCAATACCAGGGACATTTTCCTTAATTATTTCCTCAAACAGGTTTTCCATGCTTATTGGTTTTTCTTCTTCTTCCTCAAGGATACCTGTAATTCTTATATTTGTTTATTTTGCATAATCCCATATTTCTTGCAGTGATGATTCATTCTTACTTGTTTTTTCTTCTACATTTTTTACTGACTATGTAACATTGAAATCCTTGTCTTCAAGCTCTGAAATTCTTTCTTTTAGTTGGTCTATCCTGCTATTAAAGTTTTCTGCTGCATTTTGAAATTCCCTAAATGACTCTTTCATTTCTTTAAGTTCTGTTTTCTCTTTTTTAATGTTATCTCTCTCTTCAGTGAATTTTTTCACTCATGTCCTGAATTATTTTTTGGTTTCTTTGAGGTGGTGTTCTATCATCTCCTCAATTCCATCCATCTTACTTGCCATCCATAATCTGAATTCCATATCTGTCATTACCACAATTTCCTTTTGGTTGGAGTTCATTGATGGAGAGCTACTGTGATCCTTTGGGGGTATTGAGAAAGCCTGTTTTCTCATGTTGACAGAGTTTTTACGCTGGTTCTTTCTCATCTGGGGCCTCTTTTCTAAGTTCAAAACAGACAACAGATAAGGTGCATCTGTTCTTCTTTGCTGGGACCTCTGTTGCTTGGTGAAGATAAGGATGGGTCCCTGGATGGCATGCTTGAGTCCTACTCCAAAAGCTTGATCAAGCAGGAGATGGATGGATGCACTGTGAGCCTTTAATGCTGTTGCTCTGCTGTGTCATCCTTGTTCCCCTGTGATTATCACCAGGTTACTGTTGTAGGGCTGGCCCCTGGTGCCAGGTGTGCATGCAAGGTGGGGCCAGTAGCCAGGATGGGGCATGCACGCAGGTTAGAGGGGGTCCACTGAGCATGGCACACAAGTTTGTAGGCCTTGGTGGCTGAGGTGCCAGGCTCAGAGACAGAGTGAGGCACACACAGGGTGGAGTACACACAGAAGGCATAGCAGGTATGCAGAGCACAGTGGGGCTACAGGGCAGAGCTGGCCCCCAGTGCAGAGTGGGCTCACAGGTCACAGTTCACATGTGGGATGGAATAGGAACCTGGGGCAAAGCAGGCCCATGAGGTAGGGTTCCTGTAGGGGATGGAGCAGGTCCAAGGGTTGCAGCACTCACGTGCAGGCCAGGGCAGCCATGATGGGGGGCAGGATGCCACATGGGGGAGGGCATGCGCAGGGCACCTGCATGGGAGGGTGTGGGTCTGCAGTGTGCAGTCCACCCAGATCCAAAGGTGACAACTGTGCTGGCTCTCGCCCTGCTTGGGGCCTCCCAGGTGGTGGTGTCAGTGGCAGTCCAGCCACCCCAGCAGTGGGCATTGGGCACTGATGGCTAAGGGTGTGCACCCCAACTGGGTCCTGTGGGAAGTGTGGTTGAGTGGGATCCTCCAGGCCACAGCAGCAGGTACCTGGCCCATGGTCTCCTGTTCTGTCCATGTCCCTCAGTGGTGGTGGTGACGGGTGCACATCACCTGCTCACAGGATGCACACAAGTGCCCCAATTCCCTGCTCCCTTCCTACCCAGCAGAGACAAGAGGGAAGAGGCAGTCACAGATCTGAGCCCTGGGCAGAAGTAGCATTCAGGGTTGGAATGCTACAGTGGCGCCACCCGCAGCACCCAATGCTCACAGGCCATTCCTTCTCTCTGGAGCAATGTACCTGCAGATCCTTCAGTCTGTATCAGTTTGTAGGTCTGCTGCAGTGGAAGAGCCCTCCCACCACCCTGGTTGCAGTATCCTCAGGGGAAGCTCGCAGTCCCTTTCTCGGGGGTGTGCACTTTCCCCAATCACCTCTGGTCCTGCTGAGCAGGTCATCCCACGTCTATCTTCCTCACTTCACTCCCACCTCCTCTCTGGAATCCCAGCACTCTCACTCAGCCAATGGTCCAAAGGTAGATATCTACTCTTCAGTTTCCATCCTCTCCACAAGAGCAGCATTATGCAGGCTGCTTCTAGTCCACCACCTTGGCCTCTGAAAATCTTCATGCAGTTTTTAAGAAGGACCTGAAAACACTTGGTTTGGTACATTCTGGACACTCTTTTTTGAAAATATGCCCTTGGCATACATATATTCTCTGCTCATCCAGGCAGTAAGTTTATACAGGCATAAAATTTCTGTTCTGGTGGGTATTTGAAAGTATTCATACTAAGCAGAAGAGCAGTAAAATGAAGTATAAGAAAGTATGTTTGGCCACAGAACTAAACCATATTCTTTAACACAGCTTTTATAAAATTGAAATTTGGTCTCCATCTGTTTTACCCACATGTTTTACCTTTCTTATAACTCTCAAGTCTCCAGTGGAAGAAGAGTGTTACTTAGTTATCTCCCTAAGCCCCACTCTGTGCATGCCTTGGTCCCACAGCCACACAGAGCTCACGCTGTGTTATAAGTGAAAACATTGGTGCCCAAGAAGTTAAAGCTAATATAGCTCAATATTGTGTGCCTGTGCCATAAAAGTCCAAATTTTAGAAGTCCTAATGTAATGGTATTGTTAGTAAACCATGGCTCTTTCTATTTGTGGGGAGGGGAGAGGTCATTGAAGTCCCTATAAGAATCTGATGAAAGCTAAGAAACCTCTCTTCTGAAAAATTCACGGTGTAACACATGTATTTGCAACAATTTCAGGAAGTTCACAGACTCCTTAAAGCCTAAAAGCTGACTCTGAGTATTCCATGGAGTCTAAGGTAAGGACTTGAAACTCACGCTTATTATGTTTATTCCTTTTTAATTTGTACTTACACTCTTCCTCCTACTCTAATTTTATCTTCCTACAAGTCTCATTCTTCCTACAACATCCACTGGTTTGGGTCATTTTATCTAAAATTTAAAATTATAAGCTAGTATACTTCTTGCTTGTCAGGTCCATATACTAAGTGTTAAATGATATTTATCCATAGAAACAAATATTAATAATATCCACTCCATGACAGCATGACACAGCTATTACAATATATACAAATTACCTCTAAGCATAGACTCCGGAAACTAGATTTTGACATAGTTGAACTGAACTGAATTTTGAAAGTTGAAGTAATGCCTTTAAATCACATGAAAATGGACTCAGATATAAATATGGGTAGGTTTAATAAACTTGGAACACTTAAGTTTGATCGATATTATACTATCAAGATGTCTAGAATAGAACTGTCTGAGCCTTTTAAGTTGAATTCACATATAAAATTGATTAATAATGAACAGCTGCATAGTTCTAATGTTCATTGACTCTCAGATCATGCCAGTTTTGTATAGAATTAAACATGCAAATTAAAATTATTCATATTATGCAACATGAACATAATAACATCTGTCATCCTTTTTGTATAACAGCCTGTTAAATGTGAGTTTCACCCAAGGACCTAAGGGCCGACAGACCCTGCCTTCCAAAGGAAGTGCTAGACCACATGCCGAATTCATAAAGACGTCTGGGAGCAGTTTACAAGCCTCACCCCTTACCCACATTAATTGCATTTTGAAAACCAAATTTTGGCTACTCAGTTTGTTTTTTTGTTTTTGTGGGTGTTTTTGAAGACAGAGGACCTTCAAAGAGATCCTTCCCCCAAGAGCAAAGAGAATAAATGTATTTCCTCATGACCTCAGGTCAAGAGACAGGGGCTTTATGTGTCTCCAAAGTTAGAGGATGTGGTCAACCAGTGTCTTTTTCTTGACTTGAAGATCTAAGGTATAAGAAATAAGCTTTAAAATGACAGTCAAAGAAAAATTACAGGATCCTGGATGCCCTGCAATAAATGAGTTTTTCAAAGCAAGGAATGTGTGAGTATTTGGGGAGGGTTGGAGGGGGGCATTCATGGGAGAACCAATGCTCAGTCTTGTCCAACATTCAGCTTTGCCCATTGTTCAGTCTTGGCTGAACATCTGCCAGGTGTATAGAATGCTGATGCCAGGTCATGGGAGAGCCACCAAATAAGAATGTCTTGTCGCTTTCCTCAACTTTCTCCTCGTGTGCAACCCTGGTGCAGTAGGAACAGAAGTGGACGAAGAGAGGAGAAGCTGACTGAGTCCAGCTAACTAAACAGAGACTTTGCACATGTACTAAGCCCAGTCTGGGGAAAGGAGAAGACTAACCACTAAATGACAAGGACAGTTGTGTGTATCATGCAGGACTAGACATCTTAGTCACTGGAACAACACTGTTTCCATTTGCTGGAAGAGACTGGAATGCGAGAAATCATGTCTTGAATTTAATCCTGGGCAAAGGAAGAATGAGGACAGTGGGAGCCAAAAATAAAGTTGTTTATGATCAAATCCTTCAGGAAGTATTTGTTATTAAATATTGTGAGGACAAAATGAAACAAAATTTATTTTTGAAAAGGGATGGAGTTTAAATTAAGATATAAAACTGATCTCACAGTGCTCTAAAACATAAGTAACGATAAGCAGGCCCCTGCCAGAGGGGAAAAGAATAAACTAATAGCATAAATCAGATTGGCCAGTTTACATAAACTGACCAGTGAGACATAATTATCTAGTTCTCACATGGTTTTAAACACAGAAGCATAATTAGCATGTATAAAATTGAAAGAAAACTAACTAGTAACTCTGACGTTTGATTACAATGACTGCAGCACACACAATAGCATTACATCCCAGTGTTCACTTTAGCATCCATGAACAACAACCACCGGCACTCAGCTTAATTTTTCCATTATAAATTGAATGTCTGTGTGTGTATGCGTGTGTGAGTGTGCTACCAAACTCACACTGTAACACACTTGCTTGCCATATGTTCAGATTAAGCAGGAATCAACACACCATCAGGAAGAGCCTTTTCAATCTTGAGCTGGGAGAAAAAAGCAGATTCTGGGGAGCAAATCAATGCTTCCATGGCAATTTTAATTATTGCTTATACTTTGAAGCCACATTACTTTGAAAGAAAAAGGAAACATTGATAGCTTGGGAAGTAGAATTTGGAGGGCTGAGTGGTTAAGTCAAATGAATTATTTAATCTCCCACTCTCGGCATAATCCTCTTGTCAAAGAAGAATAAATTCCGCAGAATAAAAAGAAGATGCCCAAAATATAAATCTTTGGTATAAAAATTATTAATCTGTTTTGGGAGTTTTCTGTAATTTTTAAGGGCAAAAACCATACTAAATATTAATAGAATTTGGGTTTCCATGACATAAATTTGAGCAGCTGACATCAAAGTGACTGGCAGTGGATAAAGTGCATCCACAGCCAGGCAAATGTCATCAATCTCCTGTTGAAATCTATGTCTTCACAGAAACTCTTGGTAACGTATCTCCAGTCACAGTAACCAGCTGCTCAGAGCAGCACGTTTCAGCATGGAAGAGGTTGGCTATACCAGGAGATTATTCCCTACTCTTTTAGTTTGCAGCATCTGACAATGTTAGTGACAAGCATGTCATGGGGTGTCAGCCACAACCGTGAGAACTGCCACCACGTTATTTGTTTCTTCTCTCCTGTCTGCCTGCTCCTTCGGGCTGTGGAGTCACCAACTTAGACGAGCAGGCCCCAGCCATGTGTTCCCAATTGGGACCATCTACTTTAAATTCAAGGTGGCAAAACACTTCAACCATTACCAATCTCCCAAAACTCTTGTTTGGCTCCACCTAGCAATCTTGTTGAAATTTTTAGCAAGGGGATCTCTTTACAGTGTTTGTATATGAAGTTTGGGGGTGTTTGTGTGTTTGTTTGTATGCTTTATTAAATCAGGACTGATGTTATTGTGGGAAAATGCAGACACACAGAAATCAAAGAGTCCTACAGTTGAAAGGCATCATTCAGAGATGACCTTGTCACTGTTCATTCTGCTGCATCTTCCCAAGATAGATTCTGGAAGGGAGAATAGTATGTTGGGAGTGAGTGGGGGTGTGAAGTTTTTATTTAACATTTGAAAAAACTTCAAACTTACAGGACAGTTGCAAGTACAACTATATATGTTTTATGTAACTTCACTAATTGCTACACTTGACTTATTTCTCATAGGTACAGATATAGAATAATTTTTATTACTGAACTGGTTGAAAGAAAATTTCAGACACCAGGATACTTTACCCCTAGTATTCCTAAATACTTCAGCATGTATCTCCTAAGAACAAATGCATTACTGTATCTTATACAGCCATGTTAAAATAACAAAATTCAGAAAATTTAAGATTGACATACTACCCCTTAGCCCAGGAGTTCAAGACTCTATTAGAAGAGCCAATATAGAATGCTTGGAACATGTTCCAAGTTCATCTTTGTGCTTTCCCTACCCCCGCCCTTAGAATAAGACAGTTTTCCATAAAGCACCCCTGATTAAATTTAGGAATCGTATTTGAAACCAAGATCTGGTATTTGCCCAAGTCTTGATGGTACAACAGAAGTTATTTGCCCATTTTTCCATCGGGCAAATAACTTGAATAACTGTTTTCTTACCACATGGATGGTTTGCAAATATTTTCTCATACTCTGTGGGTTGTCTCATTACTTTGTTAATTGTTCCCTTTGGTATGGAGAGCTTTTTAGTTTGATGCAACTCTATTTGTCTATTTTGGCTTTTGTTGCCTGTGCTTTTGAAGTCATACCTAAAAAAATAATTGCTCAAACTAAGGTTGTGCGGCTTTTCCTTTATGTTTTCTTCTAGTAGTTTCACAGTTTCAGATCTTGTATTGAAGTATTTAATTTGATTTGAAGTTTTAATTTGATTTTGTATGTGGTATGATATAAGGATCCAATTTCATTCTTCTGCATACACACTAGAATCTGGAATACTATTCAGCTTTAAAAAAAAAGAAGGAAAGTCGATCATTGGTGACAATGTGGATGAACCTGGAGGACATTACACTAATGAAATAAGCCAGGCACCACATGATCTCACTTACATGTGGGATCTAAAAAAGTCAAATTCACAGAAGTAAAGAGTAGGATGATGGTAACCAGAGGCTAGAGGGGAGAGGAGGAATGGGGAGTCTCTACTCAAAGAGTGCAGAGTTTCAGTTAGACAGGAGGAGTAATAAGTCTTGAGATCTATTGCACAGCAGGATGATTATAGTCAATAATAATATATATTTCAAAATAGAAAGTGAATTTCAAATGTCTCATCACCAAAAAATGATAGGCAAGTAACGTGGTGAATGTTAATTAGATTGATGTAATCATTCTATGTTGTATACATATATCAAAACATCACGTTTTATCCCACAAATGTATACATTTATGATTATTCAATTAAAAATCATATTAATTTTATAGCCAGGTGTGGTGGCACATGTCTGTAGTCCCAGCTACTCGGAAGGCTGAGGCAGGAAAATCTCTTGAGCCCAGGACTTCAAGGCTGCAGTGTGCCGTGATCACCCCTGTGAATACACTGCACTCCAGCCTGGGCATTATAGTGAGACCCATCCCTGACAATTAATAATAATAATTTTTTAAAAGCAGGGCTAATAGAGAATGCCCAGTTGCTGTCACGCAGAGGTAAGGAACCGTTATGCTGCTAATCCTAACTAGCTGGAGAGAAACACAGGGGGCCTCTCCTTGAGAAGCCTTGCCAGATTTTTTTTCCATTTCTTTATTGTTTCAATTACAGTAAAATATACATAACATAAATTTATCATTTTAATCATTTTAAATTGTATAATTCAGTGGCATTAAGTATACTCAAAATGTGATACAACCATTGCCACTATCTAGCTCCAGAACATTTTTATTATTCCAGAAGGAAACCCCATATCTATTAAGAAGTCACCCCCCATTTCTCCCTGGCAATCACTAATCTGATTGTTTCCTCCATAGATTTACCTATTCTGAATATTTCATATAAATGGAATCATATAATTTGTAGCTTTTGTGTCTGGCTTCTTTTACTTAGCATGATGTTTTCAAGGTTCATCCATGTTGTAACATGTATTATTACTTCATTCATTTTATGGCTGTATAATTCCATTGTATAGATACCCCACGTTTTGTTTATTCATTCGTCAACTGATAGACATTTAAACTGATTTCACCTTTTAGTAATTGTGAATAGGGTTGCTATGAACAGTCTTGTACAAATTTTTTTTAGTAACTGTCTTCAATTCTTTGGAGTATTTATCTAAGAGTAGCATTACTGGGTCATGTGATAATTCTGTGTTTAACTTTTTGAGGAACTAACGATTTTCCACAGCTTCTATGCCATTTTAGATTCCCATCAGCACTGAGGAAGGGTTCCAATTTCTCTACATCATCATCAATAATTACTTTTCTGTTTTTGTTTTTTTTTTAGTTATAGGCATCCTAATAGGTGTGAAATGCTAGCTCATCACAGTTTTGACTTGCATATCCCTAATGATTAGTAATGTTTAGCATCTTTTCCTGTGCTTATTGTTCATTTGCATACTTTCTTTAGATAAATGTCTATTCATATTCTTTGTCCATGTTTTAATTGAGTTGTTTGTCTTTTTATTACTGAATTAGGAATTCTTTATATATTCCAAATTTAAGCCTTTATATGATTTGCATTACATGCAAATATGTGCATATACCTTGCAGACATATGATTTCTCCCATCTACGGGTAATTTTTTCATTTTCCTTATACTCAAAATATCCTTTGATACAAAAAGTTTTTAATTTTGATTAAGTCCAATTTAGCTATTTTTGTCATCATTGTTGCTTATGTTTTGGTGTCATAGCTAAGAAATCACTCCAAGCCAAACCCAAAGTTATCAAGAGTTACCCATTTTCTTCTTTGAGTTTAACATTTTAGCTTTTATGTTTAGATCTTTGAAACATTTTGAGTTAATTTTATATACAGTGTCTAGTAAGGGTCCAACGTGATTCATCTGCTTATGGAAATCCAGTTGTCCCAACATCATTTGTTGAACAAACTATTCTTTACTCCATGAAATGACACCCTTATTGAAAATAAATTAACCATAGTTATATAGGTTTATATCCTGGACTCTCAGTATTTATTCTGTTGATTCATATTATTAGGTAGACAGTGAGGGATTCCGGGTCTTCTAGGGACCAAAGTGGGTGCCATTGCTGATCACTACCTCCCCACAAATGGGCTTTCAGAAAGGCTCATGGGAATGCCACATGCATAGTAAGACTCAGGCCATATAACTCCCAACTGTCCAATCAAAGTGGTTCCATGGTGACATCTGAGCCATGAGGGAGGTCCCAATTTGGACACTACAAAACAAGACCCAGACCATAATCAACTCTTTTTGCTCTCTCTCTCTCTCTTTCTGCTACAACAAGGGGGCCGGTCGTCAACTGTGGTGTATGTATCTTGCTCTGTTATCCTATATCTTGTTCTTGCTCTATAATCCTATCTTTCTCCCCCTCAGTAAATTTCATCTCATGCTTGCCTTACTTTGGCATGTCTTGTCATTCTTCAGCAATGAGCACACCAAGAACTGAGAACACAAAACAAGATTGCCAAATCCGACAATACGTCTATCTGTATGGCAGTACCATGCTGTTTTGATTACTATAACTTTATAGTAACTTTTGAAATCAAGAAGTCGAGTCCTCCAACTTTTTTCTTCTTTTTTGTTTTGGCTATTTGGGGCCCCTTGCAATTCCTTATGAATTTTAGAATTGGCTTTTCCATTTCTGCAAAACTGGCACTGGTATTTTAATGGTGATTACATCAAATCTGTAACTACTTTGGAAATTATTGCCATTTTAACAATATAAAGTCTTCCAGTTCATGAACACATGATGTCTTTACATTTATTTAGGTCTTCTTTAACTTCTTTCAGCAATGTTTTGCAGTTCTCAGTGTACAAGTCTTATACTTCTTTGGTTACATTTATTCCCAAGGATTTTATTCTTTTTGATACTATTGCAAATAAAGTTTTTAAATCTCCTATTTGAATTGTTCATTGTTAGTGTATAAAAATACAAGATTGAACATTTTTAGAGCTCCTATTCTGTGTCAGACAACTTCCATAAATTGATTACACTAGTCTCAGAGCAGCTCTGTGAGTTAAATATTATAATCTCTATTTACAGATGAAGGAAGGAGAACCCAAATGTAGAAACACAATGAGATAGCAAGAGAAAGAGGCAGAGATCTGAACTGACCCATAATAGATGCAGATTCCATTCTTTCCCAGCCTCCTTTCATGCATTTCTGTCTTGCCCTCTCATCTTCAGCCATCAGATATCTTTTGGTTCAGTCACCTCTAGGCTTGAGCACATGCCCCTCCCTGAGCCAGGACGCCTGCCCCACTCCACTCACTAGGTTCCCTGCTGCTCATTCATGAATCCCCAACTGACGTACTGCTCCTTCTGGACTGCCCTCCCTGCCCCTTCGCCCACTGGAAACCCCACAACATTTCTAGTTGACGCAGTTGTCCTAGCATAATTGGTAAGAATGTTCCCTTTTATTCTCAGAATTGTTCTGGTATTTGTTAACAACAACAAGAAAAACTAATGAGGTTTATACTCTGGAAAAGGAGAGCTTTGTTTCTCATAAAGGGTTGCAGCCTGTGGGTGGCCATTCCGACAGGCTAGAAAGCAGAGCCACCGGCCAGAAGCCAGGAACACGTGCTTCGAGGGACAGACAAAAAGAACAAGAGTTTATACCGAGCAAGGTGATTAAATATACATATTCAACAAACTAGAGGAGGAGTCAAGAATAATGAAAATAGAAATCATGCACATGTGTAATTGTGCTTTATATCTCCTATAGCTGCATGGCTGGGAACTCAGTTTTAAGATGTTTCTGGAATCCCCTTTGCTGACAGAGGTCCATTCAGTTAGCAGAGGGCATCGGATTTTATTTTTATTTCACATTTGCATGATAAATGGTCATCCTATCCATAGGGCCTTATATACCCTTATCCCTTTAGCCATCCCTCTTGGTCTATTATTGGGGTTGCTGCTCTGGATGTCCTCTGAGAGACCCTGAGCTCATGTCTGTGCTAGGCACTGCCCATATCCCTGGTGCCTAGCATGGCACATAGCAGGCACTCAGCAAACCATTGCTAAATGAGCAGGGTTTATCCATCAGCCAAGCCTTTCAGACGTGTCAGTTCCCATCTAAACTGTCACCAAGAAAAACTGAACTAGTGTTTCTGCAACATCACCACTTCTATCCTGCATGTCTTTAAATATTCATTTTAGAGTCGATTCTACACATAAGGATGCAATTTTATACACTGTTCCTCTGGATCTTTCATTTTAAAGTATGTATTGATTATTTATGACAGAACTACAACTCAAAGGAATAACAAATGGTTCATATAAACATCTTGCAGACCATGGAAATTTATTTTCTGTAAATAAAGGCCAGCCTACAGTTCATTAATAAAGCAGTATGTATAAAACAAAATGGCCCAGGTATAAAGAAAATAATGCATCCAAATTTTGAATCATTTAAGACGCTTAAAAAATTATACTATTTTCCCACCCAATAATAATAGTTAATCCTGCTTTATAAAATAGAATTAATTAAATCATAAACCATTCCATGAGAAAAGTAAGGTTTGTTTTAAGCTTAATTCAGAAGTGACAATATTTCCCTTAATTTTCTAAGTAGACACGGATTGATTTATACTAAATATTTGGAATAAATATTTTCTTGCATTATTTGAAACTTTGGTGGCTACATTCTACAACTAAAATAAAGCTTGACTTTTAAAAAATCAAATAATCTCTGTACTTTCACATATGGGGATGGGGAATTCACAGGGAGTAAAGGGAGAAGTGAGAGGGTTTTTCCCTCACTCTCTAGTGTTAATTTAGCTTCATCTCCTAATGTGAGTTGCACTGGAAACACTGCGTAGTGTGGTGTTTAAGAGCTTGGTTAGGGCGTCACACAGACATGGGTTGAAAGTGGTAACTCAGTAGCTACAAATCTTGCAGGTTTCTTAATCTCCTTGAACATCAGTTTTCTCATCTATAAAATTTAAATTAGGGAAGCTGCCTCCCAAATTTGTGATACGGATTAACAGAGATACTGTCATAAAGTTATCAGCACATGCTCCCATCTGGTCAGCCCTTAGTAGCTGAGAGATATTGCTTTTTAAAAGCTCCTTCCCACAGACAAGATTTCAAAATGCACAAGCTTAAATTCTCTCATCACTTTTTGCAGTTTTTGCCCAGCCCTGCTTCTGCAAAACAAAGGCAAGTGTACTTATGATTCAAGAGGTTGAGTGGGACTTCTCTCTTCTTACTCCTGAATTGGTGACAAGACACAAAACAGAGGACAAAGAGGCAATCAACACTAGACTTTTAAAAGAGATGTAAACAACTTGGAACAAGACACCCTTGCAAGGCTTAGCAAGAGTTCTGGAAATGGAACTCAGCCTCACACCCCCTCCCCAGCCTAGAAAAGAAGGCCAGAAAGCAAGGTAAGCAGAATCAGAGCAGGGAAGGCCCAAGTAGCATTTATAAGTGGAGTCCTCACCTTGAAAAGAAGGGCTGAAAGGTCCCATCCTTATTGCATACTAGTGAGGGGAGACACTCCAAGTGAGATTGAGGGCGCCTGAAGGAAGGTGAAGCTGGCAACCCACTCCATACTTGGACCTCTGCTTAGCCAGGGGACTTCTTAGACTGCTCTACATATACCCAAGCAGGAAAAACAAAGGAAAGGAGGAAAGACAGGAGAGAGAGAAGAGAAAGCCTGTCATCACAATGGCAAGAAGTCATGTCAAGATGGTCAAGGGACCACTGCAGAAGGGCTTGAGTGGTCTTGCTTGTGCCCACCTGAAAGCTGTCTGCCAAGCAGGGCAACCCTGAAACACAGGAGGCTGCAGGGTGTACCGCAGGCAGACTTGTGGATGGCCAGACCTCCAATGTCAAAGGATTGAGCCATGGGGAGACCCTGAAAGGCCCTACAGAAAACACACAAGTGAGTGCCAACAGAGACCCAGCTTTTAAAAGCCTGACACACAGAGGACTTTGACAGCTGGTTAGAGAAGCAGCAAGAACAGAGGACAATAAACAGCAAAGGAAGGGACACCTGGCCCTTTCCATCTCCCTTGTTCCTATGGCTGTTCCCAGAGAAAAAAGGTGCCCCGAAGAGTGAAAAGTCATGGGAAGGCATAAGATGCTGCTCTAGCCTGGACTCTGCATGCCTGAAGGTGACTGGCTTTGCTCAGACATGAGTAAAGGACAGAACAGGAAGATCTGACTGAGTGTCATTGAAGATAGTGACATACACCCATGTATCCTGAAGTCTTCCTACTCAGAGTAGAGTTAGCAATGGGCACTGCCAACTCAAAATAAGTGACTGAGGCAAAAATCTTGGTCAATGGAGATTTATTAAGCCAAAGTTGAGGACATGCCCACTAAAACCACAAATGACAGACAACAGACAATACTGTGGCTGTTTTTCCAAAGGAGAATTTGGAAATTTCAGCATGTAAAGACATACATAAAGAAAAGAAAAAGGCAAGGGGGTGATAATGAGACAAAACGGTTACATTCTTGTGAGGCCCAGGAGAATCTACATTTTACATAAGATAAAGTGAATGTTAGAAGAGGAAAAGGGAGTGAAGGAAGCATCAATAATGTAGATGTCCCTTGGTAGGTGGAAAATGTGATCTTATCTTATCTCTATTCTGCACCTGTGAAGATAAACTGTAATTCATCATTAATACAGAATCAGAACAGACTTTAGTTTTAGGAGCTAAACCTAGCCTGTGGGCCTAAAGTCACAATTTGCATGTCCTTGCTTATGGGAGGCCAGCAAGGAACTTCCTTAAAGAATGATCCGTAGGGCCAGTTCTTCACAGGTGCCTGAGGCCTTTACCTTTCCTTTTGTGTAAGGAGTTGGGGGTGGGGGAGGCGGGCTAGGATTTTTATTTTCTTTTTACAGATATACAATGCTCACAGTTGCTGGGTACTTATTAGAAATGCAGAATCTCAGGGCCCAGCCTAGAAGTCCTTAATCAGAATCTTTATTTTAGTAAGACCTTCTGGTGGTTTGTATGTACATTAAAGTTTGAGAAGTACTCCACGCACGGCTCCCAAGAGGATTCCATCTTGGTAGTTTAATGTGTATCCATGAGCATTTCTCTCTCTCTCTCTCTCTCTCTCTCTCTCTCTCTCTTTTTCTTATATGAATATTTTTAACCTGAAGTCTTTATCAATAATGAGGAACTGCAGTGACAAGGGTAAGGATGGAGACTGCTGGGAGAAAATTTAATTACTGCATGGGAAGCCAGCTCACTACAAATGTTCTGAGGTTATCTGCAGCTGATAAGACAGAAGCTGGCAGGGCAAGGACTCTTGGCAGGCAGCTATGGTCACAGGGCCCTGAGAGATGGGCAGTTAGGACTCCCAGTGCTGTGAGAGACCAAGCATCAAATCACATAGGAAAAAGGAAAATTGAGGGAGGGTCTTCACAATAACTTCAACAAAAATTAGCAGCAGGTACCATCAGTGTCCTTTGGGACCAGTAGGTTCTTATTATATAAAGACATGTGGACCCTGGGAAGAATCCAAACAGATTCTGGGGCCATGGTCTTTGATGAGCATGAATTCAAGCTGATTAACAATATCAAGTCACCTGACATCACTGTAACAACCCACCTTCATTTTGAGTTGTAAAGCTTGTTCTTTTTGGAGCAATCAAGATTTGTCATAATTATAAGGGACATATAGAACACAAGTGAGGATGTCAAAAAGCTGTATTTCATGGCACCTCCACCCATCACTAGCCATGTAACACCAGGGAAATCACAGAATCTGTGTGCTTTGACACACCTACAGTAGCTTATTATCAAGGTGAATGGCATCAGTGTTGGAGTTAGAGAAAACTGGGTCCCAGTTCTTCTGCTTAACAGTGACTGATCTGGAGTGGGTTTCTTTGAAAGACCTACAAGAAATGGTTTCTGGCACAGCCACTTCCAGTACTTACCAGGTTGAGAAGAGGTATATAAAAGGGACTATGGAAAGGAAATGCCCCTTGAGGAGGTGGGTTGCCCCAAGAGGTACTGTGGACTAAAGCAATAAAGCAGCTATGACTAAACCCTCAGTCTTTCCCAGGCAGCTCCCACATCCCAGTAGACCCTTGGGCAGTCTGGCGGGTGACTGTGGGTAGCCTTCCCCTGAGGGCTGAAGAGCTTGTAGTATTAGTCTTGTATTCTGTATCAGCTGTTGCTATGGTTTGAATGTGTCACCCAGAAATTCAATGTGTTGGAAACTCAATCCCCAGTGCAACAGCGTTGGAATGTGGGGACTAAGGGGAGGTGTTTAAGTCATGAGGGCCTCACAGCAATGGACAAATGCTGCTACGACGAGGGTTTGCAGAAGTGGGTTCATTCTTTCTTGAGTTCTTGCCCTTTCACCTTCCGCCACGTGAGGACACAGCGAGAAGGCCCTCACGAGATGCCAACACGTTCACCTTGGACTTCCTAGCCTCCAAAACTGTGAGAAATTTCTGTTATCTATAAATTACCCAGTCTCGGATATTCTGTTACGACAGCACAAAATGGACTGAGACACCTGTTCTCTATCCTAACATCCCTGAATAAGCCATTGTGTTTTTAAACTTTTGCCTCCACATAACTTCCTTCCAGTGCAATCAGTGGGCTCATTCTTTCCCAGCCTTTGAACAAAATAAATCTTGTGCAGTTTCCATAAATGTTATGGATCACTATCAAATAAGAAATATCTTCTGGTCAATTTTAGCCCCAAGAACCGTTTCATTTCAGTAATCAAAATATCCAATCTGATGTTAAGTAATCTTATATAACTAAAAACACCTCCTCTTCCCTAGCTCTGGTATGATTTAAACCTGGAAGCCTATAGATGGGAGGAAGTCGCGGGTGCTTTCTTCATTCGTAGCCTACTTTGCTTTTCCACTCCTCCTTCTGCTCACTAGACCCCTCTAGGTCCTCAAGTGCCAGAGCAGGGAACAGGGAGGAGAGGTAAGGAATGCTTACCATAGCATTGTCCAAAGACAATGCTATGTGTTTACTACACTGTTTCCCCTGCCTTCCAAGTAGGCTACATCTCCCAGCTTTCTCTGCAGTGACGAGCTGCAGCTAATGAAATGTCACTTCCAGACCGAGGCAGGGAAGAGCCTCTGTGCCTGGCCCTCTCTCTCAGGCCCCGCCACAGCAGCTATGCACACAGACTGCACTTTCCAGATGATATAGCAACAAGATGAAGCCAAACATCCAAACCCCATCAATCTTTAATGGGCAAGGAAAGGGATTTTATTGTGTTAAGCTGATGTGATTTGGGATAAATTTATTACTACAGCACAAATGATGCTACCTTGACTAATAACAATAGGAAAGTTCTTACTCAACTATAAGGGCTGCAATCTTGCAGTGTTGCCCTCCGGGTGTGGCAGATTTCTGAAACTGATTCTTTCTCACTTGGGGAACTTTGACAAGTCCCTCAGAGGTGGCCTTACCTCCCAAGATGCAGGCAATGGCCACCTTCTGGCTGGCTGCATTTGACTCCCTGGCCCCCACCTTCTGGCTCTCTGCTTTTCTGCTTGGCCCCTGCAGCCATCCAGGTAATCCTCTTGGGCAGACTTCTGTAAGGGACAAGGCTGGTCACAACTGTCCTATGGGGGCATCTTCAACTCACATGTAGGTTGCTTCTAATATACCACTGCTTTCTCTTTCTACTTTCTAAGCCAATTATCAGAACCTCGTGGTTTAGATTTTGTTAAGCTATATATTAAACCCCAGTTCCTCTGTGTCCTCCAAACTACAAGGGTTATATATAAAAATGTCTGAGTGATTCCCTTAAAGCTCCTCTCATTCAGCTTGAAATAAGAAGAAGCCATTTCCTGGCCCCATAGCAAACAAATAGAAGACATGCCACAGTCATTCGGCATCTTTCTTCTAAGAGGTTCCTCTCCTGGTCCCTTCAAACCACACTGTTTTTACAGCCTGGAAATGGATGATCAACAGTGCTAACTAAGCTTGGGCTGTCTCCTCACACTTGAATTTGGACATGCTTTTGAGGGGTTACATAATTTGGAGGTACTTTAAAATCACAATTGAACTTGAGAGAGAAAGAGTCTCATATCCATTTACATTAGCAACACAATCACTGGGCATTTTGTCATGACAGTTGTCCAAATATTTTGTTTATTAAAATAAATAAAAATGAAAATTAAAGAGAATTGTGAAGATCAAATGACATAAAGCATGTGGAACTATTTTATAATATATAAAGGGCTATTTTGTATAGTAAAGATTGTATAGGAAACCTATTTTATTCACACAGAAAGCATGGGGAAAAACATAAATATATTAACAAAAACTATGATGTCTAAATATTGCTACATTATATGGTATTCTTTTGTTGTATTTATTTATATTTTTATGTCAAAATATTAAGGGGGTACAAATGTTTTTGTTACATAGATACACTGTATAATGCTGAAGTCAGCGCTTTCAGTGTGCCATCACCTGGATAGTGTTCATTATACCCAATCGGTAAGTTTCTATCCCTCACCCTTTTCTTATCCTCCCCCCTTCTTAGTTTCCAATGTCCTTTACATGTCTCTGTGCTCATGTATACCCATCATTTAGCTCCCACTTATTAGTGAGAACATGTGGTATTTATTTTTCCATTCCTGAGATACTTTACTTATGATAATGGACTCCAGTTTCATCCAAGTTGCTGCAAACATTACCACCTTCCTTTTTATGGCTGAGTAGTACTCCACATTTTCTTTATCCACTCATGAATTGATGAGCACTTATGTTGATGCCATGTCTTTACAATTGTGAATTGTGCTGTCATAAACATTCGGGTGCAAGTATCTTTTTTATGAAATGATTTCTTTTCCTTTGGGTAGATATCCAATAGTGGGATTGCTGGATCATCCAATAGTGGGATTGCTGGATCGAATGGTAGATGTACTTTGAGTTCTTTGGGTACTCTCCATATTGTTTTCCATAGAGGTTGTACTAGTTTGCAGTCTCACCAACAATGTCTATGCATTTCTTTTTCTCTGCATGCATGCCAGCATCTGTTGTTTTTTGACTTTTTAATAATGGCCATTCTGATGGGGGTAAGATGCTATCCAATTATGGTTTTAATTTGCATTTCCCTGATTAGTGATGTTGAACATTTTTTCATATGTTTGTTGGCCATTTGTCCATCTTCTTTTGAAAAAATTCTTTTCATCTCTTTTGCTCATTTTTTGATAGGGTTGTTTGTTTTTTTTCTTGCTGATTTGTTTACATTCTTTGTAGATTATGGATATCAGTCCTTTGTCAGATGTACAGTTTGCAAATATTCTCTGCCATTCTGTAGGTTGCCTGCTAACTCTGTTGCTTAAAAGCAGAAGCTCTTTAATTTAATTAAGTCCCATGCATTTATTTTTGTCATTGCTGTATTTGTATACGGTATTCTTAATAAATTGTCCAAAAAAACCCTGGGGCTTCAAGACAGCCTATGATAATTTGTTCAAGAAAAACATTAAGTAACAAGAATGCCAGCAACATGGAAGTCTGCCCTCACCACTGCCTATTCCCAAATATTCTCCATGTGCCCCACAGGAGTCAATAATGATTGAACATTCCCCACTCCCCATTCCCTGGGAATTCCTAATCCCCCTCTCTGGTGTGAGAATTTCTCCTAATAGCCAAATATCACTCCCATATCCAGGTTTTGAATGAATCAAAGTTGAATATAACAGAATATAAATTGATATTTAGGCCTTTCTCGGTTTTGACTTTTTAAAAAGATATTTTTAATTTGGTTTATATATTTCAAACTTTTGTTGTCTTATTGAATAACTTTAGGGCAGTGTCTACTAATCATTCAAGAAGTGAAATGAATTATTTCTGAATAAAATCTTTTTTATTTTCCAGATGTGTTTCCCTTCCAAATTTCATTCAGAAATTGGAGGCTAGATGGCTTCCACTTTGATGGCAAACTGCCTGGTTTTACCAGTTTGGGCAAAAAGCAAGAACAAATATTTCTGACCAAGAGCTAATGGCTCCGTGCTTCTTATAACATTTGAAATAAAAGTAAACTTTTAAATCCTTGCCTAATAAAATGTTTGGAGTTAAATTAGCCAGGCATGATGGTGAGTGCCTGATGTCCTAGCTACTTGGGAGGCTGAGGCAGGAGGATCGCTTGAGCCCAGGAGTTTGAGGTTGCAGTGAGCTATGATGATGCCACTGCACTCTACCTGGAATAACTGAGTGAGATTCTGTCTTAAAAAAAAAAAAAGAGAGAGAAGAAAAGAAAAAGAAAAATTATGCAATAAAATGCATAAACCCACTATTTTTTATTATAATTTATATTCATAAATATAATTCAATTTTTAGATGTATATTACAGAAACACTCAACTATACTGAGATACTTGTACAAGATACTCATACACTGAGATACTTACACTTTTTGCTTAGAATGCTCTTTGCAAATATCCACATGGCCTGCTCTCTCACTTTACTCTCTACTCAAATGTTGCTTTCTCAGAGAAACCGTCTCTGAACACTCTGTCTAAAATATCACAAGCATCACTCTCTATTCCTTAACACTATTTTCTTGTTTGTTTTCTGCTGCTGATAAAGAAAACACTATACAACATCACTACATCTTTCCTATATAGTAAAACAGCAATGAGTTTCAAAAGGTTGCTTCCTACAACATCTATTTTAGTCTGCTTAGGCTGCCATCACAAATATACCATAGATTGAATGGCTTAAACAACAAACATTTATTTCTCACAATTCTGAAGGCTGGAAGTCTGAGATCAGGGTGGAGCATGGCTGGGTTCTGGAGAGGGCACTCATTTTGGTTCACAGATGGCCACCTTCTCGCTATATACTCACATGGCAGAGAGAGAAAGGGGGAAAGCTCTCATGTCTCTTCTGATAAGGGCACTAATCCCATCATGGGAACTCCACCTTCATGATCTAATCACCTCCCAAAGGCCCCATCTCCAAATGCCATCACATTGGAAATTAGGATTTCATCATATGCATTTTGGTGCAACACAAACATTCAGTCCATAGCAACATCCCTCCAATGTGTTCAGTATCACCCTTAGACATGAGCAACAATGATCCCTGATATGAACTAAATATTTGTGTATCACCAAAATTCATACATTGAAGCCCTAACCCCCAACATGATGGCATTTGGAAAATGGAATCTCTGGGAGCTAATTAGCATCAGATAGTCATGTATGCTGCAGTAAACTGCCTTTAGCTCTCTGCTCCCTTGGAATTACTTCCTCCTAAAAAATTGCTTCACCCAGGGTCGTGACCCTTCCTGGAGCAGCCCACATACAGCAACTGATCAACACAGGCGTACAAAGGCCCAGCCCAGGCCCTCCAACTTAGGCCAACTCTGCAGGACCATCCCAGCTCGAGAAATTCCCTTGGGGTCAGCTAAGGCCCCTACTGAGCCTGCATTTTCCTGTGCCACCTTCTCCCTGTGCCCAATCCTGCTTCTTCCCCTTTGTTTTCACAGGGAGGTGATCCCAAAAGCAGTCCCTAATAAATCCCAGGCACACACTAGTCTCCATCTCAGAGTTAACTCCTGGAGAACCCAACCTTGACACCTGCCCTAACAACCCCGAAGGTAGGTGCTAGGGCAAGACACGCTGCTCAGGTACAAAGGTGGTCAAGTGGTGGCTGACTGTGCCCAGGTGTAGATGGGTCTGGGTGTTGATGCTCATACAAGACTCTTTACAGGTGAGACATGGAGCCAGGGGTGGAAGAGGAGGGGCCGGGCAGCAGGACAGTCCCTCCTCCCAAAACTCCACGGAGTCCAAAACTGTCCAGCTGCTTTGCAGATCAACTTGTCAAGGTAGAAGGAACATAGTATCTTATTGAAAAAGTTGTCAGCTCCGTTTATAACTTGTAAATATTCAGACCTATGGTATGTGGGCCCCACGAATGTTAAGGGCAGAACTACTCATGTCAGATTTAATTCTACCTTATCATTTTCTCAAACATACGTCTGTCTGAGTTTTGCAATGTTTAATTAAGTGCTTCTAAAGACACTTCTAGTCCGTACATTAAGAATGTTCCCTTTGAGGATTATAATCCCATTGGATTCTTCTAAGAACTAAATCCTGAGGATCTATGCCACCAGCAGGAATACAAGTGACTTATATCATGGGGTGGTTTAATAGACAACAGTCACCCCCAAGGGTTGGAGGTGGGTAAGGGTTAGCTCTTTCTCTACAACTTTGCTACTAGGTTCTAAGGAAAGCAAGCCTCAGAGCATACACCCCAACACTCAGTAAACAAACATTTAAAAGGAAGCATGTTTATAACATGTTTTGTAAGCTCAGTGAAGATCTCTTTAGGTGACCTGACCACACAGATTCAACTCAAGACAGGTGCCACATACTCTATAGAAAATATGCTATTAGCCTCAGAGTCTGCATCAGGCTACCTGATACCTTCTGGTTCCTGAACCCAGGTCCATACAAGGAGGGAAACTTCAATGAGTCCTCACCAAACTAGGGTATCTAGTTAATGCAAAACGTAGGAAAGCCTTTACAATAATTTAACTAAGCCACATGATCTCGAATAGCAAGGGATGCCTTTTTCTAACGCATTCGAATAACCTGTTATATGAATTGACAAATCACTTATTTCAACAGTGAAAATTTATTTCTGACATTATTGTACTCTTGAGAAAAGCCTCCAGTGTTGATGCAGATGAAAGAGTTCAGGCACTTGTTAACAGTCACCTCTGGAGTGCGGCCTTTCTAAGGAAATGCTATATTACGAGAATGATCAGTTAAAATTAGCTAATGCACTCATTTTTGTCATTCTGTCTCTGCTGGAGCATTTTCATATAAATTACAGACACCCTGATATGTGTTGTGACATAAGTGTTACATATGCTATGGCTTTTCCAGTAGTCATCGCTGAGCTCCCATGTTTGAATACAATCCTGATGTAGTCTTGTGGCAAATCTTTATCATTCCTCTATTTTTGATGTTCAGGAAACCAAATGACTTTGCATATAATACACATACAATTGGTACCTACCAAATATAATAATATCCAAATAACGGATGTTAAACCTTTGGAAGACCCAGGATTCTCAATTCTGAATAAGCTATTACAGATCCGAAGTTTAGTTTGGAACATAATGTCAGTATTCCGTCTGTGTTCTGACAAACTTTTTGCTATTTAAAATGCAACATTTTATTAAATAATATATATCTTCTGTCAAAGCATTACATTGGGACTATCCATCAATGTCACCACCATATAATGTGGCAAATTAATATCATATACACAGATGCCCCTCGACTTACGGTGGGTTACAGCCCAATAAACCCATTGTAATTGAAAGTATTGTAAGTTGCAAATGTATTTAATACATACCTAGCCTGTAATCCCAGCAGTTTGGGTGATTGACGTAGGAGGATTGCTTGAGGCCAGAAGTTCAAGACCTGCCTGGGCAACATAGTGAGACCCATATCTACAAAAAATTTTGTTTTTAAATAGCCAGGCATGGTGGCTCATGCCTGTAGTTCTAGTTACTTGGGAGGCTGAGGAAGAAGGATCATTTGAGCCCAGGAGTTTGAGGTTACAGTGAGCTATAATTGTGCCACTGCACTCCAGCCTGGGTGACAGAGCAAGACCCTGTCTCTTAAAAAAAAATACATACCCAATCTATAGAACATCATAGCTTGGCCTACCCTACCTTAAACATGCTCAGAACATTTACATTAGCTTACAGTTGGGCAAAATCATCTTTTCATAACACAAATCTATTTTATAATAATGTGTTGAATATCACATGTAATTTAGTGAATACTGTACTGAAAGTGAAAAACAGAGTGATCATATGGGTACTTAATTGCCTTAGCATGGCTGTAAAGTCAAAATATCAAACCATCATATGTCAGGGGCCATCTGTATACACACACATGTGTATGTGTAGTCAACAGAGGAATCAAAGTCAGGTCAGAAACACGAATAGCACCAAGTGAACTGAGACTAATAAACATTTGTGAGACTTAACTTACAAAGCAATATGTTCAATAGTTCATCTGATGAATGCTGTACACAACCCCACTTAGTCCCTCTAAACCAAGCACCCTAAAAGTGGAAAATATGGTGGTAATTTCATCAATAGCTTGACAAACGAAAAGTATTCTTAGAAAGCACTACTTTGGACAGCTGGCAGCCAAATAACAGAATTGAGTATTAGCTTTCAGCTGCGTGGCTGTATTTAGCACTGCTGGTTATCAATAGCGCATTACAGCATCCAGCCCAGAACGTCTGCATGTGTTTCAGTGAGAGCAATTCGGCTTTATGTAAACCTAGCACAACTTCTAAATGACTATTTCTGAGTATCTAGGCTATAAAAGTCGAAGCAAATGCCCTAAAAGCCAAACCAACCAAGCTGCAACAACTCTACTCCCTGGAATAAAGTGTCAGGGAGAAAACATTTGAACATTGGTCCTGTTACTTACTAATTTGAAACTTCACCTCGGCAATATTTCTCTATCCCAGACCTTTCTGCAGTCATCGCGTGTGACTCACCACGTGTGCGGGCAGACTGCTGACCTCACGGCGGGCACGCGTCTCATCCTAACCACACAGTCAGAAGACAAATGGCTGCAAGCCCTCCCAGGACAGCACATTACCTCCTGTCGTTAACACTGACACTGTCCTGCCGACACCTGTCTCAGGGTGGCCGTCAGAGATCATGACCTTCTTCTGATGGAATCAGATTAAAAGTCACAGGAACTACCACATAAATACTTCAACATTATACTTGTGGTGGTTAATTGTATGAGTCATTTGGCTGGGCCATGGGGTCCAGATGTTTTGTCAGATATTATTCTAGATGTTTCTGTGTGGGTGTTTTTTGGATGAGATTAACATTTAAATCGGTGGACTTTGAGTAAAGCAGATGGTCCTCCGTGGTGGGGTGGGCCTCGTCCAATCAGTGGAAGGCCCGACTAGAACAAAGCCTGACCTGCGGGAGCAAGAAGAGGGGAGAGCATTCTGCCCGCAGACAGCCTTGGACATGAGCTGCAATGCCAGTTCTTCCCTGGGTCTCCAGCCTCCCGGCCTGCCCTGCAGAGTTTGCTTTGGACTTGCAACTCCCTCATCGTGTGAGTCAATTCTTTAAAATTAATATCACTATACACAGACACACACACACACACACACACACACACACACACACACAATTGATCCTATCTCTCTGGAGAGCCCTGACTAATGTAATACTCCAGTTCCCCAACCCTTACCTGATGGGGGCAGCACAGCTGCACCCTGGAACTCCGTGGTTCCTGCTGGATAAATCCTGTGATCCCTGGAACATCTGAGCAAGGGTGAGGTAAGAAGGATGGCCCTCTTTTGATTCACCTATTCCACCTGCTAAAAAAAATCTACAAATGCCATGAATTTGATCACCCTGTAGGATAAATCCATGGCTTCTGTGTGAATGTAGACACAGGTATCATTTTCTCTCAGAAAAGCAGGAAGAGTTTACACTCAGATATCAATCTTGTCTTTCATCAGAGGCATAATCCATACCTATTCCACTTTAAAAATCATGTTGGTCACATTGTCCACAGCACAAAACAAATACAAGTACAGTCATGCATGGGATAACAGCATTTTGGTCAATGAGGGAACACACAACAGTGGTCCCATAAGATTATAATACTGCATTTTTACTGTACCTGTACTATGTTTGTATACACAAATACTTACCATTGTGCCACAACTGCCTACTGTATTCAGTACAGTAACATGCCATACAGGTGTGTGGCCTGAAAGTAATAAGCCCCACCATGGAGCCTAGGTGTGTAGCAGCCTGTAGCATGCAGTTTGTGTAAGTGCACTATGTAATGTTCACACAATGAGGAAATCACTAATGAAGCATTTCTCAGAAGGTATTCCCATTGTTAAGTGACACATGACTGTGTAAGGTGTTTTTAGAAAATCATTCATCTGAGAACAACAACAAAGGTCCGTAAGCAGCAATAAGATTCACCCTGAGTGCCTAAGACACAAGGCATCAAACTTCCTGGTCTAACACAGAAGTCTCAGAGCAGGCTAGGGAAGCCGTTCCCCTGGTCCACCCACAAGCTGTGAATGTCTACAGCAGGAAAGTTCCAGAAGCCTTGTTATGGTCAACTTGGGCATAAGAGATTTTTCCAGGTGCCATTTTTGAAATGCAAATGGATAAATTTGCTGACAGATATAATTTATTAATGTCCTAAAAATAAGCTTAAACTCATAGAAGTTAGAAGAGAAAGACACCATTATATCATCCAACTTAGCTGCCGGATGCCAGTGCCAATGTCTTTACAATTATGTAACATTTTACAATTTAGCAAAACATTTTTATACAAATTATTTCCTTTTGTCCTTGCCAAAATCGTATGATTGCAAGCAAGTAGATGATATCCTCATTTTACAAATACGGAAACTAAGGCTGACAATACTTAGGGGACTTGCCTATGCTCACCCAACTAATAAGGAGAGCATTCAATAAAAAAACCCAAGTCATCTGATTTTTAATCCCCTAGGACTAATTAACATATTTCTTGTGACTACATTTTCCTAAACTAAATAAACCTTACAAAATTTTGTTTAATAAAAAACTCTAAATTAATAAATCTATTTGTAGGTAGTCAAAATGTTTGTTTAACGAAACAAGTAAACAAATATCGTCAAGGAAAAGCAACTACTGTTCTCAGATATATACAACAACTGGAACTAAACTAGCAAAAGGCTCCTGGCAGAGAGATTCAGGAAATCTCCCCCAACAAACAGACGAGAAGTTCTTTATTATTAGTACTCGTCAATGATGTACATAAACCATCCTGCTTATAAACAACCCTGAGCCTTTGTCAACGACGAATGGGTTTGCTTAAGCAAATTGATGATGTAAAAGTAATTCAGTCAAATCCCGTGGGAGTCTGACTCTCACAAAATTAGAATCAGGGGAGTCTGAGCCTAGAGTTTTACTACCTTATGAGTGTTTCCTTCTCTGCTTTCTTGTAGCTAAATTATTAGCATACTTTCCCAAGATTTAACCTTTGATTTTCTTTTAGGAACCACAAAAAATTCCCCATGGAAATTAATTGGGATTATGAAAATAAATGACCAGGCTGGGTGAGGTGGCTCACGCCTGTAATCCTAGCACTCTGAGAGGCCGAGGCGGGCAGATTGTTTGAGCTCAGGAGTTCGAAACCAGCCTGAGGAAGAGCGAGACCCCGTCTCTACTAAAAAACAGAAAAATTAGCTGGACAACTAAAAATATATATAGGAAAAATTAGCCAGGCATGGTGGCACATGCCTGTAGTCCCAGCTCTTGGGAGGCTGAGGCAGGAGGATTGCTTGAGCCCAGGAGTTTGAGGTTGCTGTGAGCAAGGCTGACGCCACGGCACTCTAGCCAGGGTGACAGAGCAGGACCCTGTCTCACAAAAGAAAAGAAAAGAAATGACCAATGCCCAGCTTTGTAATACTGAGCATTGCTGCTATCCATACTCTTCCTTTGCAACATTATGCAGGACCAGCATCCTGCCCCGATCTCCCACTCTACCACACACAACCCAGAAGGAAAGTTCAGCATCAGGAAGTTTAAAGCAGAAGAAAATAGGGACGTAGCAGCCACTACAAAGACTGAGAGCAGCAGCTGCTTTGGCAAAACACAGCTCCCTTGGGCTGATCCAAAACTGGATCTCCATCTAAGTTTTCCCTGTTATTTCTATTTTATTGACTTTAAAACAGACTTGTTATGATAGATCTATACTCTCCCAGTAATTGAATGTGAAAGAATGGATCTCTTATGCTAAGAGGGAAAAATGACAGATATAATCCACGGCATTGAATATTAAGCAAGATATGAAAAGCCTTGGAGAAGAGAAAGGTCAGTGGGAAGTGGACTGTGTCCCTACTCAGAGGCTAACAGAGTGACATGTATGGCAGAAATTTTGAGAGGCTAACAGAGAAAACCCCAAAGAGAAGCAGTAGCGATAATGATGAAGCAGAGATTTAGAAGCATGAAAACAAAGCTCAATTTCTGGAAGAATGAATATACTCCACTGATAGAAAAACCGGTTTTCATCCTAAATTTAAAGCCTCCACACATTCAGCAGTAGATGCTTCAAACTCCTGCCCACAGTGTAGTGAAAGCAGCAAATCCCCCGGCCAATATGTCAGTTCCTGGGTTCTTATTCTGATCACGACCAAAGATCAGTCCCCTTACGGACCACATGCATCACGTCAAGAGGGATGTCACACCCGACTGCCATCACACCCAAGTCTCCCACCCAATACATGTGCGCATTTGGGTAAGAAACTAGACTATACTAGATTGTCTCAAAGGTGCCTCAGAGATTTAACATCATACAGATTCTGAATGTATTTCTAAAACTATGACCTGATGGCTTTTTATAAGTCTAGAAATGACTGTGACTAGCCCAACCCATCGCTAATCAATATTGGTAATCATTTAATAGAGAGAAACAAGATTAGTGTGCTACTGATTAGGAAACATACTAATGCTGTCAGTGTTACTGAATAAAATCTTTTTTCACTGATTTAACTAATGTCCAGCTGTGTTTATCTTTGACATTGCCAGTGCTTTTGTTTTATTAATAGTTCATTCTTTAAAGTGGCCAGGGGAGGGCCGGCAGGGTGGGTCACATGCTGGGTTGAAGCAGGGTTCTTCTATATCTGTTTGTATCAGGGGTAAGTACAGACAGATGTCTAAGATGTCTGGGGAATTCTAATGATAGAAACATCTCAGGAAGCCAAGGCCATGGATATACTCCTGGAGGCTGATTATAAAGTAAAACATTGGTAGTGAACTAGTTATATCCACCCCTCAGAGGAAAACAGTTGTAGAAAATAGTTAAACAAAAGTAAAACACCTAAACATGTCTAGATATTAGCATTTCTTTATCTCTTGCTCTAAATTCATATAATCTAATTACACATAATTAGATTATGTGTGTCTTCACATATATTTAGATATTTTAATCATTTTATTAATAGTCTGTATAAAGTATTCTGTAAGTTTTTTTCTCTGTTACTGTTGCACACAAGCCACCTTAATAACCCTTTAATAGCTCCCCTTCCTTTCAAATATCATTGCCATGTTGGAATCTTCATTTTCTGCCTTTAAATTATTTTTGTAGCTTTGTAACCATTCTTCCTGCCTCGGATCACTGTCCTTCAAATCGATTTTGTATATAGCTTCAATTTGATCTTTCTAAGGTACTGACCAGTGTATACCGTTTTCCTTATTTTAAAAAATCTTTAATGACTACCCCATTTCTACTCAACCAAATAGTCTGCGCCGCTGGGTTCAGCATCCAGAGATTCTCCTGGAAGGGCAGCCCCAGTTGTTCGGTCTCACCTCCCTACTCCTTTCTCAGCCCATCAGAGGCATTTGCCACAAACTGAATTGGCTGTGGGTGAGCCTCATTCTGTTTCTTCTACTCCCTGCTCCTCCTTCAGGGCCCAGGAAGGCAGAATCCATCCTGGCAGCATCTCTCCTTGAGACACGAAGGGACAAGGACAGGAGTCCGGGACCAGCGCTGCAGCCTCAGCCTGACCCTCCTCTGCTGCCCGACGTGCCCCCTCGCCTGTCCCCGCCCCCTCGGGACCGCTGCCAGGTTGTCCCTTAGCCTGGCTTTTTCTACCTGCGGTCCTGGCTCCGCTGACCTTGCTCCCATCCCTTAACTCTGCATCAAAACAACCCAACTTCCTCTCTCTAGACCTCTTGTCTACGTTGGTTTCCATCCTTCCGCGAGCTCATTGTCCTCTGATCTGAAGCTTTTGCCCACGCATAGGAAAAGCTGGTACTGAAGCCCGCCCGGCTTCTGAGCCAGCGCCCACTGACCTCCCCCGAGACCGGAGACCTCACGGGTCGCCCGAGCCTGGAGACCTTGAATCCCGGTGGCTCCTGCAGGCTCTTCCCAGATCGTGCCTGCCATCTGGTGGATGTAGGTAGTAACTACACCACGGCTGGGTCTGAACACCCACTAAGGACCAAAGGACTTTGTTCCCTTTGTGAAAAACAGTGTCCCTAAAACGCTGCCACGTGCACAATGCCTTTTGCGGTCGTTCCAGTCAAAAGGATTTATCTTTCTTCTATTAATATATTCCTGTGGGTCTGCTCAAGTCCTGTCCACGGAGGCATTTGGGTACATCCTATGTAAACCCCTTCATCCTGCAGAGCACTTACACCACGCATTTTCACAAGCACTTAATAAATGTTCTGGAAAACTGAGAATCTAGTTGTTCAAACCATGGCTCTATAATTAACTTGGAGGCAACTTATCTTAACTGCCAGCTACATGCTGGAATTCTGCTTACCAATAGATTCCAAAAGGCTATTTTTAGATCCCTGAGTTTTGTTAAGCTTGTGGTCTCCAGATGTATTTCCACTAACTAGGAGCGTGAATCAGTCCTCTCAAGTTTTAAAACAGGGCACATTCTAATTTTCCTTGTAGACATGTGTTCTACAGAATTTTTTTTTTCTCTTCAGCTACACTTTCTGCATTTGCCCTTTGTCTCCATTGTTCTGTTTTTCTCCTTGCCCTTCCCCCTCCCATCCATATTGCATTTTTCTCTTCCCCTGCTCTGTGGCTGATCTATGCAGGCTGCATCCTATGGGCTCCCTGCCCTCTGCTTCCTGTCGGGTTGGGACCAGGAGAGGGTGAACAGGTCTTATGGACTGAATGTGTCTGTCCCCTCCCACCCAGCATGGCTGCGTTTGGTGTAAGGAAGCAATTAAGGTTAAATGAGGCCACAAGGACAGGGCCCTAGTTGGACGAGATAGGTGGCCCCATGAGAAGAGGAAGAGATCTCTCCCCTCTCGCCTTCCCTCCCTCCCTCTCTGCACACACAGCTCAGAGGAAAGGCCACCTGAGGACAAAGCAGCCATCTGCCTCCAGAAAGAGAGTCCTCGCCAGAAGCTGAACCCTGCTCGACCTTGATTTTGGACTTCTAGCCTCCAGAACTGTGAAAACATTAATTTCTGTTGTTTAAGTCGCCCAGTCTGTGGTATTTTGCTGTCACAGCCAGACCAGACGAAGACAAGGTGTCAGGTTGCGTATTCTTCTCTCCCTTCCTGGCCCTTATTCCGTGACTGCGGCTCTGCCCCAGCTCTGGTGACACTGTTTCCTCCTGGGCCAACAAGCCTGGGAGTGGCGACTGCCCCCCACTGCCGCTAGTCTCAGGGTACCTCACTTGTCTCTGGTTCCTTTAAACCCGTCCACACCTCTGTAGATAGCTCTATCATTGAGTAATTTCTGTTTGCCCTTTAGAGTGCTCCCTCTACTTCCTTCTAGAACAGAGGTCAGCAAACTTCTGTAAAGAGCCTGAGAGTAACTGTTTTAGGTTTTCCCAGCCATAGGTCTCTGCCCCAATTACTCACCTGCCATTATAGCAGGTAAGCAGCTATTGGCAGTATGTGAATGAATGAGCATGGCTGTGTTCCAATAAAACTTTATTTATGCAAAGAGGTGGTCTGCCAGGCTTGGTTCAAGGACCAGTTTTCAAGCCCTGTTCAAAGACTCTGGCTGATGCACCCATTTACCACTCACTCTGATGCGCAACAGAAGGTACTTTAAACCAGCAAAACCATCTCCGTTTTCCTAGCATGCAGCAAGAATGAAACCAATTGTTCTTTCTGTATACTTTTTAAAATCCTGAAATAAACTCCTAGCCTCATGTCGAATTTACATGCAGTAAATAACCATTCCACAGTAGTAATGACACTCTTTGGTGAATCGAGCCAAGATTGCAGAAAGCATTTTGTTTTGCCAATCACCTCTTCTCATTTCTTGCTATTTTCAATTGATTACATAAGCACAGCAGTTTTTATCTCTTGCATGATTTGCTCTTTGTATAAAGGGCTTAAAAGAGATGTTGACTTTCATAAAATGTCTTTCTAAAATGGCTCCCTGAATAGTGAGCTTGATCTGGGACGTAATCACAAAACATATCTTCCTCCTGGGTGGAAGGAATATCTCTTTTTCCACCTCATTCTGCAAAGGCACACGCCTGTCTTACACATGGTCACTTTGATATATGTACGTGTGACTGTTTCTTTGCTTATGAATCTAGTAAAGGAAACATGATTCCTCTATGAGGAAGCGAAGGAGGAAAATTAAAAGGTTTGTGTGTGCCATCTGAACTCGCCCCAATTGTGCCATCTGAACACGCCCCAATTGTGCCATCTGAACACGCTCCACGCGTGCCCTAGAGAACTTCCAGTGTCCGCTGTGTGAAAGGAACTTTGCTAGCCTTTGGGGAAACAGGGGTTTTGTTTTTGTTTGTTTGTTTTTTGGTTTTGGTGTAAAATAAATTTACAATCAAATGGGGACGAGGGTCACACAAATGCCTGAGCTGTCTGTCTCTGGAAGCCTGTGTCAGAGGTGGTTGGCGACTGGCTCAATATTGCTACAGTCCTGTGGTCTTATTAGCATTTTAGAAAAACTAATTCTGGGGAAATGTGTTTGAGGAAAGCAAAAAACTCAAATGGAAGACCACTTTAGTGGTAGTGTTAGTTTCCCGTGGTTGTTACAACAAATTGCCACAAACTTAGTGGCTTAAAACCATACAAATTTACCATAATTCAGATCTGGAGGTCAGAAGTTCTCAGAGCAAGGCGTCATCAGGGCCGCGTTTCCTCTACTGGAGAATCTCCCCTCGTCTTGTCATCTTCTCCAGCTTCTAGAGCCCACCTACATCTTTGGCCTGTGGCCTCTTCTTCCATTTCAAAGCCAGCAGCATAGAGTGAGAGACTGTTCAACTCTCTCTTTCTCTCTCTCACACACACACATCTCTACTTGTGTCACTGCATTCCTTTCTCTGACTCTGACCCCTCTGCCTCCCTCTCATGTGACTTGTGTAATTATATTCAGGCCACCCAGATTACCTAGAATAACCCCTCCCCCCCCAGTTTAAGATACATAACCCAATCACAACTGCAGAGTTCCTTTGCCACATAAGGCATCACGTCCACAGATGCTGAGGGCCTGTGGCTCTGCCTATCACAGAGCTTATGTAGTAACGCCACTAAAGAGGGTGGGTGCCTTCATTGGCCAGAGCTACCATAACAAAGTACCAGCGACTAAATGGCTTAAACAGAAATTTATTGTCTGATGGGTCAGGAGCTACAAGTCCAAAATCAGTCTGTCAACAGAATTGGTTTCTTCCGAGGGTTGTCAGGGAAGGATCTGGTCCAGGCCTCTCCTTGGCTCACATGGCCGTCTGCTCCCTGGATCTCTTGGCTTTGTTTTCTCTCTACATCTGCCTCTCTCTGTGTCCAGGTTTCCCCCTTGTGCAAAAACACAGGCATACCAGATTAGGGCCCACCGTGGTAACCTCATTTTAACTTCTCACCTCTGTAAAGAACCTGTTTCCAAATAAGGTCACATTCTGAGGAACCTGGGGTGTGGATTTCAAATATGAATTTGTGGAGGACATAATCCAACCCACAATACATGGAGAGAAAAGAGCAGATTTGAACCTTACTTGAAAAATGTAATGTGTGGGTCTTGTGTTGTAGCAGTAGGGAGGAAGAAGGTTGAACAACTGGAGTGATGGTTATGGCATCAAAAGGTAGGAAATGCAGGAAAGAAGCTGGTCTGGGGACTTAAGAGGCAGAGATGATGAGATTCACTTATGCATCTGGGCAAAGGGAATGTTTGATGTTTGCGTCCCTAACCCCCAAGTTCACGTATGGAAGCCCTAACCCCTGATGTGATGATATTTGAAGATGAGGACCTTGGGAGATAATTAGGGTTAGATTAGCTCACGAGGGTGGGGCCCTCATGATGGGATTAGTGGCCTGACAGAAAGAGGATGAAAGAGATCTCTCTCTCCCTCTCTCTCTCCCCCCGCTCACAAGCACACACTGTGAGGATGCAGCAAGAAGGCTGCAATCTGCAAACCAGAAAAAGGGCCCTCGCCAAAACCCAAACGCTTCCAGAAGCTTGGTCTTGGCCTTTCCAGCCTCTAGAGCTCTGGGCGATAAATGTCTGTGGTTTATGCCACGCAGACCGTGGTGTTTTGTTACAGCAGGCTGAGCCAAGACATCTGCTTTAACCATTTTGAGTTTGAGGCTCTTTGTGGAATGTCCACATAGAGAAGTAGGTGTTCGGATAAAGGAATTTCCAGTTCAAGGAAGAGATTAGGACAAGAAATGATGATCTGAAGATTATAAATTTAGCAGGGTTGACTCAATCACCCAAAGGTGCTCAGAGAACACTGAGAAACAAGCCAAGGATCTCAGGACTAAGCCAAGGCAGAGGCACCCACAGAGTCTGAAGAGGACAGCCAGGGTGGCCAGGAAGATGGCAGGGGGTGGGGGTGACAAGGAGAGTGAGCAGGGGTGCTGGAGGCACAGGAGGGGGGTGGCCCGAGGAAGTGGAGGGATGTGAGACCTGCAGGAGACTTTTGGAGAAGGTCGCTGTGATCTATCAGAGGACTTTCAGTGGAAATTTGTGTGCATTCTGGTCCTGTGAGAAGCAAACACCAAGAGGGTATTAAAGGCACGAGAAATTTGGGGTGGAACGTTCTGAAGGACAAGGTGAGATGGAGCCTGAGGAGGTGGGAGAGCCTCAGCTGGGACGCACCTGTGGATACCTGTGAAGGAGGATTGTACAGGGAGAGCTTCAGTCCACACTGCAGCGCTGAGAAAGCCTCAGCCAGGCCGTGGGGACCCCAGAACAAACGCCCACTGCAGGAGCCCCACGACAGGCAGAAACGGCTGGAGCTTAGCACCCATCGTGCCCGGTCATTGGCTACACCTGGCCCAGGTGCACTGCAGAGGGGAGGATCTCACGGGTGTATCAGCTGGAGGTTGTCAGCTCACCACGGTCCTCACAGCAGGTTTTATCTCAAAAGGAGACCTGAGCAGGGTTCTGGGAGGCGAAGCAGCAAATGTGAGAAGCCGTGCGTGCCCATTTCTGCCTGGCAGCACAATGTCACAAAGCCCCTGGCTCTGTGACAATGCACGGCTCTCTGGAAAGATCCTTTGAAGACAAAAGAGAATAGAGCACATGGCCTCCCACATCTCTTGTCTGAGTCACTATATTCCTTAAAGGACAAAGACTGTAGTCCTTGCCTTTCCCTACACATAGGATAACTCCTGAGGGGGTTAGTAATTCCGCTTCCATAATCTGTACCCAGATGTGCTCTCACCCCCAAGCTTGATGTGATTCTGCTTGAACGCAACTCTGAGCAAGTCTGATGCGATTTCACACGCACAGGACCCCAGCTCCTGTAGATAAACCGTGTGCTGAAACACAGTGTGGAAGGAGTGTGACAGACCCTCTCTGATGCACGGTCCCAGATCATCAGTCCGTAGTCCTCAGTAAGACTTCTGAACAAAACTAGCTCGAATTATTTAAAAGCTTGATTTTTTTCTTTAGTCAACAGTGTTCTCATGGAGACCAAAAATGGGTTGAGGGGTGATAAGGGAATGGAGGAAATGGGAACAGTGAGTCTAGATCCCTACTCACCTAACCCACTTGAAGCTTAGGGCCAAGGCAGATGTGAGACGTCTTCTAGGTGCAGACCTCCCCGGGACCGGCCCATGGTGCTCAGCTGTGCAGCTCACACAGGCCCGCAAGCAGGTCTTTGCATGTCTGAGGTGGGCAAAGCAAGTCCAATACTGCTGTACTTTGGGGATTCTTTTATCTGACCTTGGTGATGGCCTACAGGCTCTTGTTTCTGAATTCTGAGCTCTAAGTGTCTATTGTCATTGGCCTCAAGATCATGAGGTCTATGAGTCTGCTCAACCAGATGGGGGAAAAACTCTCTAGCAAGGTACCATGATTTCCTGCGTACTTCTAAAACGTTAAACAGAAAGGTAGGAATGTTTAGGGGGTGCCTTAAGAACATTGGTAGGGTAGCTGTGGTGCTTAGCAATGTGCTTATGATAAGATATGCAGCGGGGAGGTGATTAGGCACAGTTGAGGAAGCTGGCTTTTATCCTGTAGGTAACAGAATCACAATGCAAAGCTCTTTCTCCACACACTGGGCACAGCTCACAGTGGGTTCTGGTGTCACACAGAGATGTGTGCACCTTTCTGGGCTAACCGATCCCCTCAGGGGGTTCCAGAAGCCAGGGCCACTCCATCTGCAGCTGATCCTCATGTCCAGGGATTGCACTCCCGTCTTTGTTAAGACACTGGGAATAATGACTTCCGTGGTCCTAAAAGTTGTGGCCATAAAGGAGTGGCTTCTGAGCAAGGAGCTACTAGAAAGACTGCCCCTTTGGAGATAACGGGAATAGTCCCCCTAGGGACTTTAATTACTCTCTAAAAGGTGGTGTTATGTAATGGTGAAGACCTCAGACTCCAGACACCAAGAGGGTTCAAGTTTTGTCTCCTCAACTTCCTTGTTTTATGACCTTGGGAAAGTTTTTTAACTCTGTGTTCAATTTCCTCATCTATAAAATGAGTCTGATATACATTAAATGGACACTTGGTATATAGTTAATACATAATAAAATGATACCTGTTATTATGATCCATTTTAAACATCTCTTGGGTGATGAAAGTTAGAATACATTTTCATATTTGCTTGCATTTACATAAAGAAACTCTGGAAGTATACATAAGAGACTGATAAAAGTGGTCACCTGTGGGGGTTGGGAGTGGAGGATGAGAACGGAGTGAAGGCAAGAATTCTCGGTGAACACCTTTCTGTATCTATCCAAACACACGCACACATTGAACCATGTGAAGATATTATCTATTTTTTAAAGTCTCTCTTTATGTATATCCGACAGAAATTGAAATCTCACCTCCGTGTATATCAAAGGATATCTATAGTTAAAAAAAATTTAAAGTACTTTAAAAAAAATGTTAAAACCCCTCCATACCACCTTTTTTTTTTTTCAAAAAAAAAAAATCAGAATAAACTTTTCTTGGCATATTCCAACCCAAAGATGGAGTTTGGACCTCTCTCTTCCCCTCTCGTTGTACCTCTTCCTTCCCACTCTCTGTTCCTCTGCCTCCTTTTCCTCTCTCACTGTCCCAGAGAGCAGGTCAGGACCAACACCTATTGATCCCGAGCTAACTCTAGATTTCCCTCCTCAAATTCCTTCTTTCTCATCTCCCTTAACGAGATGCGGTGAGATGGCCCTGGGACCTCCCCCTGCTGGCAACAGGTGGCTACACAAGACTGGCTCCCATCATAGGCACCACTGCTACCTACTGACCTCCCTCCATCCTTCCATCAGTCCTGCCGGGTGGCCAGTGATGAGGAAGCCTCCTCACAGAGAGGTCAAGATTTCAAAGCCATGTCGTGGCTGAGCCAGGATTAGAATCCGCCTGACTCCAGAGCCCTGATCACCTGCTCCGTGTTGCCTCAGCACAGCTCTCAGTGTGGACCATGGGGCCCCTTCCTCACTTGTCTTGGCCACCCTTCCTCATCATCAGAGTGTGAACTAAAACAAAATCTTAAGCTCCCCCAGCTGACTGAATGGACCCCCCCTCTCAGCCAAGGGGACCCCAGAAATACCCTAAAACTGAATTGCTGGCCATGAGAAGGGAGATCAGAGGTGCCTCATCATGCCCCCTCCCTCCCTGGAGATATCTTTGGAACCCATTAACTGGCCTAAGACCTTTCAAGACAGAAACTTGAGCATCCTAACAGACCCTTATCTTAACTCAATCATTCCTTTCCACTCATTCTGGGTCTCTTAGACAAACCTTAACTTTTTCAGCCAATTGTCAACTAAAGACTCTCTAAACCCACCTATAACTTGTAAGCCCCCATTTTAAGATGTGCTGCCTTTTCAGCCCAAACCAATGTATGCTTTCCATGCATTGATTTATGACTTTATGTGTAATTCCTGTCTCCCTGAAATGTATAAAACCAAACTGTAACCCGGGCACGGTGGGACCACTTGCTCAAGGCTTCTTGGGCATGGCTCCAGGCCATGGTCCTCAGAATAAACCTCTTTAAATTATTTTACAAAGTTTGGGTTGTTTTCCATTAACAAGAGGTACAAAATCTATGGCTCAGTTTAGGGAGTGGGACTTGGAGGACCATGATTTGTTTTAGTGAGGACCTTGGGTCAATCTTGGGTGTCACCCTTCTCCACATGGTCCCTCCTGGATCACCAGGACATGACATTAGGTATGTTACTGAAAGGTCAGCGCTGGTCCCCAAGGCAGCATCAGAAGAATGAGGACAAGTGGTTTGAGGAGAAGGAAAGAGAAGTTTATTAATTTGCTGGCAGATGAGGACGTTGGAGACTCCCCTCTCAAAGCACCTACATCCTGCCTCTGAGCAGAAGTACAGAGCTTTTAAAGGTTCTGATTACTCCCATAATACCATTTTTGGCTAAAACAATCTCATGACTTCCGCCGGGATTAATCCCATCTCCTATGGCACAAAGAACAAAGGACATTCCCCTGGCTGGAGGCAGGGATGCAGGTCCTAGTTCTCCAAAAGGAGTGGGGGATGTTTTAAAAAGACATAAAACATTTTTGACATTGTTTCAAGCCATTTCTTCTGTTGCAGGTATGGGACAAAAGGTTTGTATGATAGAAACAAATATTGCCTGCCCATTTCCGCCAGGGACCTGCAGTCCAGGCTTCCGAGCTCCTGGGTTCCAGCCCAGCATGATCTCTTCACCTGTAACACTGACCCACACAAGGATGTCATCTAGCTGACATATCAGACTTGCTTTAGAGACTCCAGTAAAGACATCAGATAAAGAAACACTGATTTTCATCTAATTCTTTGCCAGGATATTTGCATGTCCACCCCTACCCTTACCACCAAATTGAGGTTTCTAGGCTGAGAGGGTTGGGGAACCCCCAAAGGGTGTGGCTTTGGTCTCCCTCCCTCTGTACGGCCAGCAGTGCGGCAGCCCTAACCACGGGGACCAGGTATTTACATTTCCAGGCTGGATGACCTGGGAACTGCAAGCACCTACGATCTCTGCCTGAGGGCAAAATTGAGGGAATCTTTATCCCCGGGAGCAGCCACCGTGGAACAGTGATGAAGGATGGTGAGATCATTCTGAGGCATGTGGCCTGTTTCCCAAAGGTTCCCAGCAGAATTAAGCTCCATTTGCCCACAGTGGGAACTTGTTTGGTTGCTCATCCTTTATCACCTTCCTTCTCTTCCCTGTCTAAATTCTTTACTCCCCTGTTGCTGCTTCCTGAGATCTCCTCCCAGATAAATGACTTGCAGTCAGATCCCTATCTCAGAGGCTGCTTCTGGGGAAAACACAAACTGAGACACTCTTTCTAACACAAGCAAACTCAATATAGCTGTTACCAGCTGCAGCATCGGCCCCGTCCAACCCCCAGGTGAGGGATGTGCTGCAGCTCGCCCATGTCTGATGTGTGGCAGGTGCTCCATAAATGCAGCTGGATCCGAATTGACACGCACACCACATTCCCTGAAAGCCTGAATTTCACAGGCATGCGTTACAGAGTGAAACAGTTTTCATTTTCAGGCATTAGAAGAAACCACAAAAAGGAACACAGGTGTTTTGTTTTGTTTAACTTAAATAAGTTCTGGCATACTCCATGGTGCCGTGACAAGTAGAAAAGGGATGAAACACATTTGATCATTTGCCTGGCCAGCCTTTGAATCAACAGGACAAAAAAAGGAAACTCATTACATGTCAAGCTCGGATAGTTAGATTTTCCATATTTGACCTCTCCAGGCTACATTTGCACAAGCTTGCAAAATGCAGAGGAGCTTAATGCGGGTTGTCATGCTATGCCTGGTTGGACTCGTTAGTGCTAATATGGCTAAGTGAGCTACTTAACGTCAGTGTCAGAGGAGGTAACTGGGTCTCGGCACTTCAAGGTACAAATAAAATAATTTACAGGGATTTCAGTTTAGAGAATGGTCACAGCACCTTGGCTACTCTGAAGGGTTAAGACTCTGCAAGAATTCTTCAAAGCACAGACCCAGAACTTAAAAGAAAGACAATAGAATAAATCAGCAAAATGAATCAAGAGCAATTTGTTATCTACCCTGAATTATACCATCCCATATTTATGGGCTACTGTAGACTTTCAAGGCACTTTTCTTTTCTTTTTTCTTTTCTTTTTTTTTTTTTTTTTTTTGAGACAGAGTCTTACTCTGTCACCCAGGCTAGAGTACAGTGGTGTCATCACAGTTCACTGCAATCTCAAACTCCTGAGCTCCAGTGATCCTCCTGCCTCAGCCTCCCGGTAGCTGGGACTACAGATGTACACCACCTCGCCCAGCTAATTTTTCTATTTCCAGTAGACATGGAGTCTCGCTCTTGCTCAGGCTGGTCTTGAACTCCTGAGCTCAAGAGATCCTCCCACCTCAGGCTCCCAGAATGCTAGGATTACAGGCATGAGCTACCGTGCCCAGCCTCAAAGCACCAGTGAGTCCGTTATCACATTTATTCTGACAACATGTGACCTCTGCTGGGCACATCTCAATCGCGTCTTCAGCTGGCTGAGGACACTGAGTCTCTGTGCAGTTGAATGACTCCTTCACCTGCACAAAACATGTTTAGTGCCCACAACTCTGCACTCCCACTGTGTTTTCATCTGTCTTGTATAAGTGGATTAAAAGGTGATGTTAGAGCATGGTTAGCAGAAAGAGGGCTTGTTTGTGCAGAGCTTAGATGGGACAGAAGGGAAGGATGGAGGCAGGAAAATGTAGTTCCTTAGCAGTGGAGACTGCAGCCTCTACTCTGTACCAGACCTGCTCAGCATGGTCCAGCAGCCTCCCCCTTTAAGATGTTAGACATGGGGGTTTCGTCCTCTGTCCCCAACCTCTACTGGCCTGAACTGGCCTTTGACTGTCCAATCTCCTTTGTCCCCACCCCCAGTACCCACATTATGGCCTTTTGGCCTCCCTGACCAGCCTCTTCCACATTACTAATGTGGCCTCCTGTTGCCTGGTCCCACCCCCGGACCCTTGGTTGTATCAGTCCCCAACCTAGGTCTCCTTCATGGGCCATTCCTGCTCTGGGGACACAGACTCTCCCTCTCCGCTCTTGCTGCCACCTGAGATCTTGCTGTCCCACCCCTGGAACTCCAGGAGCCTCCAGCTGCCCGGCTCTCCCCACGCGCCACTGCCACAGAACTCTTACCCAGGGAAACGCATTGGTTGAACGGCTGCTCTATCCCAGGGACTTTAAAACGCTTCATTTCCACAATAGCCCTGTGAGGTCAGTTTTATCATCTCCGTTTTTGAAAACCTTTTGTTGACAGAAAAATGCATCTATCATAATTGTAAAGTTTGGTGAAGTTTCACAAACTGAACACAACATATTCAGCAGTCACATAAAAGCAAAACAAAAGAAACAAACAAAAATAACTCACAATACTACCAGGACCCCAGAAGACCTTGTAATATTCCCTTCCAGTGGTCTGTCCCATGCAAGGGTCACCACTACACCCACTTTTAGTAGATTGATTAGTTTGTCCTGGTTTCAAACTTTATACACGGAATCATTCCATATGTACATTTTTGGGTCTGCATTATTTTCTTCAACATCATCTTTGTAAGATTCCACCATTTTGTTGTGTGTAGTTCTTATTTATTTGTTCTCATTATATATTAAACATATATATATTCCATTTTGTGAGTATACCACAATATATTTATTCACTCTGGTTAATGGACATTTGGGTGGTTTCCAGGGTGGAATTATTTTAGACAGTGCTGCTGTAGACATTTTAGGACCTGTCCTTTGGTGAGCTGCGTACGAATTTCTGTTAGGTGGACACCCAAGAGTAACTGTTGGGTCATAGGTCATGCACATATCCAGCTCCGGTCAATTTTGCCAGTTTGCCAAAGTGATTGTATGAACTTACACTACCATCAGCGGTTGTGTGAGGGTTCCGGCTGTTCTACAGTTACCCACACTTGATATTTTCCATTCAACCACACTGGTGAGTGATTAGTGATGAACTTCATTTTTAAATTTAAAAAATTAAGTTCAGTGGGCTAAACTGTCTTGTCTCCAAATGCCAGCAAAGAAAGGACTTAAATGAGTTCTGTCTGCTTGAAACATCCATAGCTCCTTTAGCAGTAATGTTCTGCTTCTTTTTTTTCCTTAATACTTTTATCAACACTCTCTCTTTCCATAGATAATTATACCTTTGCTTTTAAAATCAATCATTAATAATTAAAAACATTTGGGCTGAATTGAGTACCATAGCTCAGTAGTTAATAATATGATCTTTATTTAGCACCAGACAAGTCTGAGTTCAAGTGCTAACTTGAATCTTATTAGCTATCGTTCTCTATGCCTTGATTTCCTCACCTCTAAAATAAGAATGAGAATAGAATGTAGCTCCTGGAAATGTTATGAGGACTAAATAAGATAATACGTGTAAAGAGCTCAACACAGTGCCTGGCACACAATGGTTATTAAATCAATCAATAACAAAAGAGGGATCACATATTTAGAGACTTTTAAATATTGCAGTTTTATATATTCAGACAAGTACTGTGAGTGGAATTAGAATAACTGATTCTAAGGTAGGTGCTGAGATGCTTCATTTTCATGAATATAGAAATTAGTGTTCATTAGTAGCAACTCTGTAACTTAGCAACAGTCTCCACTTGCTATGCTATCCGTCACTCCCCTCGTGTCGGGGTAGATGTCACTCACGGCTTGTCGAAGTGATCACACATTGTGAGTGTACAGAAACTATTTTAATAAGGAGAGCGGGGTCTCCATCAGGATTTGCTGGACATTTCAGGGAAAGGCCCTACTGTGGGAGTCTGGGTAAGAGGCTTCCTGCAACGGGAAGGACCAGTTTTTCCCTCTCTGCCATTAATGGCAAGTGAGCCAGGCCTGTGCAATCACACGCTCCGCCCAGGGCCTGGTTCTGGAGAGGGCACACAAAGATGCTGAGGGTGCTCGTGAGCTCGGGGATCTTGGGTGCTGCACTCCCCCTGCCCCCCTTGAGGGTACTTCCCAAGTTAAGGGGACATTGCTGCCTGCAGCAGGCACCATGATTGTCCCTCTCGCTCCATTAGGTTGGCGCAGGAACTTCACGGTTACCCTCAGGACCACGCTACATTTCCTTCAGCGTCATTGGCAGCACAGCAGGACTGGCTACAGCTACCACAGAGTAGGGGAGTCGGGGTGGAGAGAGAGAGAGAGAGTTGAGTGAGGGGTTAAAAGCTCAGGTTCTTGAGATTCACAATTTACTGCGTACACTGCATATGGCTGCGGTAATCTGGGCAAATTACTTAACTTCTTTAAGACTTTGTTTTCTTGTGTATAAAATGGGGTAAAACTATAATATTGTTTACCTTCTTGGAATATTGTGAGAAGTAAATGAGACCAATCCATGTATAGCACATAGAACAGTGCCTTGCACACAATAAATACTCAAAAAATGTTGGCTCTCATATATGTAATCGAGTGCTAAATTTAGCATTTTCATCAGCCTCTAGGCAGTACTTAGCATGGCTATAATCAAGTAATTATTCATGATATTCTTGAAGCTCACTTTGCCCATGACATGCGATCATCTGTGGATGTTCTTAGATGGCTTTGTACGCTGCCTGTGTTTTCTGAACCAAAATGTTGACACAATATGTGGGTTCTCTTAGGTTAGGGTATCTGAAAACGAAACAGTGCCTTAAAACCTGAGATGCATGTTTGCACCTTCACTTTGCACGCTTGCACTCATGTTATCTACGTGATAAATAAAGAATAAACTGGAAGAGTTGCTGCATAATTCTACAGATCCACGACTTTCAAAGTAAGAGAGACAGACTGACATTTCCAGAGCATCTTTTCTTTACAGCTTCCCACTTCTAAGCTCCTATGAGCTTATTTTTCTCAGTCTGCCTTTTATAGAAACCAAAATCCTGAATCTTGTGGACTTCTGACACCAGCAGAGAAAGATGCTTAGGCCTGAGTTAGAGCAATCAAATACAGTGAAAAGTGGTGTGTCCCTAGGGTCCTTGGTTGAATTCATGAGAAATCACATGTGGGCCACTTAATCAGAGGAATGATTTCTTCTCACCACATGGGTGAGAACGCAGGGGTGGTGAGCCAGTTCGGAATGGACAGGCGTGAGGGAGCTGGGCAGCCGGGGAAAGGAGTTGGGCCAGGGGAACCGCGTACTCCACCGCTGACACTGCGCCCGCCCAGCCCCGGCACCGCCGGCTCTCAGAGATGCCACGAACCCGCGCTCCCATGTGGCTCTAGCTCTAAAATCCATGATGTTGCCTAAAGTTGTTGGGGAGGAGGGAGCAGGAAAGTGAGGGCTGCAGTCCCAGAGGACGGTATTGTGTGATTTCAGAGTGTGGTCACCAGGTGACAGCATTGTACTTCATTTTGCTATAGTTCGCTAGGCCTGATTTTGCCACCAAGTAACTCCGCCCATGTGCCTATTATGAAAATAAGTATCCTTGTCCTAGAGGCTTTCTGCTGAGCACTGAATTACCCAAAATGCAGACCATATATATCTTGTGGCACCCCCGCACCCCTCTCCCAGTTATTTTTAAATAATTTTATTTTTTAAATATAAAAAAACTTGAAAAGAGTCATTTTGGAAAAAAAGAGTTAGAACTTCTTTGATTTCCCTACACCTTTTTTTTTTTTCACCATTAAATATTGCTTTCATCTTACATTGCACATGTTGGGGTTGGGGTAGGCCTGTGTTGGCTTAGGGCCTCCGAGGCCTCAGTCTGGCTTGCTGTTGAAGTCACTCAAAGGATCGGTAAGCACTGTGCATTTGCATCTTGTTTGATCTTCCTGAGCGATCCTTTCAGAAACATGCTACTTTTCTAATAAAAATTGTTGGCTTCTTACCTTGAATTGGGAGCTTTCTCAGCTTTATGCAGGGAAAATTGTGAAAACGCTCTTTATTGGGACTAGATTCTCAAACCTTAAGACTTTCTACCCATTAGGAAACTTTTCTGAACACAGAGAAGTGATCACTTCATTTACTCAAACACCGGATTTATTCTCCCTCTGTTTTCAATTAAGTCTAGACCCTAAAACCTCCAGGTCTGAGCAATTGCTGCCTCAGAAATAAGGATTTCAGGGACCCTCTCACCTGAGTTTGTCATTAGTCTGCAGCTGGCAGCTCCAAGCCCTCAAGACTGGCTGGGCTCCCGCTGCAGCCACCGGACTCCAGTGAGGTTGCGGGCGCTGCCCACACACAACGACCCAGGAGAAATTGGACTCAAGATCAATGCTGCCCCTGTGAATGTCAGCTCTGAGCTGCAGGATTTCTGTAATTAGAGGGAAAATAAAACCTTAGAGGCATTTTCTCTCACTGCAGAATGTTAATTGACAACACGCCAGAGATAGAGAATGTACCTATAATAACACAAGGAGTATTATTAAACAGGAGAGAAAGATTTACTCCACATAATTAAGAGCCATGAAAGCTCTGGAACCTTTGTGAAGAAAAAATATAACATCTACAAAAAAAATGAGTAAAATTTATTGGAAATCTATTTGAGGAAAAGATGGTCATAAAAAATACAAATGACAGTGGCAGGTTGTTTCTAACATCCCTGGGGCTCCTTTTTGGATCCCAAATATGCACACTGCACACTAGAAATATTCATTTCTTTATTTGCCATTGGGAATGAAGGATGCCTGCCTTTTGCATTTCAAATTCCTCTCCAAGCTTCCCTTCCCAGGATTGAGAAGGGCAGGAGGCAAATGAGATCTCGGGTTTCCATGACCTCCGCAGACCTCTCTGGCTCTGTCGTCGGCTTGCCTTGACCCACAGGATGTATGTTCATGATTCTAGCACACCCGCGTTTAATTTATTGTTACTTCTTTTCCTGGACTAAAGACAACAGCTGTTAGGTCATTACCTCATTGTCTGGTTTTCAAAATAGATACCAATTGCCGCTCTCCTCTTTGGAGAAAACCTTGACATGATAGGCGTTTCACGTCAACACTATTTGTGTCAGAAAACACCAGCCTTGGCAACCATAACCGAAGAGTGCATTGCATCTAGAAAGTACATAGAACAATTCCTAGAGGATTTCTTGCAACCTAGACAGGCAGTGCCTAGTATAAATTGTTGGTAACATTGTATTCAACCTGATACAGTAAGGTTTACCAATTCAGAGTTCCTGATAATTCAGACTAGGTAAGACATTCATTCATTCATCAAATATGCATTCAACATCCACCACATGTCTGACACTCTGTTAGGGATTAAGAAAAAGTAGGGTGCAAAGCAGACCCAGCACCCACTCCCATGGAGGGCAGGGGCTACTGCATGTGCTGCAAAGGAAACCTACAGGACGCTGTATGAACCCGGGTCCCCAGAAGAGAAGAGAGATGGGAAGGCGGGAGGGGTATTTAGGAATGTGAGTTGATAGAGCTTGGCAATTGGACATGGAGTTAACAGAGGAGAATGTGGCAAGAACAAGTCCAGAGCTTCTGGTTTGAGTTTAACCAATTAAATTGACAGTGTAAAACATATTCTAAAAGGTGGCAACTAAGTAATTTTTAGGTGTACCAATAAACATAGAATTATAGGAGAGGGTTTACCCATAATGTCAGAGAATTGACTGTGTCCAGGTTAATATTTCCAAAGTTTAGAGGTCTTAACTTCAAAATAACACAAATTTTTTAAAACACTTTATACCTATAAGGCAATGGTATAAAAAATGGAATATACAGTATAGTAAGGATTAAGTAAAATTTACCATCTTTTTTTAGTACAAATCAATTGAAGGATGTATTGCATGCCTATAATCAATTTATATCAATTAAAATGACTGGATTTCATCTGAAAATGAAAACCAATTATATAATATTCCAAATATTTAATACCATAAAGACAATGAATACATGTAACATAATTTTTGCATGGAAATCAAAATTAGCATTATATGTATCCTTTTAAAATGGTACAGAGAACTGCAAAATATGTATGGAAATTTTTTTTGGAAATCTTTCTTGACCTGTGGCAAAAATCACTCACCATCAGAAGTGATTTTTGAAAATATCCGTCAACGTCCTCTGCTTGCTCTAGCTACATCTTCCTTTACAAGTTGTGTTTGTCTACAGTCCAGAAATCTCTCTTGCTCGGGAGTAAATGACCTTTGTTCTGTGTGATTTGTAAGATTTTCATAACATCAAACAGCTTCTGACAGAGTCATTTTTCACATGTCTATTACAAAGCCCACCTCACTGTCTGGCTCATGTGGCTTGGGCCACTAGGACACATCCCCCCTGTCCCCAGCCTGGCGTATGACGCTATTGTAATGCCCTCAAGGAGACTGTCCTTCTGTTATTGTAGCAGTGTGATTGCAAAACGGATGATCATGGCAGCAAAAGTCTTTCGAATGACTCCAGCATTTGGACGTCTCTGTTTATACTCCCAAACAAACTTCTACTGTGTAGCAGCACATATTTTATTGACAGGTCACGTGAACTCAGCACTGAGCAATGGTTCCTGTCCCGGAGAGCTGATGATCTACCTGAAAAGCCAAGACTCAGGCAGGTAAAACGGCAGTAAACACTCCAGCTGTGCTAAATGAAGCAGCAGGGCCTTTACATTACATGGGAGTTCAAGGAAACAGTCAGACTGGGATCCTGTCGTGGGGACTTTGTGAGGGAATAAAACTGGCAGAAAAATCTATCAAGACCAAAATAAGAGGGAAAACTAGTTGTCTCTCCCTAAATCTAAAGAAAGTCAAGGCACTAAAGAATTGTTAAAAGGTCCATTAAAAAGAAGTAGGGTGATAATGATGTGTCCATGTGGGCCCACTGGTTGTAAGAAATGCACCGCTCTGGTGGGGGATGCGGGTGATCGGTGAGGCTGTGCCTTGCAGGTAGGGGGTACATGGAAGGTCTCTCTACCTTCCACTTGCTTTTGCTATGAACCTAAAACTGCTGTAAAAAATTAAAGTCTATTATATTTTTTAAAAAAAAGATTTGTTTCAAAATCATTTATAGGTAAGCCTGAGACCATTGTATCATTCAATATTCATATGAGAAGAATGAAGTTGGACCTCTACCTCTCGTTGTGCACAAAAAATAACTCAAAATAGTGAAGTACCTAAATGTAAGAGCAAACAATAACAACAAAATAACAAAAAACCAAAATAAAAAAAAAATCTCTTAGGAAAAAGAACATAGGAATCAATTTTTTCAACTGTGAATTAGGCAATGGTTTATTATTCATGTAGCCAAAAGTATTAACAGTAAAAAACAGATAAATTTGATTTTGTCATTAAATAAAACTTCTGTTTCAAAGGACGCCATCAAGAAAGTAAAAAGACCATCCACAGAATTGGAGACTGTATCTGCAAGTCATGTATCTCACCAGGCACTTATGTTCAGACTACGTTGGGATCTCTTACAACTCAACAATTAAAATGTAAATAACTAAATGAAAAAAAATCATTTATAGGTGATGGACACACTTATAACTTTGACTCAAACTGTACAAAAGCAATTCATGTAATCAAAATGTTTGTACCACTGTAATATTGTGAAATAAAAAAAGAAAAAAAAATTGTTTATAATGAAGCCTCCATCCCTCAGACAGGTTGGAGCGTTCTCTGCTGCCGCATAGCTGGCTCTCTGGCTGCAGGCTGTGCCTGACCCATCTTCTGCTCCATTTCCCTGAGCATCACGGTGGTGACTGTGTTCTACTTAGAGGGACTTGGCCTGCATTTCCAGTCTTGCCCTGTCTCTCTCTTGATCGACAGCAGGTGGATTTGCGAGCAAAGCACTCTGTTTCATTTGCACAGCGTGCAAATGTGCTGGCAGCTAGGCCAACACAAGCAGCCCCGTTCCAAGTGGGTTCCCACGGCAGCCAAGCACGGGTTGTCTGAGGGCGCGAGGACTCTGCTAGCTCAAGGGCAAGCCCTCTGCTGGCCAGGGCCTCAGGGCGTCTGCCAGCATGACCCCTGCCAAAGACTGTGCGTGGTGTAGAAGGGGCTAAGCTGCCAGCTAGCGGGGGCTTATTTGCATGCCTGGCTTCTAAAGAAGACAGTCCTTTGATCCAAGGAGCATGTGATGTGCTGAAAATGGAATCGCATCACCGGTCACAGCCCTTGTGTCAACATATCCCATGCACAGTGCAGTACTACCCCTGCTTAGCATAACTGATAGCGAAGCAATTCACTTTGGCCTCTGTCCGAAAATAAATGGGACATTCAGCGCCACATTTAAAAACGTTTGGAATGAGTGAGAGGAAAAATGCCCTGCCAGTGTAAAGACAGAGTTGAACGTTTTAATCCCAACCCAAAAGGATTACTGGCCCATAAAGACCAGAACGTTGTGGATATGGCCATTCAGATGCATTCAGTTCAGGTCACAGCCTACAGGATCCTTACTCGGCAGTGAGGATCCAAAAGCACGCAGAACCGTGTCTACAGGGCAGACGGCGGGCTAGCTAATCACTCGTGCATTCCATTTGGTCTTGCCCGCTGTGAGGCACTGCTTCTGTGGGTTTCCATAGCCCTGCAGAGCACTAGGGCCCAAGACGGTGGAGCCCACAGGCTTTTAACTATCCCAGAGCTGGGCAGACACCCTCAGCCCCCCAAGCAGATCGCCAGACCCTCTGCAGTTGCTGCTCCACCTCCTGCGCCATGGAGAAGGGAGGGGAAGGTAGAATGCTTCCTCCGGGGGTGGAAATGCACGAGGTGTCAGAAGCCCAGAATTACCCTCTGAGAGACCCAGATAAGGGAATGCTTCGGAGGAGAAACAAGAAAATGGTAGAGAGATGGTGCCATTTCTCCAAAGAGCAATCTTTCCCGGTGGTGTCCACCCTGCAGCCTTTCCTCCCTTCACACCATCAGTGGCCAAATGTAAAATTCACTGTGGTGCCAACCAGACAGACCAAGGGAGACCCGCCAGAAGAGTGGGCAGTAGTTACAGGGCCCTGGAAAGGGACCTGTCACTGTGAGGCCTGTGGCTGTTTGATAAGAAATATTTTATTCATTTGTTGGGGCTGAGAAGCCAATACCCCAAAATGTGGCATTTTGACATGCTAGACTGACTAAAGAAGCCTCAAGTTCCCTCCGAACTTCCCCCAACCCCCACCATGTGCTCTCCCAAAAAGTTAGTCTTTTTTTATCTGCCTAAGATCCAGACACACCAAGGAGAACAACTGTGCATTTCTTCCCCTCTGTATAAGACCAGGAATGTGACAACCCCTGAATAGAGTAAGATAATGTCGAATCTCTCGGACTCATTGAAATTCCAAAGACAACTATTTACCAGTTAATCTTAGTTCCCCATCCATTCATCCTCCCTAGTGATCCCTATTGCCCCTGAACAGAATTCCTCTTTTCCTCCCTCCTATAACCCATTTTTCCATAAAGGCATACGAGCTTCTAAACCCCATTGGGGAGTTTTCATTCTGAAGGCTCCTGTATAAACATGTTAAATAAATTTGTATCTTTTTCTACAGTTAATCAATCTGCCTCGTATCAGGGATTTTTCAGTAAATCTTAAGGGGTCAAGAGCCTTTACTCCCTACACCCTCAAACAACAGAAGGAACAACATGAGCATGGATGGGACGCTGCATCATGTCTTGGACAATGTGAACATAGGGATACTGTCTATCACTAAGAAGCATTTGAAAACATGTATGCCAGCATTAGCCTGGCAATGTCCCCAACGAGGAAACACTGAATATGGAGGAAGACACAAACAGCTGAGTGAGGACATGATATGCCTGGTGAAATGACAGAGACACATGTAGAACACAGTGATAGCACAAAGTGGGGCATCTGACCCAAGGAGTGGCCGTGGCTGGCATTTTGGAAGAAACGAGCTATACCTTCCATAAACATAGGAGGAAGTGGACTTTGGAAGAGGGCAGACCATGGTGCCAACCCTGGCTCTGCCACCTCCAAGTACCCTAAGCAATTGACTTAATACCAAGCCTCAGTTTTCTACATAAAATGAGGCAAATAATATTCACTTTTCAGACTTGTTGTGAGGAATATATATTGTACAATTGGTTCATACAGAAAGTAGTTAATAAATGCTAGTTTTTATTAATCAAAGAGTTTAGCAAGATAAAGTCTATGGTAGAAGAAATATATAAAATTGAAATGATAAAAATATGAAAGGCAACAGCAAAATCTATTAAACTAAGACCTTAAATTGGGCAATTGACCATAGTAAGAGTGGTTTTAGTCAAGTATTGCTTCTGGAAGCCAAACATGTAACCGGCTCCATGAGCAAATTATAAGGATGCCTATATGTTTTTTAGAATCTTCTCCCTTAACTAACTACTGGACATTTTGAATTATTTTCCAGAAATGGTGGAGACAAAGGAGACAAAGGAGACAAAGGAGTTGAGATTCTGAAAGCCCCTGGGCAGACAGACTTTCTGCAGCCAAGACTCACCGTCCTCCACGACCTGCCCCAATGCACGTGGCCCCTCCTTAAAAAGCCCATGATCTCTGTTAGTCAGGGAGATGAATTTGAAGCAGCTTCTCCCATTCTCCTCACAAGACATCTTTCTTATTAAAAAATTCCTTTCTTCCTTGGCAATCCTTGTTGTCTCAATAATTGGATCTTTGTGCAGTGAGCAACTTGACCTAGGCTGAAACCCCCTTTCAGTTTTGATGACAAATATAGCAGATTAGTAATGAATGAGAGTGGAGGACAAGGAAACAAGGAGTTTCTAAATGTTAATAGAGGGAGGGGGATGCAGGGTCAGAAAAATTTAAGTGTGTTAGATTGGGGGAAACCTTGAGCATTCTTATAGGCTATGAGGGAGGAATCAGCAAAGTAGAGAAATGACAGAAAAGGAACAATTGATAAAGCAACATTCTGGAATGAATAGGTTGGAATCAGATCTAGGACCCTGGTGAAGCAGTTGGCCTCACCAGATGGAGACACGTGATGCTCAGAGCCTGGAGGAAGCAGGTAAAGATTGGTGAATATATATTTGTGTATTTGTATTGGGATTGTTACCGAAAGTTTAGCACTTGTCCCCAAGGCCACATCAGAAGAATGAGGACAAGTAGTTTGAGGAGAAGAAAAGGAAAGTTTATTAACTTGCCAGCAAATGAGGAGGATGGCAGACTCTCATCTTAAAGTACCAACATGCTATCTGCAAGCAGAAATAACGGAGCTTTTAAAAGGAGTTTTCAGCTTCAGGCTATTGCTGTTTAACTTATAGCATCTCCAGTGAAGAGAATCTTGTGACCTCTGCCCTCAAAATTCCGTTGAGCCATCTCCTGTGGTCCAAAGAACAAAGGACACCCCCCTGCCCCTTGGAGTACTGGTCTTGGGCAAGAATTAAGGTTTTAATTCCCAAAAAGCATGAGGGGGTTTTAAAGAGACAGATCATAAAACATTTTTCCCTTTTTGAGGCCATTGAAAAATCAAAGAAGGTCACGCATGATGGCTTTTTCTAGGAAGTTGCAAGCAAGCTCATCTTCCCAGAGTGAGGCCTTGGAGCAGAGAAGGACATCTGAGGATGACGCAGATCTGGAATGGTCGCTGAAAGAGATGGGAGAGGAAGATGAGCAAAAGGTTTATCAGACAGTGCTTAAGTTTCTGCTCCTGGGTTTTAAGACATAAATGTGTGGCTGAACCAGTCTCCATGGTTGCAGATTTCTCTCCACCATTGCACACTGTAGGGCTGAGTATAAAAAAAAAGTAGATTCAGAGTTTCAATTTTTCTAGAAAGATGGGAAAAGGAAAGTATGTAAGGAATTGGAGTATTGTTGAGAGTGTTGTTTAGATGATTAATTATAGGGTCCAGGCTAGGGAAGGAGGAGGGGCTCATAGATGGGAAGACAATAGAGGCCTGGAGAAACAGGTACTGATATGGGGAAGGGATTCAATACCTAACAAGTAGGATGAGTGCAAGAAAAATGTCTGTGGTAAATCACAATGTTTACCAGCCAGCTCAGCAATACTCGGCAATAGTGGCTTGAATTTAGAGAAGGGAAGATAATTATGGGCAAGAGTTCTCAAACAGCACTCCCTAGTGGGGTCAGGATTTTATGAACAGGTTTAGATTTGGGAAAGAGCAGTAGAATATTCTGGTGACAGCAGCGGGTTTGTGCAGAAAGGTGGTAGGCAATGTTAAATGGAGCTAGGTCGTCCAGGTTCTCAGAGGAATAGCTTAAGGAATTCAGACTTTATTCCACAGGCCAGGGCAAGCTACTGAGGGGTTTGAGAGGGAAGTGGCAAGATATGGAGTGCTCTGGTAAGTGTGAGAAGTGGATTAAAAGGGAGATCAGCTATAGAAAAAGAGAGCAAGTGCAATTCTTTAAGCATGTGTTGTAATAAGGTTGTATAGTGAGGAAACAGAGGAGTCTCATCTGTGTGGGTAATTGTTCCCAAATCCAGTTGGAAGAAAGGAAAATTAAACACCTGCCAACACAAAAGAAAAGTCACATATTGGCTTTAAAAAGACAACTAACAAGATTCTCACAAGGCTCACTATCAGCCCATAAAATGATATAGGGATTATACCAAGCACTTGCCATCCTATATTATTGTTTATTGTTTTTAATTCTAGCAAAAGCAATAACATTCTTATTTTTGAGAGAGCCTCTAAATTATTAAATAACTTGTCCAAGGTCATGCAGCTAGTAAATGGCAGAATAAGAAATGAAACCCAGGGCTCTTCTGATTCCAAAAGTCCAGGCTCCAATCCAAATACAAAAAACAAACAAACAAAAAGGCTGGTAGTAGGTCACAACTAATATTATGCTAATGTTATATATAATAATGTTTTTATTTAGGAAAAATTATAAAAGCTATGGCCCAATTGCTATTATGTATATTATCCCTTCTAACCTCTATTAATACCCTTAGGCACACAGAGAAAATATCATTGCTCATGTACAGAGGGTAGTTTTTATCGTACATAGCATCTACCACATTGGAACCAGGAAAGGTAAGTTAGAAATATAATGAATTAAGCTGGTGAAATTGTTTTTAAAAATTGTATAAATCAGGGAGACCTCATGGAGAAACAGAAAGAGTAGGGAAAGAGAGAATGCAGAACCCAGAAGAGTTTGTATTCTGGAGACGATAAAATTGAGGCAAGTCAAGATAATAATTAAACTCTGAACAGTAGAGGCAAGTACTTTTTAAGAAGTAACTATGTACACACTGCTCTTGTTACTCTGGAATGAGTCCCATAGCATGATGGTAGCATTATAAGGAGTGAGGGCTAAAGTAAATGAAGTAAAGATATGTAAAGGCAAAGCAACATACTGTGTATACTATCTCCATTTTGTGGAATGTTCTGAGGAGGAGCTTAAGGGACAGTTATGCCATCAGTGTGGCATGATGTCCCAAGTGGAAAAGTTAGTATTTTGCATGTACCACAAAGCATAAGCTACGCCTCAAAGCTCAGGAACTTTTTGGATGCTACGACTTATATCTGAGCTGTCTTTAGGCCATGATCAGGGCAAATAATAAACTAAATATCTTGCCAGTGATGCTATTGATGCATGGAAAGAACATCCTCCCATGACTATTATCAGGACACTGAGGCACAAGATTCAAGGATTTATCTATGAACATACAATTAGAAGACCTAAAAATAGAGTTCTCATGATAGATAATCCTGTGATTTGCTTCTTTCCAGCTATGGAAGAAAGTTTTTTTGTTTGTTTTTGGTTTTGTTTTGGGTTTTTTTTTTTTTTTTTTTTTTTTTTTTGAGACAGAGTCTCACTCTGTTGCCTGGGCTAGAGTGCCGTGGCATCAGCCTAGCTCACTGCAACCTCAAACTCCTGGGCTCAAGCGATCCTCCTGCCTCAGCCTCTCAAGTAGCTGGGACTACAGGCGCATAGCACCACACCCAGCTAACTTTTTCTATTTTTCGTAGAGATGGGGTCTCGATCCTGCTCAAGCTGTTCTCAAACTCCTGACCTCAAGCAATCCTCCCTCCTCAGCCTCCCAGAATGCTAGGATTACAGGCGTGACCCACTGCACCTGGCCTGGAAGAAAGTTTGAAAACCATTTTGTTAGTAGTCCAAGGCATTCAGTTCATTAAATTCTACCAAAAGAAATTAAAAGAAGAGAGATACTTTCAAGGCTGCTTCAAAGATCCAATTCTAGGGTGACAATGTGCCTGAAACACCCGGAGATTCAAAATATTAAAGTATCAAAGAAATGGGGACTTCAGCAAGTACAGAGGGAAAGCATAAAGCCTAATGGAGCAAAAGATTCATTACATTGAATGGAAAAGAGGTAAAAAATAATTGAACAAATTCCCCAAAGTTGCTGCATATAAGTGGTATGGGAAAGAATAAAAGCCAAAAGCAGGTAAAGAGATGCAAGTGAAGACTCTGGTTTTAGTGATTCAATTTCCCATTTCCTAAATCTACTTGGCATGTAACTCTTCAAATCACTAGATTCTCAAAAAAAACCTGATATTGATAAAGAAGCCAAATCTGGAGAATGCCTGCTCCCTCTTAAACACTGAATGCTATAATAGAAAACAAAAGATACTGTTTGTAAACAGTCGTTTTTACCAGACATCCTCCTCCTGGCTGCCTTTTAAGGAATCTAATTGTGATACATATTAACACCAAGGCATCTGAAATTATCTTTCCCATAAGAAAACGTTAGGTGATTCTAAATGTGTCTGCTGCCATTTAGATTTTTGCTTATTCTAACTTCTGAGCCCTTCCCATCCTATCAGTATAGGGAGCTTCCCTCTGAGGTTTACAATCTAGTGAGGCACTATCACCAAATGAACAAGCAAAAATGATAGGATTTCTAGGGAAAATTCACTTAGAACTTCCCAAAGGGATTTTGGAATGCTCACCACAAGAGCACTATGTTCACAGATATGTGACTTTGTATCACAAAAGGTACTTTAATGCTTTTCTGTATTAGTTTGTATTCTTTTGGGTGCAAGTTATGGAATCTAGACTGAAAGTGACTTAAACAATAGTGGGGTTTATCTCACATATGAAGAAATTCAGAGGTGGAAGTTTCCAGGGTTGGTTAGTTCAGCAGCTCAGTGATTTCAGAGCTCTGAGTGGGCTTCTCTGCAATTCTCTTGACTTTTTCCTCATGGTCACAAAATAACTGCTGCAGCTCCACGTATCACATATCCACAGGAGGAGGTCTAAAGGCAAGGAGGAAAAAGGATTTCTCATATGCTTCTCTTTTTGAAAAGAGAAAAAACCTTCCCAGAAATCCCAGCTGCCTTTCCAGTATGTTTCATTGGCCAGAACTGGGTCACAAGCCTCTCTTAAATCAATCACTGGTAAACAAGAATGGGTTTGCTGATATTGGTTTAAACCAATCATAATTGATCCCTGTAGATGAGCTTATCTTTCCTGAGTCTATTACTATCCAACTCTTATAATAATTGTGGTCTATCAGCAAGAAAAATAAGAAGGATGGCCATTGAGTAGGCAGATAACATGGTCAATTCATCACCTATAGAAGTTTTTCTTTTACTTAAAAGTCTATTCCAAACTTTGTATTTAGAAATTATTAAGAAAATAACATCCTAGAAACTTTTGGATTAAACAAATACATTTCACCCCTATCCTCAGAGGAGCTTATACCTAGAATGAAGAGAGAAATATGTATACAAAATAGGGCAAGAGGATGAACAAAAAGACCAGAGGCAAGTATAAGTAAAATGTGGGGCGAATATGGAAATTCCAGATTCCAGGTTCCACAGTGAATGAACTCTGGTGTTTTATCAAAGAGGACTAATCTTAAGTCCAATTGTAGGGTCATAATTATTTAAAAGTTTACTGAGATATGTATGTCTAAAAGAAAACGTGTCTATATATGAATGGCTTAGGTAAAAGCATTTTACCTCTTTATTGTTCATTGTATTTCATTTTCTCAAAAGGGCTACATGTTTATTCGAGGACAGAGGAGGATGATTTTGAAAATGAGATTTTAGCAGGAGGTGTGGCCCCTCAGTGCCTCACTGTGGACCCTGGAGGTCTACCCCTGCTGTCATAGCACCTGCCCACATCTTGAGAGCAACCACTAGCAATGCCTTGTTGGGTGAATCTTTCTCCCCCCATCCAGGGAATCCATAATCCCATTTGCAGGGATATACTGCGGAAGGGAAGTGAGGGATAAATGATGGGACTTCAAAAAATTCATGGAAAAATGGAATTAAAAGATAAACATAAAAATATAAACCTTATTTCTCAACATAAGCTCCATCAAAGTCAAGACATTTTTGCAAGCAATGATACCAGCCATGTAGTCTACCCCTAAAGTACTGAGCATACTGGGAATTTAACCATGGCAATGCAGTCTTTTTACATTATTAACTGAAGAAAACTGGGTGCCCTTTAAAGATTTTTTTTTAAGATTAGGAAACAAAAAGAAGTCAGAAAGAGCCAGATCTGGACTGTAAGGTGGATGCCTACTGATCTCCCATTGAAACTCTTGGAAGATTATACTTGTTTGATGAGACGAGTGAGTAGGAACATTGTCATGGTGGAGAAGGACTCTCTAGTGAAGCTCTCCTGGGCATTTTTCTGCTAATGCTTTGGCTGACTTTCTCGAAACATTCTCGTAATAAGCAGATGTTATCATTCTTTGGCTTTTCAGAAAGTTAACAAGTGAAATGCCTTGACTATCCAAAAAAACCTTTTTCAATGACTTTTTCTTCGGCTGGTCTGCTTTGACTGGATACTTCCACCTCTTGGCAGCCATTGCTTTGATTGTGCTTTGTCTTCAGGATTGTACTGGTAGAGCTATGTTTCATCTCCTGTTACAATTCCTTGAAGAAATGCTTCAAGATCTTGATCTCACTTCTTTAAAACTTCCATTGAAACCTCTGCTCTTGTCTGGAGCTTTATCTGGGTGCAATGGTTTTTGGCCCACATTGAGTGGAAAGTTTGATCAACTTTAATTTTTCAGTCAGAATTGTGAAAGCTGAACTAATTGAGATGTCTATGATGTTGGCTATTGTTTCTGCTGTTAACCATCAGTCCTCTTCAATTAGGGCATAAACAAAATGATTTTTTTCCTTACAGATTGATGTGGATGGTCTGCTAATGCGAGCTTCATCTTCAACATCATCTTGTCCCTTCTTAAAATGAGTTATCCATTTGTAAACTGTTGATTTTTTAAAGGCATTATCCCCATCAACTTTTTGTAAAGCATCAATGATATTACCATTCTTCTACCCAAGCTTCACCATAAATTCAATGTTTATTCTTGATTTGATTTTAGCAGAATTCATGTTGCTCTGACAGGGGCTCTTTGATGTGTTAATACTATCCTTCTTAGTGCCTCAAAATAGATCCTGTTCGTACATATTATAAGTTAGTACAAGTTTATTTTGGTGCAAAAATTTTTGAAATCCATGCATAGTTTTTTCATAATATGCATTTTCTATACTTTTTTTGAAGATCCTTTGTATGTGCCTGGGATGTCATTTGCTAAATTCATTGATTGAATACTCGCTTTTTACTAAGCACTGTGCTAGTATTGGGGAAATAATAATGAACAACACATGGCCTCTACCCTCATAATGCTTACAATTGAGTGGGGAATAGATAGTATATCTGTGAAGTAATGCAGTTATAGTTCCCAAGACAGACATATAGACATTCCAAATGTATTTATTTCTTGAAACATTATGATATGAGGTCTGTCTGGAGAGTATCCAGCCATGTAATGTGAAAAATGGTGATATTTACAAGAAGATACAAGAAACATTGTACATAGGACAATGACCCCCCTCAGTCCCCTTCAAAGTAGGCACCTTGGGACCTTTGTTGATTGCAGGCCCATACATATTCAACATTCTCAGGTGTTCTGCTTGTTGAAGGCCTTCCAGAATGTGGATCACTTCAACAGATTCTCGACCATCTTTGAAGCATTTGTGCCACACTTTTATTTGTGCTGCACTCATTGTATCATCCCCAAAAGCCTTCTGAATCATCCCAATAGTTTCTGTGGAGGAATGTTCAAGCTTAGTGCAAAATTTGATGCAGATTTGTTGCTCTACTTGCTCAGTTATTTTGAATGTGATGGTCACACAGTATACGTGTTCACTTAATGGCATCTAGTGCCCCACTGGCTAGTACAGTGAAGTTGTCACTGTTCACGTATTCACATTCCAGTCCACTCTCCACGGCTGCAAGGTTACATTGATGTTGCACAAACTATTCTCATTATATTAACAATGGCTGGATACTTTCCAGACAGACCTCGTATGTGTGGATGTATTCTACTGAACCATTAGAACATGTGAGCTATGAATTACAACTGTTCTCATGTGCTGAGTACTTAACCAACACTTATTTGTTAAAAATCAAGTTTTAAAAACTAATCAGACCTGGTCTTTAAAACACAATCCATTGGCAATTGAAATTCTGTCACTATAGCCCTTAATCTCTGAATTTAAATCTGTCCTCAATAGGTTTCAGAAAAAAATTACTTCTTCATTAATAGGTGCCAGCCTTCCTTCTTTCCATGAAAGACCAAACAGTATTTGGAAAAGGTGATGAAAACGTGTATTTGAGGCTGCTAACTGTATTGCTTGACAGATCAATAAGGATGAAATCTGAATGAAGTAAATAAAAGTAAATAAACACATACTTGTGAGGGCTGTATGGTAAGCAGCCTGCTGAGGACAGGGGCACCAGAAGTGCATTGTGATGATTAATTGTATGTATCGACTTGGCCAGGGTGTGGTACCCAGTTGTGTGGTCAAACAGCAGTCCAGATGTTGCTGTGAAAGCATTTTGTATGTGTGAGTGACCTCTACAATCAACTGGCTTTAAGTAAAGGAGATTATCCTTGATAACATGGGTGGGCCTCACGCAATCAGTTGAAGGCCTTAAGACCAAAGACTGAGGTTTCCTGGAGAAGAAGGAATTCTACCTCAAGACTATAACATAGAAGTCCTGCCTGAGTTTCCAGCCTGCCCTATAGATTTTGGAGTTACCAGCATTCACAATCATGTCAGCCAATTCCTTAAAACAAAGCTATTTCTCTCTCTATCTCTCTCTATCTCTCTCTCTCTCTTCCACTCTCTCCCATATTGGTTCTGTTTTTTCTCTGGAGAACCCTGGATGATACAGGGATTAATTCAATAAAAAGAAAAGTGACTAGAAGGTGTTTAAAATATTTTAATTTTATAAACCTAAGAGATTAACAGGAGACAAAAGCCATTTGCAAAATCAACCTGGACAGGGCAGATGAGGAGCATCAACAGAAGTTTTTTGTTGTTTTTTTTTTTTTTCAGAATGTGAGACTACAGTCCACTCCTCATTTATCAGAGTTCAAACAGTGCAATTTGCCATGAAAAGGGGGTGTGCCGTGGCCCAAAATGACAGAGACGAGGAAGGCCAAGGTCTAGGATTTAGCACTGGGCAGCTCATTTAAAACACGGTATCTACAAAAACAGATCCCACGTTTTAAATCTTATCATTCTAGATTCAGGATTAAGCCACATCCTGCTAAAGAGCCGCTGAAACAGCAGTGCTCTGCGGAAATGGCAGCTGCGGTGCCCAGCAGAAAAGGCAATGCCTGGTGCAGACGTCAGGTCACCGGAAGTCTCCTGTGGTAGTTGACTTGTCCTGATGGCGAGAACTTGGACACCCTCCGGGAACTCTCTGAAATCCCTGAAGTGACATCACAGGGGCTGTAGAGTCCTGCTTGGGCTTGCCTGTGGTGTGTGTTGCAAACCAATAAAACAATATTCCTTCCTTCTAAAATTTCAGGATTAAAAGAAACCCATAGCGTTCATAGAGTGTGTTACTAAGCCAAATTCACTTGAAACACTGGGAGGTAAATAGCTACTGCAGTAGATTGCAAGCTTAAGTACTGTTTTATATATCATATAATTCCCATGTGCTTATTTACTATTCAGAAACGTCAATATCCACAGCAGCTATACTTAGTAGCACACAGATCAGCCTATAATGAGATTTTCTGTCTTGCAAGGTATTAATATAAGAATACTCGAGTAAAAGTTATCTTTTTTATTGCAACTAGAAATCCAACTCTTGAGAATTAGTTCCTTGCTTTAAAGTTTAAGCAATTTCAAATCTTTGCAGGCTCAAATACAAACAACCACACAGGGCCCAAAAAGAAGAGGCTTTTTTTCTAAATGATGACTCATTCTGTCTTCTGTGACTAACTAAGCACAAATTTCACAATGCAGAGCACACTTGTGCTTTTAAGTCTTGGCTGGGGAAGGACCATGTTTGCAAACCACGTCCCTATTACAGCAATAAGAACTTCAATAAAGAGTAAATGTTGGAGGGAGGAAGTGAGGGATGAAAAATTGCCTATGGGGTGCAATGTATGCTACTTAGGTGATGGGTACACCGACAGCCCAGACTCCATTACATGTAACAAGAATTCAGCTTGTATCCCCTGCATCTATTAAAATAAAAAAAAATTTTAAAATTTTTTTAAATAAGTTTTAAAAAGAGTATATTTTGGATTCACTATTATTTTAAGTCTTCTCCCCTCCCTACCCAAACTGGGTCATTAAAACAAAACCCAGACGAAAATTATAGATATGGTTGGATGGGTCATTTGACAACATTGCTACTGACATAGAGCATAAGCTAACATCTGCATCTATGCTCTGAAAGATCCCTCTCCTTTCCTTCCTTGCCCCCTCCCTCCCTTCCTTTCATCTTTCTTCCCTTCTTCTCCCATGCCCCAACCATACACCTCTCTCACTTCAACTCCCAAACCTTCTGCTGCCCACCAACACCACCAAAACCAAAAAGTGCATTAGCAGATGATCCATTACTAGGTCCAGAGCAAAAATACCCAGATCATGTACTCACTTAAAGACGTGAAACTGCAGGAATTGGGAAGCGGAGTGGAGGAGACTCAGCCTCCTGTCTCTGGAGCATTCCTGCCCGTGAGGTTCTCTGGGAAGGAATGCCCAAGATTGCATGTGGCAGGAAATTGTTTCCCATCTAAAAACAGTCTGAACATCTGTGGGTCATCAATCTTAGGAAGAGTTGACATTCTGGATCCTCCAGCGGTAGGTATCCAGCAAAGATTACTTGAATCCATCCAATTTTTTAAACTGTACCTACAACATGCCAATCATTGTCAAGTGCTAGGTAAACACATCAATGAAGAAGACATGGGCGTCCCCATCCTGAAGAAACTTGTGGCCCAGTCGTGACAAAAGTTCAAGCCTCACATATCGGTAATGCTGATTAGAATAAGCTGATATTTTCCTTCCCTTGTTCATGTCCTACATGCCCACATAATGATAAGCATAGCTGAAAATGTCAGCGTGTGAGACGAAAGCCAGGGAGCCAGATTGATACTTCCTACTCCTTTTGTCTAGACCCAGTTGCATTTTGTACTTTCAGACTTGGAGTTTTTGTAACATGCTGAACTTTTAGCTTCTCTTCCCTAAAATTAGACCCTTGGTCTTTCAGAGCTAAGGAAGATCAATGGTTTGGAGGTGGAGAGAAGAGCACACGTTTAAAGGTGACCCCCATTTCTGTTTGCCACCGAGTGTGCCCGAGACCTAAGGGCATGGCCACCAGCACCACCAGCTTCCCCATTGCCACACTCCAGGTGCAGCATGTGACATATGCCAGATGCCTGTTCCTCCGCAAGTTCCTCTCTTCACCACAAAGGAAACGTGTCTGAAGACACCAGTATTTCTCGACTCCTTTTTCTTCTTCATGAGCTTCACGATTGTGGAATCTCATCATGAAGGGTTTTCCAAGCCAGCCCTGCTCCTGGAAGAACCTATGGACCTACTCAGTCTCCCCAAGCTCCTGGACTGGTGAATTTCCAAAAATCAGCTTCAGAGATGTTTCCTTTTGGGTCTGACAAAGATTCTTTCCTTGACCAAACTCTAGGCAGGTACTTCCGAGCCCTCTTCTCACCTAGGCCTCTGCCTTCGCCTAAAAAGAGTTGGATAAACAATAACATAGTTTTTAACAGCTCCTGCCACATCCCTAGGATGACCCTACCCCACCTTAAAGCACCTGCCTGAGAAAATTCAAAGCTGCCGGAAGAACTTACTGTTTGTTCCGGCCATGACCTGTAGAGAGGGCCCCTGTCTCGACTGAATGTCCCTTCGCCCTCCTTTCTTCTCCTTTTAAGATGCCTAGTCAGCTCTGTAGAAATCGAACTTGAATTTCCTTCATGCTGAACTCTACTTCCAATTGCAATAGTTGTCACTGATTAAAATCTGTCTTTACCACTTTAACCAGTGTCCAGCTTTGTTTACCTTTGACAGGGTCAAGAACAGCTGTCACTCCAGGTGATACCGTCAAGGTGAGGGAATTAGTGCAGGAGAGAATCAGCTGCTGCGATAAAAATCACCCTCAAAATCTTAGTGATTTAACTCAACAAAGGTGTATTTCTCACACGTGTGAATCTTCAGGTGTCCTCCAGATTGTGCTACTTTTGTGATGTTGTTTTCCCAACCAGAGAGCTTTGTTCTCCCTGCTCAGGAAGAGACGGGGGTATTGTGCAGGGATTTGTACAGCCTTAGCCCAGACGTAACCGCACAACTTACAGCCACATTTCATGTGGCTCCACCTAACCACAAATTGGGTGGGAGGTGTAGTCTACTGAATGCCCAAGACTGAAAATAGACATGACTCAGGAACCTATAAAATGGACAGGACAGTGGGGCAGGACAGGGGGCAATGGCTCAAATCTAAAGCATCATTTTCTCCTTATCTCCCCCATTATGATATATGACCCAGAAAGGCCCTAGGCCTATGGCGCGAAGACACTCTGCCTTTGCACAGTCATCACTACCCCACCTGCACCCTTCCGACCTCCACCCACAAACAACTCACCTTTGCTGGGGTTAAGGCTGGGATGATCCATCTCCCAAAAACCATCTGCGTTGGCAGAAGAGGGGTAATAAAGGTAGGGTTATAAGAGTTAAGGGGAGTTAAAAATGATGATTTAGGTGTATATTTATGAACATGAAAAGATATTTTCTATATATTTATAAATAAGAAAAGTGGGATTGGTACATATGGTGTAGATATAGCATAATCACATTTGTGTCTGTGTATATGTGTCTGCATACATATTCTGTGTATGTATATGTGTATATGTGTTATGTACACACACACACACACACACACACACACACATTCTATGTACATAGGAAAAGTCTGGAAGAGTATTCTAAAATGTGAACAATGGTTATATCTGATAGTGGTATCCTATGTGGTTTTCTTTTGCATTTTTCTTGTTTATATTCTCTAATTTATATAATAAGTATGAATTATGTGTACAAAAATCAGTCATGGGTAAGATAGGAGCCCCGCTTCCCTCGGTGTGACCAGGAGGGGAGTGGAGCCTCCACACTGCAATGCGTGGGTAGTGGGGGACGAGTCAGGGGAGGACAGACCAGGCTGCGCCTTGACAGCCATGATAGGGAAGATCAGTGTCCTGCTGAGCCCAAGGTAGGCAAAAGGACAAATCAGTAATACTGATCCTGTTTTTATTTTAAAGTTTTTTTTTATTTTAGTCATGTTAAATAAAAACTTATTTGATGATTACTTGTCAAAGACTATGAGGCAGACATTATTCCGGGGTAGGGGCATGGTGATGGGTATAGAGACTGCTGCAATGAGGTCTTGCATTGGGTGAGAGACTGGGCTCAGCTCTAACTCCTGCAAGGACAAGTGGGGATTTATAACTGGGCAGCAGGGTGGAGGGTCAGTGGATGGAAAATTACTAAAAAGAAACATCAAGGATAACAGGGTTTCTGCTAAACTGACTTGACAGGACTATCACTGAAGGCAGCCTCGTGTGATAAGATATTGAGGGTGGCCAGATGCCAAGGATGGGGACTTTTCACTAAATTGAGTTAGTGGGATTCTTGCTCAAACTGGATTCTACAACAACAGAAATGGAAGCTCAAAGTTGGGCGTAGTCAAAAGGAACTCAGAGGAGTCTGACTCAGGTTTTGGTTAAAGGAGTGAGTCTTGGAAATCCATCATGGATTTTTGCATTAATTTTGATTTTTAAACTGTTTCATTAAAATATGATTTATTTTCATTACTGAATTTGATGGCACCCTCTTAGATTTTGAGGCTAAGACAAGCACCTGCCTAGCCTCAGCTTCGTTCTGCTCCGGACCACATCTGGTACTGTTAGGGACAGAAAAACAAGGGAGAGGTAATGGAATATTAGGGGCAGAAAAACAAAAAGGAAGAAATAGTTACAGAAAAATGAAAAGAGGGAATGGTTCTTTCAGTCTTAAAGAATGAGGTCATTAGGGCATGGAACACCAACCACCAGTCAGAGAGTGGAAATGAAACTTTCCCCGCAGCACATTTAGCATAACTTTTAAGTCACATCCAAACATGGAAAGAATCCAGTCCCCAAAACAGTGACGTACAGTTATGAATAGTTATAACTAACCTTTACTTAAACCTAACATATAAAAGGAAAAACATAGAAATAGACAGTGTCTTCTCCATTCTCAGAGACAGACCTGTTTCCCCTTAGGAAATGTACTTTTGCTTTGCACACTTAAACATTACTTGCAATAAATTCTTCACCCATACTTGCTGAGTGTCTGTCATCTCTGTCCATAGCATAGGCCAAGGCTTGCAATTCCTCCAAGCCAGGAGCCCAAGAACTGGGGAAACACTTCAAAGTCAAGCTGTGGACTGAACCATGACAGGAGGGGAAGAGAAATGTCTGGGAATCGTCGAGAAACCAGAGAGTTCTGAGAAATGACCCCACCAATGACCACGCCAGGCCAGTTTTAATGATGATAATGGGATGTATGGAAACAGAAGACAAGGTGGGAGAACTCCTATTCGGGCAGAAGGGTAAGTTTTGAACATATATGTACATCGAGTATTTAAACATTGCATAGGGATAGAACAACCTCTTCACTTTGAGGATTAAACTCTGACCTTTTCTTTTGAGCAAATTCCTTTCCAAGAGGCCTAGTGAAGCATGCCTACAAAAGATAAAAATCTCACAAAATAGGTTCATTAACTCTATATAATGTGATTTACTTTCCAACCTGCTTCTGCTATAGCATCACATGGAAGATCCCCTTATCTTAAATCGAGCATTCTAGTGACCCTTACCTTAAAGCAAGCTTTCCTTGCTACTGACTCCAGGTCTTGAGACAAAGCTTAACTCTCCCAACAAATTGCCAACTAAAAAAATCCCTAAAACCCATCTATGACTTGTAAGTCCCAGTGTTAAGATGTCTCACTTTTTCAGGCCAAACCAATGTATACCTTCCATGTATTGATTTATTATTTTACCTGCACATTTTCCTAAGTCGTCTTGAGAACTTGTCCGCTGGGCCATGGTTACACACATTTGGCTCAGAATAAATCTCTTTAAATTATTTTATTGAGCTTAGGAATTTTCCCTTGGCAACTTCAAGATGTAAAAACTATTGTGGAGGAGAAGGGAAAACTTCCCCTTTGCCCTGAAAAGGTTCACTGAAAGATCAACTCACAATAAAGCAGATTAATAAGAGAAAGAGATTACAAATTTATTTACCACGCACACAGGGAGAAATCACAAACGGATTGCTCAACATCCATGAGGTCCAGAGGCTTATATACCCTCAGTTTAGAGGGGAGAAGGAAATGAGGAATATAGGTAATTTTGTTGAGGGGCAATAAATGATCAATAGAAAGGATGGGTAGTTAATTGGGAGAATGAATGGATGGGGGAAGCAGATTAACCTATAAATGATTCTCTTTGGAAATTAAATTAACCTGAGAGATAGGCATTATTTTTTTAAATGGATTGGGCCAGGTCTGGTTGCATTCTTGATCTTCCTTCCTGCAATGGATATTGAGGTAAGAAGGAGGAGAAGGAAAGATAATTGTTTTCCTAGGTGAGTCTGGATCTCAGACAGATAAAGAAACTTCAAAGATTTGGGGACAGCCAATGGTGGGGGTGGAAGAGGGAGGTGAAAAAGACCTTGAGGCTTTTTGGGTCAATCCAATATGTCAAAATGCCATATTTTAGAGTAAAAATATTTCTAATTTCCATCAGTGTCCTTGGATGAATTAAGTGATGTCAACAGCATTTGAAATGTACAAGCCGATGACACTAGCAAAGTTGACATTAAGCTGTTAAATAAAAAGAAAACATAGCAAAACATCACGTACAATATAGGATAAGCTTAATTTTTTTTTAAAGAAAACTATATTTTAGAATCAGAAAGATATATTGCCACCCAACCAGGTTCATTTGCCCGGCTGTCCAAGAGAAAGCCAATACGCTGAGTCAGCAGGGTTTACAAGACAGAGAAAGAGTCTTTATTCCGCATGGCGTTAAGTGGGGATTCGGGAGAAATTTCTCAAATCCATGTCCCCAAGAATTCAGGAGACAGGGCTTTTAAGGATAGTTTTGTAGGCAAGGGATTAGGCAATTAGGTTCATTAATTGGGTCAAAATTATACAGATGGAGAAATCATCTTCTTGTGTTGTTTCAGTCCCTAGGGTCCAGTTGAGTCGGTTTCTTGGTATGGGCCGCTGGTCTGGGTGGGCCATTCCATCCACTGGAATGCTGGGCCTGGAAGATATCTTAAAGACTACCTTTAGGTTTCAAAAAGGCAATGTTATATACAGAGAAAGTTAAGAATCTTTATGACCACCAGCTGTGTGGCTCTGGAGTGGCAATTACAGGGGGACAATTACTGATTATTATCGTTTTTAGCTAGGCCTTTACCATAGTTCTTGCCTTCCACAACGTCATTGAAGGGCAGTTTCAGATATACCTAAAAATGTGACTGGTGATGGTTTCTGAGTGGTGTCGTTACAGAAGACCTTGTAACTGGCTCTATGAACAAATTTTAGTGGCTTCCATATGGTTTTTATAAACCTCTCCCTTAACTTACTACTTGACCTTTCCAGTTGTTTCCCAGAAATGGTGGATTTTCTGCAAAACAGTGGAGCTAAGATTTTGAAGGCTCCTGGGCAGACTTGACTCTAAGATTCACCATCCCCCATGTCAATGGAAAAAAAGCTAAACTCTGTAAAATAATTTTAAAGAGATTTATTCTGAGCCAGATTTGAGGATCATGACCCAGAGCCATGCCCAAGAGGCCTTGAGCAAGTGGATTCACTGTGGCTGGGTTACAGTTTGGTTTTATACATTTCAGGGAGACAGGGGTTACAGGTAAAGTGATAAATCAATACGTGGGACTCATACATTGGTTTGGCCCAAAAAGGTGGGCCATCTCGAAGCGGGGGCTTACAGGTTATAGGTGGGTTTAAGATTCTTCGGCTTGTAATTGGTTAAAGACATGAAGCTTTGTCTAAGGGCTTGGAATGTTTTAACATAGTTTCTGTTTATCAGAGATGAGCCACCAGACATAGATTTGCTGTGTAAATTGAGGGCCTGTAGGTTTGTCTTGCATACCCCTTAGGCTTGTTAATGGGTTATAAAGGATGTCCCCAAGAAGGGAGGAGGGCATGATGAGGCATGTCTGACCTCCCTCCTCCTGGCAGGCAATTTAGTTTTAGGATATTCCTTTGGCCACAAGGGGGTCCATTCAGTCAGCCGGTGGGGGGTGAACCTTAAAATTTTATTTTAGTTCACACCCACAACCTGCCCCAATGCAGGGAGCCCCTTGTTAGTTACACCATGAACTACCCCCAGGCAGGTGGCCCCTCCCGTAAAAGCCCAAGATCTCCATTGGTCAGATAGACGGATTTGAGGCAGCTTCTCCTGTTCTCCCAACCAGATGTCTTTTGTATTAAAAATTCCTTTCTTCATCGCCAATCCGCTTTGCCTCAATAATTGGACCTATTTGTGACAATCAACTGGATCTAGGCCGAAACCCCCTTGCAGTTTCGACAACACAAAAATGTATGGAAAATATAATTATAAAATCAGCAGGTTCATGTGTCACAAATCCCAAGATAACAAGGTGTTAAATATTAATAAGTCACAGAAAACCAGAGTCACACTCAATTGAGGTTTATTAAGCCTTTTGAGGATGTGCCAGGAAATGCACAGCCCACAAAATATCTGTTGCGGACTGGGCTCTCCATAGAAGAGGCTGAGAATTTCATGTTTAAAGGGAAAAGGGGGTACACAGGGAAAAGGGGGGGTGATGGAGGTGAGCAGTGAGGCAGTTGACGGTATTCTGGTGAAGTTCTATTTGGTGCTCAGTAAATCTACATAAGATAAGATGAACATTGAAAAAAGAGGGTGGAAGAGACAGTCAATGTTGTGATCTTCTCAGGGATGGGCAAAAGAGTGATCATATCTCTTCCTTGGTTTGCATCTGTGGAGATGAACTTGTAATGGACATTAAAACGTTTATTAGGCTACAGTCCTAAGGTTAAAATCGACATGCACTCATTTAATAGGAGCTGTATATCTTGAAGGGTTTGTTTGTTTGTTTGTTTGTTTGTTGTTTTTAGGGCTGAAAGAAATAAGAAATATTTTACCCGCAAATACATTTCTTTGACACACTTTGCGATGGCTGTGGGCATACAGGAACAATGCTGCAAGGCTGTCCAGGTGGGAGGCTGGGGGAGCAATTCACATCGGCAGAGAATCTGTGTTAAATGCAGCCAGGCCCTGCCTATTTGATCTGGGATGGGTTTGCTAAGAGTCTGCCGCCCTTAAAGGTCCAAATAAAACCATTTCCCTGAGTGCTGTTATCCTGAGGCTCATCTGCATAACAAGACCACCTGGCCAGCCAGGTTTCCTTTCTCCCTTTCATACCCTGTCCACCAAAAAAAAACCCATGTAGTCATTTTCTAAGCCCCTTCATTTCTTAAAAGAGGATCTGTCAATGGAAAAGAAGCCAAACTCTGCAAAACAATTTAAAGAGGTTTACTCTGAACCAAATTTGAGGACCATGACCCGGAGCCACATCCAAGAAGCCTTGGGTAGGTAGACTCGCTGTGGCTGGGGTACAGTTTGATTTTATACATTTCAGGGAGACAGGGGTTCCAGGTAAAGTGATAAATCAACACGTGGGAATCATACATTGGTTTGGCCAGAAAAGGTGGGACATCTCAATGGGGGGGGGTTCAGGTTATAGGTGAGTTTAAAGATTCTTTGGCTTGTAATTGGTTAAAGACTTGAAGCTTTATCTAAAGGCTTGGAATGTTTTAACATAGTTGTTATCAGAGATAAGCCACCAGACATAGATTTGTTGTGTAAATTGAGGGCCTGTAGGTTTGTCTTGCATACCCTTTAGGCTTGTTAATGAGTTATAAAGGATGTCCCCAAGAAGGGAGGGGGGCATGATGAGGCATGTCTGACCTCCCTCCTCCTGGCAGGCAATTTAGTTTTAGGATATTCCTTTGGCCATAAGGGGGTCCATTCAGTCAGCCGGTGGAGGGTGAACCTTAAAATTTTATTTTAGTTCACAGCTGGTTAGTTTCTATTTGTTTATTTTGGGTTTGGGTTTTGCACTTTACTTCAGACTAACCAGTAAGAGGGAGACAAAAACTAGTATTTGGAAGGTTTTTTAATAGTGGGCAAAATAAGGCAAAAATGCACTCGTCTGATTAAGCCAGCCAAATGTTACTGCTATGGGGGGCAGCGGGGGAGGGGTTGGTCACACAAGAAAAAACTAAAAAAAAAAAAAAAAAGGGAGAAGAAAAGGTTAGGCAGAAATTAAGCCAACATATCTATTCTGAAAAACTTCCATTTCTAAAGATTGCCTGATATTCCTTTTCAACAGTTAAAGTGCCACCTAGTGGTGGCAAGAGAAGCAAGTCAATTCTCAGGCTTAGAGTCACCATAATCGTTTCTTCACTTGTTTTACATCTTTCCGTCAAGAGTTAGTTAAAATGGACCCTTTTGGGCCCCTCTCATACCAGAAACAGTAACAGGAAGTTGTAAGTGGTGCTGTTCAGGCCACCAGCACTGACTGAGGAGTCACGGAGAAACTTAACTCTTGCTTAGCAATCAGTGCACATGGGATAATTACTTGAAAATTCAGGTTAAAAGTAGATACAAATCATTAAAATAAAAGTCAAGAAAAGCCCTTCATTAGAAAATTTATTAAATAGTGATGTATCTTCTCAACAAAGTTCCATGTAACACAAAAGTTAAATTGTTTAATGACATGGGGGAAAACATTTACGATAGCCAGCTAAGTGAAAAAAAATAAATTACAAACATTTTGTCCTAATTTTGTAAAAAAAAATGTAGAAGTGTATACACCTGTACCTAAAACCCCAGAAATTAGCAGTAACAGTGTTTCTCTGTGAACAAAAGGATTAAGGATGTTTTTCTTCTTTTCTCTTTTTTATATTTACATTTGCAATAAAAGTATAATTTAAAAAATTTTACTAAAGACAAAAATATAAATAAGAAGAGGACAGGAGACATCATACAGTCATATTGTCATAAATTAGATAAAACCATGGCTGATTTTTGCTAAAATTAGAGGAAAATTATACAAAATTGGGTAGAAATAAAATATTTATAAATATTTAAATAAATATTAAATATTTATTTAAATATTTAATAAATAAAATATTAAATTTATATTTTATATTTATATTTTAAATTATGTAAATATAAAATATAAATAAAATATATAAAAATATAAATATATACAAAATATATTTAAGTTATAAAATATATTTATAAAATATTTAAATATTTATTTAAATAAATAAAGCATTTATAAATATCAAATTTACAAATTATGTCACATATTTTTCTGCTTATACATTCATCATCTCACTACAACTGAATCTACTTGAATACTGCCCGTTCCCTCCCTTGTTCAGTAAATTCTGGGATAAAGTCAGCTCAAACATCTTAGGGGTCCAGAGCACACTGAAAATGGGCGAATGCAATCACAGTAGGAAGCAGTGAAGCCTGGGAGGATCTGAGCAGTGCGCACCACTTTATCAGCGGGCATCCAGATTCCAGCGCTTCACGTCCTCCCTCCAGCTGTCCACATGCATTGAAAGTGCTTGTCTCAAAGGCACTAGACAGAGACTTCCGTAAAGCAAGGATTATACTATTCACACCAAACCTTAAAGTTCAGAACATGGTAGCTGAATGAATGTTTTATTAAATGTCCATACTGCTATACTCGTTTTGTTTAGGTCTTCTGGACAATCAGGGTCAATTACTTGCCTGGATACTTGTACCAGGTCACAGCGTAGCCGGACCTGGCTAAGGTCCTGAACTTCGAACTCAGCAGATCCGGACGTAGATTCTGGCCCCACTACTTTCTAGGGCCTTCCACAAATTCCTTAACTCCTTAAGCCTTGGTTTTCACATCTGTACAACAGAGTACTTACAATATCTAATGTGCCTGTGTCAAGGATCAAACTAAATTATGCTCTGAAAATACCTGCACACAGCAGAAGCTTAGGAAATGTTATTTACGCCATGTGGCTCTGCTACCTGGAGTTGGTGCTTTGCCTTGTGTCATGTCTCGAAAACAATTGCTGGTTGAAACCTGGGTCTGTACCCCACACCCTTTATCTTCCTCACTCTCCCACCAGCTTCTTTCCCAGGCTCACCAGTCTCCCTCACTTCCATGCCCCATCACTTCACATGGACTCCACGATGTCAAGGTCTTAACTTTTCTGAAGGAAGAGTTTTCTAGATGGTTGACCACCAATCAGTAAGTACTATAGTGACTGCTCCACTATGCACGAGCAACATTCCAAACCCATGATACACACTGTGCCTCCTCAAAGCTGTGCAACTTTGCATCTTATTTCCTTCCAGGCTTCAGGCTTCATAGATTTACTGTAATAAATGTTATTTGAGGCTGGTGCCTCCAAACCATCTTACTTTATATTACCAAGTCTGTAGACTCTCTCAGCTCTGGTGTGTCTTTAGGGAAGATTAATCTTAAGAATTTCACAGATATCCTCGGTATGGACCAAATACTATTTATATAACAGATATTTTCTGATCTTAACCCAGGTGATGTTCAGCATTATATCAGTTTTCCATTTTGTTGGTGGGTAATGTGTTAAACTAGTCAGAAGTTAATCCAGAGAAATTCTACAGGGTTAAATTCAAATTGTGGGTGTATGGATGACCAACATTTTCTAAAATATTTCATGATTTTTTAACCTAAAACTCCCAAAGCCAATATATAAGTATTAGATATTAAATTAAATTATACACCATTAATGTTGTATAGAACTAATAATGAGCAGAAATTAAAATTATTAATATATTCCTTTTTTCCTTTAAAAAGGAAAGAATTGAAAAGGCAAAATAATGGTTAAAGGGGAAAATAAACCAAGATATACAAGGTAATTGTAAGAGAGTAACTTGTTGCTTCCAAGGATTTTAAATATGCAAACCAGAAGACTTATATCATATGAAACTTGAATACATGTATCTAGAACCATTATCAATAACATCTGGGAAACCAAGGCAAATTTTTAAAATCAGCAAATTAAAAACTGTCAAATATTTTAAGTTTCAAACAGTAATAACTACTTTTGATGAACTTGATATTAATCAGCAATATTTAGATCAGACTATTAAAGAGATGGTTTGTCAACATTTTTTAAAAAAGCAATCACTATCAGTAAGCATGTGTTCTCTAAAAAATAGGCCATAACAAGCATATATTATTTTCTTTTTGTTAAGGACATCAGCTAGCTGTAAAAGACTGGGAATCAACATTCCTGTATTCGTACATCCATGAGAAATTCACTTGACCTGGTGCTAAATATCCCACCAATAGCCATTTGTTTAGAAGGGTTCGATGGTGAAACATATTGGGAAAACAGTCAGTTAAACACACACTGATAGGTTTTGTTACTGAAAAAGTCTCAAAGTCTTTAATAAGTTCATGTCCATTGATGGTGTCCAAGAGTGGGCCACCATGTGCAGTATTTTCCAACCCGATCACCTGGAGAATAATTTTTCCAGAGCATCTCACAGGAGTGGACATCTGCAGATCTCTGAGAAGGGCTATGCTGAAAGTCACCCTCAGCATTTTATGACTATAGATAGTTACTTACAAACTATTAAAGTCAATATAGTCACTATTGCTACAATTGAATCCCATAGTTTAGAAATGAGTCAAATTTTCACAAAGAACATAAAAACACTAAAAGACAAAATACATCTGGAACTTATATTAAGTGAGTCAAAACCCAATTTCAAACTAAATTTTAAGGCAATTTTTAGCTTCAGTTAAGCTTATTTCCCTACTGGTTTTTGTTCCAGGAGCTATTAAAGTATATCTCTTGATGGGCTATAATTCATTCCATTTAAATTGAATGTTAATTCACTTATAAAAGAAGCAAGAGGATGGGAGTGGGGCATGGAGAGAGATCAGCCCCTTTATAATTCAGTTAGCTAATCTTGCATCCTTAATTAGATAAGGAAAACCCCTTTTAACTTTATATCATATTTGAAAAGAACACTGAGATATGTTCCAGATAAAGCACAAAAGGAATAGAAAACAGAAAGTATTATTCTGTAACTATAAACATCCTCCAATAAGCATTTAAATTGCTAATATGTACCTTAAGGCTTATTAACAAAATACAGCATAGATCAAGAGTTCCTAAGACATTTATGATGTATGTATATATATATATAGATTCAACAATACTATCTCTCTGTTTAAAAAAAGAAAATTCTCCTCCTTCCACATCCTACTCCCAGTGCCCACAACTCTGACCAAGATTTCCAGAGTGTAGCCATGCACAATGTCTCACACCTGTAATTCTAGCACTGTGGAAGCCCAAAGCGGGAGGATTGCTTGAGGCCAGGAGTTCAAGATCAGCCTGAGCCCTGAGCAAGAGGGAGACCCCATCTCTACAACAAATAGAAAAAATTAGCCGGGCGTTGTAGCACGCACCTGGCGTCCCAGCTACTTGGGAGGCTGAGACAGGAGGATCACTGGAGCCCAGGAGTCAGAGGTTGCAGTGAGATGTGATGATGCCATGGCACTCTAGCCTGGGCAACAGAGTGAGACTCTGTCTCAAAAAAAACAAAAACAAAAAACAAGACAAAACAAAAAAAGATTTTCAGAGAAATCTGAAACTCCCTTAAAGCCTCAGTTTCCTCAGTTCAGTTGACCCTGCGAGAAGGTAACATCTGCATCCTAACCCTCCCACATCCACACTTCCCCAGCATTTCAAAAGTACTTTCTTCTTGGCCAGACATTTTATAATCACCTTTCTCTAAATGCTTATTTTATATATTTTCTTCTATAATACTTTAAGGTTTCTATCTTACTTTTAAATCTAATCCTCACAATAACCCAGCAAAAAGACAGTGAGGAGTAACAAATTGCAAATAGCAGAATGCTTTTCTGTTGTCACCATTTATCAGAGGGGTGACTTTGGGCAAGTTACTTAACCTCTCTATATCTCAATTATCAAAACTGTAAAATGGGCACACTGTGGGACACACTTTATAGAGAAATAAACATTACATTGGTTAGGGCATGTAAAAAACTAACCATGGGTTTGGCACATAATAAATGTGAACGAAGGGGTGAATGAAAGGTTTTATAAATTCCTTAAGTCATTTATTCATCAAAAAATAGATAATTGTTATTGAACATAATGATTATACATATTTCTGGGGTGTTTGTGATATTTTGATACATGCACACAACCTGTAATGATCAAATCAGGGTAATAGGATAATCATCACTTCAAACATTTATAATTTCTTTGTATTGAGAGCATTCCAAATATTTTCTTCAAGCTATTTTGAAATATCCAAAAAATTACTATTAACTGTAGTCCCTCTTCTATGCTATCGAACACTAGAAGTTATTCCTTCTAATTGTGGGGGGTTTTTTTGGTTTTTTTTTTTTTTTGTTGTTGTTGTTGTTTTTTGAGACAGAGTCTCACTCTGTTGCCTGGGCTAGAGTGAGTGCCATGGCATCAGCCTAGCTCACAGCAACCTCAAACTCCTGGGCTCGAGCAATCCTCCTGCCTCAGCCTCCCAACTAGCTGGGACTACAGGCATGTACCACCATGCCCGGCTAATTTTTTTAGCTGTCCGTATAATTTCTTTTCTATTTTTAGTAGAGACGGGGTCTTGCTCTTGCTTAGGCTGGTCTCGAACTCCTGAGCTCAAACAATCCACCCGCCTCGGCCTCCCAGAGTGCTAGGATTACAGGCGTGAGCCACCGCGCCCGGCCCTAATTGTGGCTTTGTACCCATTAACAAACTTTTCTTTACCCCTTCTCCCCCCTACACTTTCCAGCCGCTAGTAACCATCATTCTACTTTCTACTTCCATGAGATCAACTTTTTTAGCTCCTACATATGAATGAGAATGTGCAATATTTATCTTTCTGTGCGTGGCTTATTTCACTTAGTATAATGTCCTCCAGTTCCATCCATATTGCTGCAAATAATAAGATTTTGTTATTTTTATGGCTGAATAATATTCCATGTGTATATGTATCACATTTTCTTTATTCATTCATCCATTGATGGACTCTTAGGTTGAATTGTGCTGCAATAAACATGGGAACACAGATATATCTATGATATAATAATTTCCTTTCTTTTGGAGATATACCAAGCAGAATCACTGGATTGTATGGTAGGTCTACTTTTATTTTTTTGAGAAACTTCATACTATTTTCCACAATGGTTCTACTAATTTACATTCCTACAACAGCTACTCTTGCTCTTTTTTGGTTCCCATTTTCATGGAATATCTTTCTCCATTCCTGCACTTTCAGTCTATGTGTGTAATGAGTTTCATGTAGGCTGCATATGGTTGGGTCTTTTATTAAAAAATCCAATCAGCTACTCTATTATGTGGTTAAGTGATTTTCTCTAGTAGTGTGTTTTAATTCCTTGCTTTTCTTTTTTGACTCTAATTCCATATAGATTCTAATTCCTTGGTTTTTATTTTAACATATCTATTATAGATTTTTGCTTTGTGGTTGCCATGAGGCTTATAAAAAAGATCTTATATTAATAGTTATAGCCAGTTATTTTGAACAGAAGAAAACTTAAATTAGTTATTTTTTGTTTTGTTTTGTTTTTGAGACAGAGTCTCACTCTGCTACCTGGGCTAGAGTGCCATGGCATCAGCCTAGCTCACAGCAACCACAAACTCCTGGGCTCAACCAATCCTCCTGCCTCAGCCTCCCAAGTAGCTGGAAATACAAATGCACACCACCATGCCTGGTTATTTTTTTCTATTTTTAATAGAGACAAGGTCTCACTCTTGCTCAGGCTGGTCTCAAACTCCTGACTTCAAGCCATCCTCCCATCTCAGCCTCCCAGAGTGCTAGGATTACAGATGTGAACCACCACGCCCAGCCCACAAGACAACTTAAATTTGATTACAAATAAACAGACCAAGAAAGAAGAAAGAAAAAAATAATAAGCTTTACACTTTAACTCCATGACGTTCACATTTTGACTTTTTGTTGTCTCAATGTACCTGTTTTCATATTGTCTGTTTCTTAACAAATTGTTGTAGTTACTATTTTTGATATATTTTTCCTTTAGTCTTCATACGAGAGAAATGAGTGGTTACACACCACAATTACAGTGTTAATTGTAAATTTGTCTATGTACTTATTTTTACTGGTAAGTTTTATACCTTTAGATGATTTCCTTTTTGCACATTAGTGTCTTTTTCTTTCAAATTGAAGAACTGCCTTTAGCATTTCTTGTAAGGCAAATCTGGTGGTGATGAATTCCCTCAGATTTTGTCTGGGAAAATCTATCTCTTCTTTATGGTTGAAGGATAGCTTTGCTGAGTGCAGTATTCTTGGTTAGCAGGGTCTTTTCCTTCAGCCTTTTGAATATTTTATTGCACTCCCTCCTGGCCCGTATGGTTTCTGCTGAGAAGTTGGTTGCCAGACAATCCAGTGCTCCTTTATATGTTATTTGCTTCTTTTCTCTTAGTGCTTCCAGGATCTTCTCTTTGTCCTTCACCTTTAAAAGTTTATTACGTGCCTTGAGATAGTTCTATTTGGGTTGAGTCTGTTTGGTGAACTTTGACCTTCCTGTTCCTGGACATTTGTATATTTCTCTAGGAGAAAAATATAAATTTTGGAAAGGTTTTGTTATTATTTCTTTGAATAAGCTTTCTGCCCCTTGCTTTTTTTCAACTCCCTCTTGAAGACCAATGACTCTTATATTTGCTCTTTTGTGGTTATTTTCTAGAATTCATGGATGTTTTTCATTCCTGTTCTTTTTCCTCCTCTGTGTATTTTCAAATAGTCTGCCTTCAAGCTCACTAATTGTTTCTTCTGCTTGATCAATTCTGCTGTTGGGCCCCTCTGGTGCATTTTTTAGTTCAACAAATGTATTTCTCCACTCCAGGATTTCTGTTGGATTTTTAAATTTTTCAATCTCTTTGTTAAACCTCTGTGATAAATTTCTGAATTGCTTTTCTGTGTTATCTTCAAATTCATTGAGTTTACCCAAAACTGCTATTTTGAATTCTTGATCTGAGAGCTCACATATGTCCACCTCATTGAGATTTGTCACTGACTCCTGGCTTTGTCCATGGCTCCCTGTTTGCTGTTGTTCCCTGTGGATGTATGTCTATGTCTTCACATTGCAAGATTATTTATTTCAGCCTTTTCTGTCTGGGTTGGTCCTTTTTTTTCTTTTCTTTTCTTTTTTCCTTTTACTTTTTTTCCTCTTCGAGAATGAGTTGATCTTTCTAATGTATGTGTGTTTAGAGATTCTGTACAGTTTGCCTGTTGATTCCCTTGGCCCTAGATTACTGTTTCCTTTTGAGCACTAGATGGCACCCTAAGCCTAGGTTTGCCACAGTTCTTACAAAAGTTCAAAGCCCTGTCCCTCCTGGTTGGAGAGGAGTGGTCCCAGAGTGGACTCCCCAGCTGTGTGGGGAGGCTGGTTTGGAGTTTATGTCCAGAGGACCCATGAAGTGCCCCTCTTACGGTACAGTGTTGCTGAAATGCGACTCTGATTTGGCATCCTCTTTGGGATGGAGAGCAGGCCCTGAGTTTCACACACTAGGGCTATTAAGCCAAGCCTCCAGTGTCTGTCTCTGACTGCGTTTTGGGGTCCCTTTTCCTATAGGCACCTGCAGTGCTTCCCATGGGATAATGCAGGAATGGCTTTCCTGCATAGAAACTCAAGACAATGGGGAAGATGGCTGTCTACCTCAATTTCATTTTTTCTAGTGTGGAAAACCATGATTCCAAGGGGAGTTTTTCATGCAGTGGCTGGCAGTTTGGGGGAAGAATGTCATGGATAGAGAAGTCTGTTTCTCCTACCTTCTGCTTGCAGTTTTTCACTTCTCTGTTGCCCCAGAAATCATTACAGCCTCAATTTGAGTTCTGGCTTATTGATGGTAATAATCTTGGCACTGGATAGTTGGTTTTGGTTTCCTGTGGAGGAGAGGGAAGACTGATTGTTTCTACTCTGCCATTTTGGTAACATTACTCCCTACAAATATATACTGAGCATCCAACGTGTGCCAGGTAAGGGAGTGGAAGTCACTGCCTTCATGGCTTTTGTAGTTACATTTATTATTATAATCATTATTATTAATTACATGAGCACCTAACAGATTGTTGGGGCTCAGAAACTGACACCTCAAAATACAGTGCTTTAACATATTGAACTGAAGAATCCTTGAGGTCTCTCTGATCTTCTCCCCTCTTCCCTTTATCTGCTAAGATCCAGAGCCACCAAGGAGAACAATTGTCTTTTTCTTCCCGTCTCTGTAAGACCAAGAATGTAACCACATTTGGACAGACCCTTTCACTGTCAAAGAGAACTATTTATTAATACAAGTTAATCTCTGTCCCCAGCCCCATTCATTCTCCCTAGTAATCCTTGTTGCCCCCAACAAAATTCCTTTTCTCCCACTTCCCAACCTGTTTTGCTAGGATGGTATACAATCTTCTGATTACCTGGGGTAGGGGGGTAATCACTCTGTGATTCTCCCTGTGTATACAAATTTAAATAAATTTATATGTCTTTCTTCCAATTAATCTGCCTTTTGTGGATTCATTTTTTAGGCAACCTTCAGAAGGTAAAAGGGATTCTTTCCCTTGGTGCCCCTTAAGATAAAGAGACCAGAAAGCTAATGACTGAGGCATAAATTAGGACCAAGGGTAATACCCTATGTTAGAAGGGTGAAATATATCTAAGTAGGCCAAAGCATTTCAAAATAATAATAATAAATCAGATAAATTAAGTTTATTCTACTTTCTAACAGTATTTATGCCTCTGTTTGCCAAAACTTCAAAGCATCTCTTTGAACTTATTTCTGGGTGGTGGAAGTTTTATCACGCCACTTAGATTTAAAGAATATGTTACTTAAACCACTACCAGAAATTCTGAAGTAGATAGAGAAAAAAAATCAAGGGCATTCAAAAGTTTGGGAAAACATCCTTGGACATCATAAGGAGTCTTTAGGTCTTGGATGTGTAAATATAATTTTCCTGAAGGATTCAACAAACTCATTTTAATTCAGTCTTTGGTTGGCTTCTATCCTGAGTGGCCTGTTATACATCACAACTGGGACTCTCTCCTGAGCACTGCTCTTCTTATGCTCAACAGTCACGTCTCTTCTCCGGCCTGGAGATGCTTTCAGTACACTTGAGGGGTGAATTTTAATGAAGCAAAAGAGCTGAGGGTAGATATGAGCAATACAGAGATGGCTGACATCACTGGAGATGATAGGAAGAAAGAGAATTTTTATAAGATCTGAGGAACTCTTTAAACTTCTCTATGTGGCAGATGAAGAATTGGGGTTGAGTCACTCTCAACTGTAACAATACATGAAAGTGATTATTTTCTTTACAACAGATATTGACATTTTGTCTAAAGCTCTCTGATTCATTGACTTGAGGCATGGGCTGCTCTTGAATACCCTTTGACATAAGTAAGTCCTGCCATAAGATAATGTCAATCTTAGGCCTTGTACACCTCTTAGTAGCTGCCAAAGATGATTATGAGTAGAGGTAATAAAATTCCCTCACTCATTTATCACACACAAAATAAACAAAGGCCAGACCAAGAGGGAGACCTCACCTTCACTTGTGCCTCATCCCTAAAATGCAGCTCAGCTCAAAATGTACATTGGATAGCTGGGGTTGAACATATTTTTGATGTGATGTGCATTTACAAGAACATAGAGATGTTGTGATGCAAATTTCTTTCTTTTTTTTTTTTTCTTTTTTTTTTTTTCTTTTTTTTTTTTGAGACAGAGTCTCGCTCTGTTGCCCGTGCTAGAGTGCTGTGGCATCAGTCTAGCTCACAGCAACCTCAAACTCCTGGGCTCAAGCGATCCTCCTGCCTCAGCCTCCTGAGTAGCTGGGACTACAGGCATGCACCACCATGCCCAGCTAATTTTTTCTATATATATATATTTAGTTGTCCAGCTAATTTCTTTCTGTTTTTTTAGTAGAGACAGGGTCTCGCTCTTGCTCAGGCTGGTCTCGGAACTCCTGGGCTCAAACAATCCACCCGACTCGGCCTCCCAGAGTGCTAGGATTACAGGTGTGAGCCACCACACCCAGCCTGATTCTTAAAAGTGAATAAAAGTTTCCAGGATAAAAGAGGTTGGGGAAAGTGCTGTAGGCAGAGGGGACTTCATGATCACAAATACAGAGGAGTGAAATCAAAGAGAAACTGCAAATGTTTTAGGACAACTAGAGCATAGCGTGTTGGCAGGAGATGGAGCTAGACAGGAAGAAGAAGGCTATCATTAAAAGACAAAATTACAACAATTTTTTTAAATTCAGTTATTTTAGAGACAGGATCTTGCTCTGTCACCCACGCTGGAATTCAGTAGCATAATCATAGTTCACTGCAGCCTTGAACTCACGGGCTCAAGTAATCCTCCCTCCTTAGGCTCCCAAAGTGCTGGGATTATAGGTGTGAGCCACTATGCCCAGCTCAAATTTGGTTTAAACATCTCAATTGTCTTTACTGTGATTCTGGAATTGGGCAACACTTCATTCCAGAAAATAGAATAAGTGTTCCAATGAATCGAGCAGTGAAGGTTGCCTTTACAGATAGAGAAAGGACTAAAGAAAGGAGAAACAAAGAACAAAGAAACAAAGAACAAAGAAACAAAGAACAAAGTAGATTGGTCATTTCAAAGTTACTTTCCTTGTAAGGTAAGGACAGGGAGACAGAAAAACAGAAAAAAACAGGTTGGTTAACATCAGGTTACTTCAGGTCAAGGATTAAAACAGAGTGCCCAGCACTCTGGGAGTCCAAGGCAGGAGGATCACTTGAGGCCAGGAGTCTCAGACCAGCCTGAGCAACACAGTAAGACCTCACCTCTACAAAAAATTCAAAAAATTAGCCACACCTGTAGTCTCAGCTACTCGGGAGGCTGAGGCAGGAGGATTGCTTGATCCCAGGAGTTTGAGGTTGCAGTGAGCTACGATGATGCCATGGCACTCTAGCCCAGGCAACAGACCCTGTCTCAACAACAATAATAAAAAAAACCGGAGGTAATTTCATTATCAAGCTGATTGAACATTGAAACTGTTGAAACTGGCCTATTTGGGAAATTGCCATTAATCTCTTGCTCCTGGTTTCTCAGAGGGTCAGATAGCAACTTAGTTTTGGTTTGGTGAGCACCGGAGACTCCACTTAGAATTTTAGTCTGGTCTGTTACAGACTAGTGCAGGAGCTTAGTCCAAAACAGTGGCCTCTTATAATTTGTACTTAACATTACAATTCACAAAGCATTTTGATACCTGAAAAATGTTTTTTTTTTTAAATCTGGGAAAAAATTAAGAACAGTAATGTAGAAAGCTTACTTGAAGCAATAGCTTTACTTTTCTTTTCTTCTGTTTCTCTAATTCTTAAATATTTTATTGAAATATCTTTCCCTCCATGGAAACGTTTCTGCTCTCCTTCACCATTTTGTATTTTATTTGTAAGCATTTGCATAAATAATATTTTCCCTCTCTTTCCCTTCCTACATCTGAAAACCATCTTGAAAATGACAGTTTTGACACAGTTCCTGGTATGGTAAGTTCTCAACTAATGAATGTGTATGGTACTGTGCCCTTACCTAAGCATGTCCATTCACACTTATTTTCACGAACAAATCCCCTGAAGAATGTTAATAACACACTTTTCCCTCTATGGGAAGCTCGACACAGTTTCTCTTCACTTCTAAAGAGTTTTCTCATGTAGGTCAAGGACAAAGGCAATCCTCAGAGATCTATAACTAGATCTTTAACCAAGGGATATAGCTTGGAGATTTGGTACAGCTTTTACGGAAAGAAGTATAAATAGAATTGGACTAGAGAAAAGATTATATTTTCTTGGAATTCTTTATAGCATAGGATCAATCTTTTGTTGAATCCCACCCTCTCATGCACATGGTTTGAGAAGACCTTGTGTGGGATTAGCCCTATCCAAGGAAGGCAAGAAAAAATAAAGGAGGGTTAAGAAAAAAAAAAATCAGGTGTATAGCGGAATCTCAGGTCTTTTACTACAAGTCTAGGCAAAAAGCTTATCCTGTTCATTTCACCAGGTGAAGAAACCAGGTAGCAGTCTTGGCATTGCTGCCCAGCTAGTGTTAGGATGCATGTGCTTAGACAAATGCATTTCCATTCACTTAGGGCCTAATTTAACGATACCAACCTTCTGATACCAATCACATACAAAATGACCAAAAACAAATAGAATTGCTGTCATCATCCTTCTTCTCTGAAATAATAAAAACAGGCACCAGAAAGGTAAACTTACCTGCTTCAGGTCACAAATCTAATTAGTTTTGAACAAATGTCAGCACCAGAGTGATTTATAATAGTTCATATTATTTCAACTTAAACTAATTTTCAATCAACCTTTAAATTCAATAAAAATTAAAATAAATTATTTAAAACAAATTAGGATATTAAGCTACTCCAAAAGAAAAACGACTTTACAAAAATGATGAAGGGTATTTCTGTTGTACGGGGCTTTTTGGTTTGTTTGTTTTTTCTGAAATAATAGCAAAACTCTGACTTCATCACTCAATTCAAATAAAGAATTCCCTTTGAAGGCGTGGCTGGCAAGTTTCCAGGAAATCATACAGTCATATGTCTGAAGAGGACCACTTTTAATTGTTCAGATGCCACAGAGTTCCTATCTCGGAAAAAGAGTGAAAGTCTCAATGCCTACTTTTTATGCAAATTACAGTCATTCCTCAGTACACTCAGGGGTTTGGTTCCAGGACCCCCCACACATACCAAAACCCACACATCTCAAGTCTCACAGTTGGCCCTGTGGAGCCTGAATATATGGAAAGTTGGCCCTATGTGCCCACAGTTTTCCCGTCTTGTGAATACTGTGTTTCGATCCTCGTTTGGTTGAAAAAAACTGTATATAAGTGGACCCACGCAGTTCAAACCTGTGTTGTTCAAGTGTCAACTGTATTTCTGTTTAATAATTATGTGCATTGTTCTTACAAAATAGGCCTATTTTTCATTTAGAACCAAGACCAAAAAGAATTTACTTAATTTCATCCTAAACATATGTGTTTGGACTTAGAAAGCAAATACGCCCAAACACACACAAACACACATGTGCACGGTGCAGGGGGGCATGCACACACATACACATTGTTACACTGAGTGGGAAACTTACTCTTTTCTGCATTCATTTGAGCCCTCTGTCCCTCTTCTCCCTTCTTCCTTTCACCTCTTCTCTCTCCATAGTTGGGAGGCAGAAGCTTGGTGGAGGTAGGGAAGAGGTTGGTGTGTAGAGGGAATAGGGCAGGATTTGCCGAAAGTAGGATGAAAAAGACAGGAGGTGAAAAGGGTTGATATCTAATAACATTGGGCTCCTTTATTACCCACTTCAAGCATAATTTTAAATGACTACGACCCTGACAAAATTTCCTTACCACAAACACTGCATGTCAGAAAGCATATCGGAGAAGTAAGTAGTTTCTCAAAGATGCTTTCAATGTTATGATTCTAAAACAAATCAGGTTGGGCACAGTGGCTCATGCCTGTAATCCCAGCACTTTGGGAGGCCAAGTTGGGAGGATTGCCTGCACTCAGGAGTTCGAGACCAGCCTGGGCAACGTAGTGAGACCCCCATCTTTCTAAAAAAAATTTTAAATTAGCCAGGCATGGTGGTTCATGCCTGTAGTTCCAGCTATTCAGAAGGCAGAGGCAGGAGACTCTCTTGAGCCCAGAAGTTTGAGGTTGCTGTGAGCTAGGCTGATGCCACTGCACGCTAGACTGGGCAACAGAACAGGAAATTATCTCAAAAAAAAAAAAAAAAACATAAAAATAAAAAAAACCCTACAAATCAAAGTGAAAATTGGATTTTGGTTCTTATATTTGATACCAGTATCATAAATATGGTCTGTAACTGGTACAATATCACTGGTACCAATGTGTCTAGGTAAATAATTTGTAGTATCAGAGGATTTCCACTTCTGGGAAGAATGTAGCCCAATGCTCCACTGCAGTAACTAGAAAAAAGAGTAGATAAATTGCCATCCTTTACATAACGCAGAGTGGTGTGGCGTGAATAGGATCTAGGTGCACTGGAATTCCAGATCAGGGTGGGCATTCCCCACCGAGCTATCGCCAGCTGTTTTCTTATAAGGGGAAGCGAGAGGGAGTCTTGGCTTATTCTGGGTGAGGACTGGAGGAAAATGATATCAGGAAGCATTCTGGCAGTCAGATGGACTGAATGGCAACTCAAAGTATCCAAAATGAAGCCAGTGTCCTCCCAGAGGACTCTTGCTGAATCCTGGCACAACACGCGGGAGGCTGGGGAAACAAGGACTCTGAGGACAGAGTGAAATCTCCTGTAATCTCATGATGCTTAGGAAACAAAGTCCCTTTAAAAGGATGGGGCCTGCCTGAAACATATGATGCAATTGGAACTCTTATGTATTACTAAATACTACCACAATGGAAACCTCTTTGACGGAATCTAGTAATTTAAATAGATAATACACTATGACCCACAAATCCTACCCCTGAGTAGTCACTTAAGAGAAATGGCATGTACCTCCCCAAAGATATGTACAAGAATATTTACAGCAGCTTTATTTGTAATAGCCAAAATTAGTGGAGGGAACTCCTAATATTCAGTAGTAGAATATAAATAAGGAGTGGCATATTTATGCAATAGAATACAGAGCAAACAAAAAGGTCAAATTGCCACCATTTGCAGTAACATGAGGAAATCTCTCGGACAAAACATTGAGGAAAAATATCTCCCCAAAAGTGTACACTGCATGATTCTATTTATGTGAAGTTTGAAAAAAAAAAAAAAAGGCAAAACTAATCTGTGATTTTCTAGGTCAGAATATTGTTTAGTTTTGGAAAGGTAACAGCTGGCAGGGGCATAAGGAAACTTGCTGGGGTGGTAGAAATGTTTTATATTAACCTGGTGATGCTTACCTGATTATATGCGTAGATAAAAATTCATCAAACTGTACACTGAAGTAAACCCTCAAGAAAAAAATACCAAAAAACCCCCCATAGAACCACCTAATTTTAGAACTAGAAAGAAGCTTAGTGATCACCTTAGCCAACTTATGTTTTACAGATAAGGAAATGAAAGCTCGGAAAAATTAAGTTTGTTAATGTCATGCAGGTAATCTATTCGCTTGTTCAACAAGTCATGACTGGTGCTTGCTTTTTGCTAAGACTGTATTAAGACACAGGTTAATCAAGAAAGACATATTACCTGCTTTCATGAAGGCTATCATCTAGCTGTGGAAACAGATATTAAATAATCTAAAAATCAGAGATATAATTACATATTGTGATCCATTTATTGAAGGACTGTCACAGAGTGTTTTCATCAACTATACCTGGAGGTAGGACCCAGATCACCTGGCTCACAGAGTAGTGAGCTCTTGACTCCAACAACATTGCCTTTTTTGGGGAGCTCTCATGTATTACCATAAATTTCGAACTTTTGAAAAACTATACACGAGTTATAGATCTCCATGAATTTATTTTTCCTGATTTCAAAGGGCAACATTTAATTGTAAAGCATAAGCAAAACAATTAATAAATTTAAAGGGATGTTTCTTTGCCAAGACCTGCCAAAAATATTTGGTTTTAGCAGGGAAGGCACAGGCAAAATTATTGGACTTGAAGTTTGTTTCCTAGCTGTCCAATCTCAGTTCTTTAGATTTAGGAGTTGCAGGGCCTGGCAGCCGACCCTCTTCCCCTCTCTCAGTGGAGCAGCCTCCAGCGCCTGTTCGTGTGATGTTTATGTGGATCCAATGGTTATAAATCAGCCAACTTTGAAAACAGAACTGAGATAAATCAATCTCAAGGAACAAAGATATCTGTAATAAAATTAAAATACACAACATATCTGTTTCTTAACCAACTCAGAGCCTATTATTTTGCTGTTTGTTTTGAAGGATGCCAGCTACTGCTCAGCATCTCCTGGGGCAGGCTGCTCCAACTTCCCTGCAACAGGACACAAATCATTGGTAACCTCTGTTTTCTTTGACAGGAAGCACCATGACACCACTGTTTTAAGTTTAGTCCCTTTAGCAGTAGATCTGGAGACAAGGATTTTAGTGACAGTAGCTCATGTGGAAGCTCATCCTAAGGAGCACAGATGGGAAGGTGGGGAAACAAGAGAGAGAGAGAGAGAGAGAGAAAGGGCAAAGGCCCTGCACACCTGAGACTCCACCAGGTGGCAACCACTGGGGGACAGCGGAATGTGCCTCTGAGGTGGCCCACCTGAGGGGTGAGAGGCTGGGGTATTCACGCGCCATTTCCCATCCATCATTGCTGAAGGGCTCTCCTGGGGCCTGAGCTCCCTGGTACTTCTGGCTGGTCCCTCACGTAGGCTGAAAGCATAGCTACAGCTAGAACAGGCCCCCGGGCAAAAATGACAGCCATGTGTAGCCAGAAGCCATGTGTGAATAGGGAAATGGCACAGGCTGAGGCCTATGGATGGGCGGCAGCAGCTCTGGCCGCACACACAACTAACTCAGTGGCGCATTCATGCGGGACGGTGGAAGAGCGTCGATTCTTAGACACAGTGTCAGGCATGTGGTGACAGCACTGGTTAGTTGGCTAAGCAGAAAGCAGCTAAGGAGAGAATAATAACTTGCTTTAAAAATGGAAAAGCACTATAGGAATAAAGCGATTCTTTTCTTCTTTTATTACTTAGACCTGTGGCCTAAGTCTGAAGACCAAAGAACTTACTTTTCTCAGTGGGAAAATCGCTCTGGGTCTTCACCTGCAACACGAGTCCTCCTGGTCAGCTTCAGCGGGGGACTGAGGGAATATCGGGACATGCATGGCGTCAAGGGATCATTCCAACGGAAAAGGACACAGTAAAAATATGCAGACATTATACCCAATTTTTTTAATTTAATGAAAGAAAAAGAAACTGTGTGGAAACTAAAGTTTAAACTCGAAATAACTCTTTCGTTATGATTTTCTTTAAGATGTTGTTTTCTGATATATTCCCCTTAGGTCAAGAAGACAAATTATAAAATCTAATAAGGGATTAGCATCCTTGAATTTTATTAACTAGACCATTCAACTGGAGATCATATATATTCTCTCTTTTCTCTAAAAGATGAAGTCATTATCATGATGTCATTTTTCTTGCCCACCTCCTGATTTCTGTTAGTTACATTTTATACCATCAAGATATAACAATTTATGTACTTATTTTTAGCCAGTATTTTCACAATTATGTAATACCCACTTTATATTTAAGTGAACACGAAGCTCTTAACCAGTCCTTTTGCCGCAGCCTCTCCGTTTCTAAAGTCTCTAATTTAATTCATGTTTTAGTTGGCTGAAGTTCACGGTCAAGCGGATTTTTCACAAAGGGACCTTGAGTACTGGTAACTTTAAGTTTTTTTATGCTTGCCTTTATTCTTCAGTGACATCTTGGCTGGGAATAATATCCCAACCTCACACTTTCCTTTCTTCAGAGCTCCGTTATGGCTTTTTCTCCCTCATGTTGGGGTATTGAATGCTGCTATGAAGTCATCTGATGCCAGCCTGAAAATTCACCTTTGTAAATGACCTGCTCTTGGCCCAGAAGTTCAAGAATTTTTCTTTATCTAGAAGTATTGTTGTTGAGCATTTTGTATCTATTTTCCTAGAATATGATGTGGGGATACACACATATATACACACATACATGTTTGTGTGTGTGTGTATATGTGTGTATTTCCTTCCTTCCTTCCTTCCTCCCTTTTCCCTCCCTCCATCCCTTCCTTCCCTTTCATTTCTTTTTCATTCATGTAAGACAGGTTTGCCACTTTCCTCTGAGAGAAGTCCCTTCTCCTATCTCTTCCCAGTGGTCACTCACACTACACTGTAGCCAGAAGACAAAGGATAAAGTCACCCACTCTGCTTGTCTTTCCTCACACGTGGCTCAGGATTTTGTGCATTTACCAATATAGTTTCTGAAGAATGAGGAAAACATGACTGGACTTCTCATGCTCTATTTTGATCTCCTATTCTGTTCCCTCTGAATTTCTTCTTTCTGTCCTCAGCTACCACTTCTTGAGGTCAATGTCATTGAGCTTTTTCTATTGATGGATTTTTTTTCCTGACCCTTTACTATTTTTGTTAAATTTCTTATTCAGAAACGTATTCTTTGAAGAAGTTTTATTCTTCCATCTTCAAGTTGACATCCCTAGAATTTACACTCTTAAGCTCCCTAGATGACTCATACGCTCACCAAGTCTGAGATCAGTGATTCATGTATTCCTGTGCCCAGTAGTACTCACTTTTCTCCACATGGTTATATTTACCCTCCCTGAGCCTCAGGGTGACTTTACCCACAAAAAAATAATAAAACTTTCCCTGATTACACTTTATTTTGAGATTGTGGCAATGAGATAAATGAGGTAATGTGTACTAATATATTTCAAAAACTTTCTCACACTCAAGAACAATATTATTATTGTCATTTTCGCTTTCTCCTTACATGAACTGAAGAATTTGTTCAAGTATTTTTTTGCGTAAGTGATGAAGTCTCACTGTGCTGCCCAGGCTGGAAAGCAGTGGCACAATCACAGCACTGCAGCCTCAAACTTCTGGGCTCAAGTGATCCTCCCACTTCAGCCTCCCAAGTAACCAGGACCACAGTCATGTGCCACCGCACTGGGCTCAAGCTTTTAGTCTTTACATCTGTTTGGGTACTATAGTTACCTGTTTTTCAGAGATTTTTCTTCCCTATTGTATTTTACTAGACTAGTTCTTACAGTCAATAAATTAAAGGGCCCTCTTTTTTGTACTGTTTTTTCAAAGAAACTTTAAAACAGCCTTGAAAATGGCCAGTTACTCGTCTCTGAAGGGCATAAACTCAGTGATTATTTTTGAATGATAGGTTTATTTCTTTGGAACCTGAAATCTTACCGTAAGGGAAGATTAAGCAGCTAAAGAAGAAAAAAAGAAAAAAAGAAAAAAAAAAAAAAAAGAGATAAAGGAAGCCCAGGAAGCAGTTAGTCATTTTGTATCAATTTACCATACTGTTTGCACTGGATAGATGTTAATAGCAAAATAAAGGGACATAAAGAGATTTCTTTCTTTAGTTTCACCCCAAGGCAGGCAAAGCAAAAGATACACAGCTGAACACACAGAGATGGGAAGCCCATGTATTTAGTGAATCAGGAAAATAAAGGACATTAAATAAATGTTCCCAGTTGTTCCTGGAACTATTAATAAAAGCTGTGTGCCAGTTTATCATAATAACCAAGTGGAAACCCACCTTAACCCTATATCAAATGAAGTTCTATAGGCCCTTTGTAATACTCCATAACTTTATCTTTATACTTAGAAAGATATAAGTGAGAGTTCAACTGATGCATTTATTTTTATGACTGAGCTTTCTTAGCTCAATATGGCACCTACCTATTGAGTGCAGGGGTTACTTAACTTCCTTTTGTCCTTCCAAGAATTTAGAAATATCTATGTTCCTTGCTGTAGACTTTCCATCTCAGAAAGAGTATGACAGACACTTGATCTTACAGACCCACTTACCTTTCCTTCCTAAGATCAAAAGGCCACTTCTTAGCATATGTCCCTTCCCCTTCCAGCCTGACTACCCACCACCCCATGGCTTTCCTCAGACAGTCACATTGAAAGGGCCATTAAAGAAGCATTTCTCCTTGTCATGATATCTAGAGGTTTGCAAACAGCCTTGTGGTGCCATAGGAAGGTAAGAGCCACATACGAAATGAGCCAACCTGCAGGGTATAGAAAACTTTGCTTAACATGACAACATATTTCAAAGCTGGATATGTTTTATTTATAAATAACATTTAGATACAGAGGTTAATAAGATGTTCCAAAGATCCCCAGTTTATTAGCACAGACACACCAGAGAGGAAAGACAGTGTGTTTCTCTGTCTCTGCCGCATGACAGCAAAAACCAAGGCTGGTTACATCCAGATATCTGAGTAGACATAGTGCCAGGTCCCTCGCAAACTTACAAGCATTAGGTTTATTTTCTTATTTGTGGGTACTCTTGAATAATTTCCCTGCATACCTTCATTCTGTGCAATTCATACTGTGCAATTATATCACATCAGTTATAGGACTTAAACTCATTCTTCAGTTGGCATGAATTCTGCTAAAAAATATTTATACATAAACAATAGTTAAATTTTAAGCCCCTCTGCCTCCTCCCCACCCATTCTCCTTGTGAATGTATCCCACGTGTGCACTGCGGGAGGTAGTCTAACCAAGCTGATAAGAGATTTTTTCATTTATTGGCTATTATCCAAGTATCCATTCTGGAAACTGGAAACTATTGGAATTTTAGAAGTCTATCCTAACATCAGTCACACTTTATATGCTAGTACTTTGCTTTTTAAAAAATAATCAGATGTAGACACTGATAGTGTGAAACTAAAAAGGTTTTAACCAAGGTCAAACTCTTCCTCTGTCCCCACTAGCACCAACTCGCTAACTTTTGTGAAGCCCAGGAAATGGGACTCTAGAGACACCAGAAAGATGCGCATTTTCTGCACAGGAGTGAAGCAGGGAGTCATCCTATTGCTATAGAGATGGCTTGGTTTCTGCACGTACACACAGATGTCTGTAACTGCATTCACAACTGTCACTTTATTGTTCCCACTGTATTTTCATGCATCAGAGAGTTAAAAAAAAAATGCTTTTCCCACTTTAAGTGTTGTTCATTCCTAACCTGTATGGTTTTTATAATCTCAAAAAAATTCTAATTTATGAATGGGAAAAGCTAGTAAGGTACTAGTGAAAATGCATAGCCTGACGATAACACAGCATTTATAAGGCCCCAGAATTCCTTCAAGGATGCTGCTGCACCCCATAATCAGACCCAAGTGTACGAATCTCCAGGATGGGCAGCAGTTTAAGGAACCTGCAATTTTACTTGTTCTTCATGGGGCTGCGAAAGAATTGAGCCATTGGCAACTCCTGCATGTAGACTCACTTGTCTCATTTTATTTAATCTTGAGATGGGAAAAGAAATTCATAATATTACCAAAGTGTAGACACTAATTATCAAATAATTCAGAGAACTGTGACTAAAAGATTGAGTTCTTGAGAAGCCTAAACTCCTCCCTTTTTAAAAGTAATAGAGAAATATGCCTTGGCAAGATGCCCAGGAACACAGCCTTAGAATTTGCCTTTCCTTAGTTTGATCTTGGATCTGAACCCACTTCATAAAAGCCTTCAAGTCCCTATTTGGAGGTGACTAAGACTCCATTCCCTCATCTTCCAGCATGTCTTTTTAAAATATTATAAAGAACACAGTACTGTACTCAGTATTTCAGCAAAAGAAACAAAAACAAAAAACCTGCTGTTTAAATTCACAGAAAGAATGCACAAAAGGCAGAAGTAAATAAACAAGACTTAGAATTATTTTTTTTAAGAACTTTAAAAATAAACTGGGCTGCAAAACTGCTTTTGCAATGACAGTGTCATGTTTGGCCCCACTGTGCTTCAGAAGCACTGCGTAAATATGAACAGAATCATCTAATGCACTTTTCCAAAACAGTGCTTCTCAGCCGGGGGCTAGCGCGAATTCGTTCTACTGCTAGGTGCCGATGACACTTTGGTTTGCTTTATTGGCAACATTTTGGCGACGCGTCCTATGCTAAGAGGAAGGCTGGAAACCAAGCATATGACAAGAGCCAAATCCACCGTGTTACTTCTTTTCATGTTTCTTAGTTAACTCCCCCACGCCCAGCTGGAAGCTGCCCCGGTTGTCGCCGGTTCTCTCTTCCCTGCGCCGACTCTCCCGGGAGACTTGCCGCACGGCTCGCAGGATGGCGTGCTGCACAATCTGTTTGCTGGCATTCTGCAGTTTCACCTCCTCGGGCTCATTGCCAGGTTTCTCACCTAGCCAAAAATATGAGAGGGGAAGAAGAGAAATTAATTTCAGGGAGTGCGACACGGAGGGGTAGGGGAGAAAGATGGGAGGGAAGAGAAGGGTGAGGCTGTAAGAACATGCTAGATTGGCCCGGTTAACGATGAGAAGCCCAGTAGACACACACCGGTGTCCTGCACATCCACTGGGGACTGGTCCCAGGACACCCCGTGGATACCAAAATCCACAGATGCTCAAATCTCCGATATAAAATGCTTTAGTATTTGCATGTAACCTACACATATCCTCCTGTATACATTGCATACATTTACATGCTATGTAAATCATTATTGTTTCTAAAATTTGTATTATTTTTTACTGTTGTATTGTTATTTCTTATTAAGTTTTTCCCCAATATGTTTGATCCATGGTTGGTTGAATCCTCGGATGTGGAAGGGCAGATATGGAAAGCATGGAAAGCCAACTGTAATCGCTGTCTCCCCTTCTTTCTTTCTAACAGAATCTCCATGTTGTTTGCCCTGGTAACCTGCCCAACTGCACATGCTCACCCCCCAGACTCCTGGGCTGCTGGTGGTGGCGTGAGACAGTCCTGGCCAATGAGACTGCTGAGAAAGTTTTCAGAAAGGGACAGACTCCTGCCCTTCCGCACCTCCCCCTTCTCCCTGTGTGGCATGCAGGCATACGCCTTTAGCTGCTGCTGCATCTTACAGTGAGCCACGAGATGAAAGCCAACATGCTGGGCATGGTTGGGGAGAAAGAAAAAGCCCAGTTTTGAAGGCAACACTGAGCACTTGCACCACTCCTGGACCATGTACTTTTGGGCTTTTATGTATGCAATGAAAATAATTCCTCTTTATTTAGTCTATCATTAGTCAGATATAATGTTACTTGCAGCCAAATACATGCCTAGCATATATTAATATAACCCCACTGGGGCTGGAGAAGAACAGATGATCACAGAATCCATATCGAGCTCAACTCTGATCCTCTCATGGCATCACAACCAGTGAAGCCATTCATCAGAGCTGCCCCCTGTGATCTAGAACAGGGGTTGGGAAATTTCCTATAAAGGACCAGATAATAGATATTCTAGGCTTGTGGGCCACATGAGCTCTGGAACAACTACTGAACTCTGCTGTTGTAGCATGAAATCAGCCATAGATGAATGTGCATAGCTTTGTTCCAATAATTATTTATAAAAAACAGGCTGAAGGCTAGATTTGGCCTGTGGGCCAGTTTGCCAACCCCTGATCTTGACTGGTAGGAATTTTCTAATTAGAAGGCAAGGCAGTCTACCCAACACTTATACTTCCCTTTCTTCCTTAGTTAAAAACAAAATCTTAATTTTATTTGAGTAGCTATGTAATTAGGTACAGCTAAGTTCTGACCAATGAGGTGGAAGCAGAAGTTCATTTAGTGAAAATTCTGGAAAAAGTACTTAAAAGGGAAGGCCAGATAAAGGCCTTTTGCCCTCTCCTCATCCGCATGCCTGCAGCTCTGACCTGGTGGCTGTCATTCCGGGGCTCTCTCTAGCCCTGAGGGAACCTTCAGAATAGAAACCATCTTCAGGGATATTGGAAGAAAAAGTTGGTAGGAACCTGGGATCCCAATGACCAAGAAGCCGTCATGTCAGTTCTCAGCTATCCACCTCCAGACCCCTTTCATGTTAGAAAATATAATATATCTTGTTTAAGGCAACTGCTATTTTGGGTTTTCTTTTATTATGCAGAAAACTTACTATGAACTCATGCATGATAGAGTGACATGCTAACATTTGACGAAAGTGCAATCTTGAAAACGTTGAGTTCCACCTGCTTATATTAATATTTATAATGATAAACAGAACAGGCATCATTCCTTATTCAAAATCTTCTTTTACATATTTTCTCTATTCAAATATGCTGCTACCATGAAAATGTACTTAAAATTGGAGGGGAGGGGTTCGCCAGGGTTGATTCATTAACAACAGAATTTATACCTCTATGAGAAAAACATCACATATGAGAATATTGAGTCATTCTGGAAGACCAGACAGCTCTTATCCCTTTAGACATATAAGTGCCATTTATTTAGCATTTTTATCCAGCCACTGAGGGATTTATAATCTAGTGAGCAAAGCAAGATAAATCTATTCAGAACAAAGAACAATATTTTTTAAAGCAGTATAAAATGAACGATCTACATCAAACCAAGCAGAGAAAGAGTCCAGAGGCATGACATGAGGCAGACTGAAACTTTAAAGTGGCAGAGAAGAATACTTTGACTGTTCTCTGTAGCAGATCAGTGAACAGTAATGAACAGTAATACTAAGAGACACTAGAGCAGAGCTGTTAAGAATATGTGCTCTGAAGCACTTCAGAGCTTTCAAGTCCTTTCTGCCACTTACAGCCATGCAACCTTGGGCAAGATACCTTGCCTCTCCAAGCCTGTTTGCATGCGCATAGGATGGGCAAGTGGTACCTATTCAGGAAGGTTGCTAGAGAATTAAGTGACATAACATGTAGGCAGCACTCAGTGTGTCTCCTGACACATAGTAAGGGCTTCACAATTGTCCATCATTGTGTGTTAGTTGGGGAATAGAGTAAGCTGCTGTAACAGAGAAGCTCAAAATTAGGACAGCTCACACAGGCTGAGATATTTATCACTCTCTCATGTATTAATAACAGTCCAGAGGTACAGCAGGGTGAAGGTGGCTCAGCTCCACAGGTTATCTGAGGACTCTGCTTCCTTCCCACTTACTACTCTGCCGCTTCCTGCAATATGACTCTCATCTGCACAAGTGACCAAGTAATGCTGGATAACCAATATCCCACCCAGGGCTAAAAGAGAGCAAAAGAGAAAAGGAAGGGCAAACCATTTCCTTTTAAAGAATTGTCATAGAAGTTGCAAACATTACTCTGCTCCCATTCTTTTGGTGGAAACTTAGTCACAGGACCACACCTCACTATGAGGAAGGCTAGGAAATAGAGTCGTAAGCTGGGCAGTCATATATACGCCCTACTGAAACTCAGGGAGATTCTAATGCTAAAAAAAAAGAAGCAGTTAAAGATTTTTTTAAATTACTGTCATGCAAGGGCCAAGGCTACACTGAAGAGGGAGAATATAGTACATACTGTCAGTGGCTCGAATCTGAAACTCAGGGATCTCTGTCTACTATCGCTGTACCGCGTAAGTGTGTGGGTTCCTGCTCGCTCCTAGAAGGAGTGTCTTAGCCAGACTAGATGTGTGTTACCTCTAAAATGTCCCTGTTTTTCTGTCTTTGGATGGAGGAAGGAAGAATCTAGGGATAAGAGTAAGCTGATTCTTTGATTCTTGAATAATAGAGAAAAAAGAAAATTTACTCTAAATTTAGCTGCAGTCTAATATCTGAGCTAAATTGTCACATCCTCATCCATCCATTATGAAGATAAATTGATTAAAAAGTCAAAGACAGAATGTGCCGGGCTGTCTGGAGGGCACTGTGGTGACTAGCAAGGGTGGTTTAACCAACCTCCCTTGTGAGTTTAACCCTCATTGTCCTCATTATCACTGTGCTCTGGGTCATCCTGCAGCGGAGGACAAGGGACGATGAGTGCAGCAACATGGAGCAGATAAACAGTGGAAAGAAAATGAGGGAAAAGCCACCCAGAGCACTTAACAGACAATAAAACCAAAACAAGAAGTTATACAAACCACAGATACATGCTTATGTTAGACTGTTTGTCATGCAAGTTTTCCTGTGACCTTACTATTAGGGTGGAGGGCAAGATATAGGGATGCAAATGTCACATCCAAGTGCCATGGCACTATTTAGCTAAGCCCTACATTACAATCCAGAAATCAGAAAAATTCAGGATAGCTCCAGGTATTGCATTACCTAGGTTATTCTCTGCCACGCAAGGGCCCCAACTCTCCCATTTCTTCTGGAGTCTCCCCGACTTAGTGCCATTTACTTACTCTTGTTTCTGCTTTTCCTGACATGTAGTGCTTCAGGGCTCATACACTGCCTTCTCTCTGAGGGCGTTCCAGCCAAGGTCCTGGGACATACCATCAGCTGAAATTCCTGAGAGAATGCCCCATAGACTCAGCATACCACCATTGTCCCGATAAAGCAGCACTTTTATGTCAGGTCACTTCCTAGGCCAGCCATGGCTTCAACACCTGTGGCTTATTCTGACCCAATCAGCAGTGGCTGGGCAGGTCAGATCAAGAGGTGAGAACACAGCTGCTTAGGAGGAAGGAACCCCCCAACCTCTTGCCTTGGGCAGAGCAGGCATTCACATGTGTGTCTCTGTCCAGGGTCATACCTACTGGAGCTGCTATGGCATTCATTTGAAAAGACAAGGTATTTGAGAAAATCCTGGTGGAGACTCTAGATGTGCACTACAGCCAACAGAAGGCAGAAGACAGACCCAGCCATGGAAATCCTCAGAGGCACACAATTGACTTATATGTGTCTAATTTACTTCAAGGAATCACGTTGTAGGTGGCCTACTGCCTAGTTTTAAATGATGCAAGAGTCTTCCAGACTAATTAGCATTTATAACATCAATTTTGTATTTCACAAAAGATGAAGAATTGATTTAATTAGCTTTAAACTCTTAAACACCCAATATAAATACACTGAAGTCAAGAATGTGATGTAACTAAATTTGTCTTCAATGTCTTTCCACCTTGAATCATTACTCGCCTTCCCCCACCTCCAGGCATCCATATGGTTCTGCTTCTTGGTGGACCACCAGCCCACCCTACAGGGCCTAGCCTTCCACAGACCACAGTGAGCTCTCCAGCTCCCACTCCCACCCCCAGGAACCTTCGGTTCCATATCCCATTCTCACCTGCTCCAGTGGAAGGTGCCCAAGGAACTCAACTGCAATATGATTAATAATTGGTCTTAATTTATTCTGGGTAGCCACTAAAATTGTGCCTCTAACAACCATAGGAAGAGCCTCCTGATAAAAATTTGCATTACTTTCCTCCCCAAGAACCTAAGTGCCATTTATCTCTATTACAGTAACCCTATTATATTCCACTGTGGTGGGTTTTGGAAAGGTCAGTGTTCCATTTTGAGGTAGAATCCAGTTAGTGATTTTCCCTAAATCACACAGATAGGGTGACAGAGGTTGTATCATAAACAGCATCTCTATCTCTCATCTCTCCACACTGGGTCACTAAATATGCAAATGAGAGAAGTCCCTATCAGGGCTGGACTCCACCACCATCCCCGTGCATGCTCTTAATAGACAGGGCTGCCGATGGTAACCACGCAGCATATTTCTTACCTTCCCCTCTGACTGCTTGAGACTGTAAAGACAGTATGATCATTCATCAATGATGAGCATATGGAACACAGAGCTAATTCTGGTCCCTTTAATAATGGAATGATAGTCTTTTTTCTAGCTCTCTTACTACAGGAATTTTCCATGAAGGATCAGATGTTAGACCTCATCTATGCCAACTCATCTATGCTAATAAAGCCAGCCTGGCTGCCCTGCTTTGCTACCAAACAAGCTAAAGTTATGTGAGTCCCAGCAATGGAAAGTCACAGCCCCTGAGTTTCCAGTTTGTTGCAGACCCCACTGAGCCATGCTATTCCCCATGCACCGTAACCAAATCAGAAGCATTTTAGGCAGATTTGAGGTGCAGAAGGCAAGACACGTATCAGCAGGTGTAGGACACTTCCAAGTCGTAGTCGAGTGATGCCCCATTACAACCACCACCACCCCTCTCAAATCAGGTACAGGGAATTGAGAATCACCGCTGACTACCTACAATGGCCAGGCATATTATTTCAGAGTGTGGCAAGCTACTCCTACAAACTATATGGAGTTCTTTATTAAAATTTTCTATAGAGTAAGGTGAGATGAATCAGAAAGATATTTGTGGAGCACTTACATGCATGGTACTATGGACAGTAACATATGCCACTAGGCCAAAATGTGTCACTCATGCAGAAGGAAGCATTCATTCATAAAAGAATTACACAGCACTCACTATATGACAAACCAAGGTTAGGTATTGGAAATTGAGCAGAACAATCATGGCCCCTGCCCTATTTGATTTTACAATCTGGTGGAAGAGTCAGATGTTAATCAAATAGTCAAACAGATTTCTAATCATGAGCTGTGACACATGCTATGAAGGGGGCACAGGGAACATTCCACAAAGGGAACTGATTTAGTCTGGGAGTGAGGGAAGGATGCCCAGACAGGAGGCTTGAGGATTACATGGCATTAATCAATAAGAGGAAGGTGGTGGGAGCAGGAAGAGAAGAACCTGCCGGGCAGGAAGATCCAACCCCGAGTGGGAAGTCTCCAACCTGAGTAGTAAGAGCAGGGCCCTGTGAGGAACTGAAGGCAGCCTGAGCACCTGGTGCCCACCTGGGAGGGGAGGCAGGTGATAACACTGAAGAAAGGAGGCCAGCCCAGGCGGTGCAGGTCCTGGGGGACCAGGAGGCATTGGGGTCTTTTTCTCATAGTAAAGCAGCAGTGTGTCCTCAATCATATCTGTGCCACTGAGCATAGCTGGAGAAGTCTAAGGAGAGTTACATAATCGAGGTGGGAATATGCAGGATTTGGAGCAGACCTTGACAGACAGATGGAATTTGGAAAGGCAAAGGGGAAAAGAGAAGGAATTGTTTCTCTGGCCTCGGAGAGTAGGGCAGACACCTGGCTCACTGATTAACAGGGTCATAGACAGCTTTTTTACCTGGTAGATCTACTGAATTATTTTAGAACTTAACTTATATTATTGGGTTGCAATTCCTTAAGGAAGCCATAAGGAATAATGCCAATAAAACTTGTAAAGGTTCTTAGCTTGATGGGCTATAAAAAAATTAAAAATGGAAAAAATTGAAAAGGAAAAGATAATTTTAATCTAGGAATCAAATTTGAGTACTTTGGTCAAGAAAAAGCAAAGATAATTTTGAAAAAGAACAAGGAATAGGAAAAACCTAATTTACCAGCTATCGATACCAGCTATGAAGCAACAATAATTAAGAAAGTGTGTTATTAATATAGGGATAGAAAGATTGACCAGTAAAGTATCCAGAAACAACCCTACACCTATGCAGACACCTGATTTACGGAAAACATGACATTGTGGTGGAGGGGGGAAAGGATAGTATTTTCAATCACTGGGGCTTAGCCAAGTAGTTATTTATATAGAAAAATAATGAAATTGACACATCAACGTGGCCAAAGTCAAAATGAAAGAGAAAATTCTACAAGCTGCAAGACAAAAGCAGCAACTAACTTACATAGGAAAACCCATCAGGCTACACCAGATGTCTCAGTAGAGATCTTATAAGCCAGAAGGGATTGGGACCCCATTTTTAGTATTCTTAAAGAGAACAACTGCCAGTCAAGAATTTTGTACCCCGCAAACCTAATAAATGATGGAGAAATAAAGACGTTTCCAGACAAGCAAACAGTAAGGAAATTTGTCACTACTAGACCTGCCCTACAGAAAATGCTTAAAAGTGTGTTATTCAACACTCAAAAGTTAAAGCTCACAGCTCTTATAAAACAATAGCACAAGAGGGAAAATGAAACAATAAGGTACCATACAACATGACAAACAGAACAGCATCCCACATATCAATACTAACACTCAGTGTGAAAGGTCTGAATGCCCCACTTCAAAGACGCAGACTGGCTGAATGGATGGAAAAAACACAATGCAAGTATCTGCTGTCTCCAGGAAACACATCTAACCCACAGGAACACACACAGACCCAAGGTAAAAGGAAGGAAAAATATATTCCACACAAATGGAAACCAAAAGCAAACAAGTGTAGCCGTTCTCATATCAGATAAAATAGACTTTAAATAAAAAAAAAAAAGACAGTCATTACATAATGGTAAAGGGAGCAATTCAACAAGAAGACATAACAATCCTAAATGCATATATAGATATGTGTGTGTGTGTGTGTGTGTGCATACACCTAACACAGGAGCTCCCAGATTCATAAAGCAGATTCTGCAAGATCTAAGCAAAGAAATAAAGAGTACCATCTTAATAACTGAGGACTTCAACACCCTACTGACAGAAATGGACAGATCATCCAAGCAGAAAATGAATAAAGAAACAATGTACTTAAACAAGACTTTAGAACAAATGGACTTAACAGATATTTACAGAACATTCTACCCAAAAACTACTGCATATAAATTCTTCTTATCAGCACATGGGACATTGCCCAAGATTGATTATATTTTAGGCCACTTAAAAAGTCTCAGCAAATTCAAAAAAGTTGAAATCATACTATGGATCTTCTCAGACCACAATGGAATAAAACTAGAAATGAATCACAAGAGAAACACTCAACTCTATACAAAGTCATGGAAATTAAACAACCTGCTGCTGAACAATGATTGAGTCAAGAATGAAATTAAGATGGAAATCAAGAGTTTCCTCAAACTAAAGGACAAAGGAGACACAGCTTTCATTAAATTTTAAAAAAATAATAATGAAATTGATTACTTCACATTATACATTAAAAATCAGTTCCAGGTGGATTTCATATCTATTATTTATTTAAAAAGTAAAACAATTTGAAGCACAATTTTTAGTGCAGCAAAACTTTGCTGTATAATAGATACTATAACAGTGGACACAGGTCATTGTACATTTATCCAAACCCATAGAATGTACAACACCAAGAGTGGACCCTATTGTAAACTATAAACTTTAGGTGATTATGATATGTCAGTGTATGTTCATCGACTGTAACAGATGGACCACTCTGTGGGGGTGTCTACAGTGGGGAGTCTGGGGGGGCGGGTAGGGGGTATATGCGAAATCTCTGTACCTTCCTCTAAGTTTTGCTGTGAACCAAAAACTGCCCCCAAAATAAATAAAGTCTTCTTTAAAAAGAAAAATAATCAAGCTTTTAGAAAAAAATAGAATAATATCTCTGTGATCTGGGAGTAGGCAAAGCTTTCTTAAACAGGACACAAAAAGCAATAACCATAAAGGAAAAACAATTGGTAAATTGGGCTATATAAGTGGTTTTGGCCAGGGGAACAGATTCACACACACACACAGACGGAAAAGGGCTTTTCACTTGAGGGAGCTGATATGGAGAAAATGCTTGTGAAAATATTATCTTGGAAATGCTTTAAGTATTTCATTTTTCTGAGCACTTGAATAACAAATAACCTAACCAAGAGGAGGTGAAGAGTTCAGAGAGACCCAAAAGGCTGTTATGACTACCACACAGATTTCTGCAAAATTCAGCAGAAATGTAGGTTTCCTTCCTTTTACCCCTGCCAAGAGTGCCTCATTTCTTGCAGCCAGTTGCAACTCTAGCATTTCTACGAAGGGTGTAGGAATGGCGATCCCGAGGAAGAGTGAAACCAAGAGTTTGTCCAAAAGCTTGAGCGCGTGGGGCGCTTCCCACGGGCCTGAAAACATGTCCGTTTTCCAAGTCAAAGAACAGCGGGTGGGTTGGGGAGGTGGCCGTCCTGGGCCCCTTCTCTACGGCTCACTTTCCGGAGTGCACGTGTCACAGCGCCCTTCCTCCCCTTTCAGAGGCGCCACCACCCAGCCGGGCCACGGCGACTCGGCCCCGCGGGAGCTCCTGTGGTCAAGGAGCAGACACCACTGAGGCCCCGGCAGAACGCAGGGCAAGCCTGGGAATCCGCGAAATCTTGTGCTTTCTTCCCCGGCCGGGCCCAAGCCTGGGCCCCCAGACGCACAGCGACCCCTCCCCGAGGGACCCCATCCCCGCCAGGTCCCTCCCGCTTCCCCTGTCGGCGGCTCCCGGGACGCAGACCCGGGGGATGTCGTTGGGTTGCACTGATGCCCTGGTTGCTGGAGAGTGAGTGAGTGAGTGTGGTGTGTGTGTGTAAAAGAGAAAAATTGGAGGCAAGAGGGTAGGGGAAATCCTTGACCCCTAAGACAAGGGCGTGGTTTTATTTTATCTAGTACTTAGAGTAACTACCACATCAATGGTATTTTCTGACCACAAAACTGTTACTACACCCTTTATAGATTCATCCTCCCAAGCGTTCTGATGCGGCTTGAAATGCAGTCCAGAAGTCTCCTGTACTCGTTCAGATAAAAATTACTTGATCATGTTACCAGATCTCTTAAATATTTCACAAACGAGTCTGAGTTCCCAGGGAAAACTAGCCATGAACTCTTCCTTCCTCACGGCCGTGGGAAGGAAGGAAGGAGGGAACCAGTATTAGCAGCATGAGTGATTTTAAAGGAATCTTCAAAAACAAACAAAAAACACTACCACCCTATGGTACTGTCCTCCCTAAAGTAAACAGCATAATCTTCATAATCACCATTTTTCTGCTAAAAAAGGATTCAGATTCCCAGACTGTTAAGTTGTCAGAAAGTGCAAGTCTGGAATTTAACTAAATAATCTCTCGAAGTAATTCTTAGTCCCCGGAGAAAGTGAGTATATGGCAAGAATCTCAGGAGGTTAACCAGAGGAAGATTATCCTCTGTCATAAAGTAAAATCTTTTCTTCCCTCTCTCAAGGAGCAACACTCAACCTTTTGAATAGGATTCCTTTGTAATGTCAAAATATTTCACATATCCCTTCCTGACACAATGACAAGGCTATGAATTCAGTAATGCTTTTAGATGAATTAGAATAGCGTTAATCACAACAGCATTTGGAAAATTGCAAGAGTTATGTGAGACTGCGTATTCTTGCTCCCACACCAAGCTGGAGGCATTAGAAGGAGCAATAAAAAGCAGGCAGATATTGTAAACTAACTCCTAATGATGAATTTTCAAAACCATAATGAGGGTAGGAGGTAGGGCACGGTGTGGAACTAGAAGCCTTTCGCCAGCTGTCTTCAGTTTCTGGCCTGTCCTAGTCACTCAGGAACTACTAATTCAATGTCCAACTCTGCCAGGTTTGCATAATGGACCAAGATTTCACCTTCAGACACGATGTGATGGCTAAGATTTTGCACAGTTTTTAAGTATCATGAAATATTTTAAAACATGAAAAGATTGGCTGAAATGAAGAATCAATTCTTTCAGTTTTTCAGGCAGGAAAATGGAGGCTTATATAGTTTGGAGTCACTCACTTGGGGACCCCCTCTGGTGAGTCCTGGAGCCAGGATTAGAACAGCATGCTCCACGCCCTTGGCCAGAGTCCTTTCCGTGACACCTGACTGCTGCTGCTTGGTCTTCAGGATAAGGAAGGAAAGCAAGGAGCAGGCAACCAGTAATAGAGCCCGAACACTGTTTCCTTCTCTGCACAAAATGGAAAACACATGAACGGATCCCCTCACTCATTTCCTGTTTATCCCATATCAAATCATCCTCTTATTACACCTTTTGTTTGTCCTTCCACTGGCTCCTGGCTCAAACAGCAGCCAGAGCAACCTTTCCTGAATGCAAATCCAAGCTGTCACTCCTCTGGTAAAACTCTCCCTTGGGCTCCCATGGCACTTGGAATGGAAGTCAACCTCTTGCCATGGGCTTCAGGGCCCTGCGTGGCCAGCACCCGTCTCCTGCCCAGCCTCACACGCTCACCCTCCTCTCACCTGGCTGGTGTGGACTTTCCTATGGCTCTGCCTTCCATCCATCACAGGTAAGGTCTAGTTGTGAGTGGATGGATGGCCTCTTACCACTACTGTGGGACCTTCAACAAGCCGGCTTCCTCACCTGTAAAATGGGCACAGTAAGAGCCACCCACACCAGGCTGCTGGAGCCCGTGTCCCCATTAGAACACCCGCTCTCGAGAGGATGAGTCCATCAGTCTTGCTTACCATTGTCCCCAGCACCTGGTGCTCCCAGAGGACACCCAGGAAGTACGGCTTAGTGAGTGACTGTTGCAGTAGCTTTCCGTTTTCCAGGCTGTTCTATCTTTCTTCCCTGCCCCCATCTCTGCGCTCATTAATTTTCTGCTCTTGGCATCCTTTGCTGTGTTTTGCTGATTCGTTGCAGGGAGAGAGAAGACACGGGAGGAAACAGCTGAGGAGACACTCTTGGCGCCAGCTCAGGCCTTCTGCGTGCAGACAGTGTGGAAAATACTCTGGAGTGTGAGTACTAGAACGGTGGCTCCGGTTTCTAGGCCACATGTCACTGGGCCAATTACCATTTTGAAATTTGACACCATGTTCATCTCTCTCATCTCCTATCTTCTTGCTTTCTCCCCTCTCCCTTTGCATCCCTGTAAGCCCCTAAGGACCCGTTCTCAGCTCCCAGCACTTGCTTTCAAACACTTTGCAGAACGAGGCTGTGTGAAAACCCACACCCTTCCGTTGGGTCCAGTGACTTTCCTAGATGATTTCATGTCTATTGGCCAATGATTCGCCATGAAAACTCCCTCCACAAGTTAATAAACTCCCTGAACCCTGCAACGCATCAGCATGGAGTGAATCAGGCCCCGCCAGCTCTCTGAGGCGCCACAGCCATCAGCCTGTGCTGGAAAAGCCCTTGTTCTAGACACACTGAGTGTGTCCGGTTCTGGGCTTTTCTGAGTTCACCTGAAGGAGCCTCGGCTTTCTCATAGTGATTTGCTTAATGCAGGTGAAAACATTGGATTCATTTTGAAGAGGAGGAAGAAGAAAAGTCCCATTGTTTCATCTACAAATCGAACAAAGCAGTTAAAGAAATACAAAAATTCTGTCCCAATCATGAGTTTCCCTTGGGCGAAATCCTAGTATATGTGGCTTTTCTTTTATTATACCTTTTTTTTTACATAATCATGAGAATCTTGGCTCTTTTTACTGTGTTGGGGTTAATTAGAAAAAGAGAACAGGTGGCTGGAAATAGAAGAGGAAGTGAAGAACAAGATCAGATGTTTTATGTCTCCCCCCCGCCAGTGATATTTCAGAAGGAAAAATAAGCTGAAGAAAAACAAATCCAGACTTTAGAAGTGTTTGTTAGAACTGTGTGACAGGAAGCTAATGTCATGTGCTTTACTCTGTGTCTCAGGGAGCCTTGGCTGCCAGGGTCAAAAACTCCAGGTCAAATGTATTGGGTTTTTGGTCTGATAACCAGAAATAGAAACAAGAAAGAAGGGAGGGAGAGGGGAGAGAGAGCAAGCAGGGAAGAAAACAGAAACAATATCTCTGAGGATGCAAATTAGCTACCCTCAAATAAAATTAAATTTCATGCATCTAATTGAAATTGTAGCTGGTGCCTTAAAAGTCTCAAGCAAGCAAACTGTGGCAAATAGAAATTAATTGTGCAAGATGTAATAGTCACTTAACCAGTTTAAGATGCAAGAGCTTACGATTCCTTTATTTGGTGAAAATACTGTAATATCTTCATTTTTTCCTTTCATCTTTTTTTTTCATGAAATATCAAGTTCCTCACCCACAAATTTTTCTACCATAATTTGTGAGTTGATTTCTTTAACCACCACTCAATATAACTGCATACTGGCCAGATCTCAGAAACCACCTGAGTGCTGCTCTCCAATCGCATTTTCTCCTTCCCACTAAAGGTAAATAAACAATCTCCTGAATTTTCTCATAATCACTTCCTTGCTTTTCTTTAATATTTTGTCACAAATTTATATTGCTGTTTGTAACTATAGCTTGATCATTTAGTGTCTATATAGTGTCTTATTAAATCAATAGATCGAAATGTTTAGTCTATTCTACTATTAATGGAATTTGTCTTGCTTCCAGTTTTTATCTGTTATAAAAGAGTCTGCTGCAAACATGCTTGGCCTTGCCTACACATGTGCAGGATTCTTCCAGAATCTAGAAGTAGGAGTAGTGTCCTATATTGTAGAGTATAAGCATGCTCAGATTCTCTAAGTATTGCCAGCTTGTTATCCAAAAGAGTTGTACAAATTTACACTCTCAACAGCAAGGACCACTTCCATTGTTCAAAATCCTAGTCAATACATAGGATGTGTCATATTTTAAAAATTTCCAACATGATAAGCTTATTATTATATTTCATGGATTTAATTTGCATTTCCCAGATAACTAATGAGGTTGAGTATCTTTTCAGGGATTTTATTATAATGATTTATTTACCCTTTTATGAAGCACCTTTTTAAGTTATGTGCCCATTTTTCTATTGAATAGTTTTCTTTTTCCTTATTAGTTTGTATATATTCTGGACGCTATCCCTTTGTCAGTTATATGTGCAGCAAATATCTCTGTGGCCCTATTTGTGGCTTATTATTTTAACTCTGTGGTTTTCTTAATGAACAGAAGTTGTTTTTCATGTATTTTTCATTTCTGGTTAATAATTTGTGGTGGTCTTGAGCTCTATATCCTGAGCTTATGAAGTTTTTCTCCATTGTCTTTTAAAAACTTTAGAATTTTGCTTTTACATTTAGGACTATAATCCAGTTGGAATTGATTTTTGTGCACGGTGTGAGGTAAGGATGTGAGTACGTGTATTCCCACATGGATACTGAATTCCCACAGAATTATGTTTTGAAAAGTCTGTCCTTTCCCTGCTGATCTGCCCTGTCTCCTTTATCATAAATCAAGCGTCCACATAGGTGGGCCTGTCTTTTAATTATTTATTCTTTTCCATTGGACTATTTGAATTGCACCCATATCTCTGCCTTAAATACTATTGCTTTGTAAACCTTAATATCTGGAACAGCAAGTCTCTCAATTTTATTCTTTTTATGAAATAATATCTTAGCTAATATTGGCCCTTTGAATTGCTATGTAAATTCAAGAATCAAAATATCAGATTTAAAAGTGAAAAAAGCCAGTTGGGATTTTGGTTGGGACTTCACAGCTCCAGGAAGCATGACTGACTCCACAGATCCACTTGGGGAGAATTAGATCTTTACGTATTATATTCTTCTGCTCCATGCAAATAGTGTCTCTCTCCATTTACTTAGGTCTCTTTTAATTTTTTTTTAATTTTTATAAGTTTACAAAGGTATGTCTTTGGTTAAATTTTTTCCAAGGTACTTCAGATCACACTAAATGATATTTTTTCCTTAAATTTTATTTTCTAAGTGTTTGTTGTTTATGTATAGAAATGCGATGGATCTGTTATGTTAATTATTGATATTTGATTCAGAAAACTCATGACTTCTCTTATTTATTCTAATAATTAATCTGTTAAATCCTCCTTACACAATGATAGCACCTCCCAGTGATAACAACTTGTCTCCCTTTCAAATCCTCCACCTTCTATTAATTTATTTACTCATTTATTCTCCTTTCTGTGCTGCCTGGAGGTTCCAATACAAGGTTGAATAAAAGTAGTGATTCTTGTATTGTTCCCAATTTCAAGGGAAAAGATTTTGCTAACCTAACATTAAGTGTGATATTGCTAGAGCTTTTTGTAGGTCCCCTTTATCAGTGTAAAAAATGTCCCTTTTATTTCTAGATGAGAAAGAAATTTTTATCAGGAATGCCTGTTAACTTTTGTCAAGCATTTCCCCATATCGATTGAGATAAACTTATTATTTAATCTCATTGAATTTATTAACACTGCAGAGTACATTGGCCAATTTTCTAATGTTAACCAATCTTTCATTCTTTCCATAAACTCACTCAGTTGTGATATATTATTCTTTTAATACATTGCTGGATTTATTTGCTAATATTTAGTTAGATTTTCCAACTGTGTATCTGATTGAATTAGGCTTATAATTTCCTTTATCATGCAATCCTTGATAGATTTTGGTAGTCTCATTAAATGAGCTTCTGAATGCTCCCTGTCTTTTGATTTTCAGTGAGAGTTAGTAAATAATTGATCTTATTTGTCCCTCCAATACTTAGAAGAACTCACTGGTGAAACCACTTTGTATGACGTTTTTTATTTTGTGTATTTTGTTTTGGGTTGAGTTTTGTTCTTAATCACTTGTGGCAAATTGTTCATTTGGTAAATTTGTCCATTTGATCTAAATTGTCAGAATTTTGCCATAAAGTTATTCATAGTGTTCTTATTTTTTTTAATTACTGAAGCATCTATAATTAGATAACTTTTTATTTTTGATACTGGGGGTTTCTCTCCTTTTTTCTATATCAGTTTTATTAGTCTGTTCAAACATTTAACTTCTACCTTTGCTGATTGTCTCTATTTTAAGTTTGTTTTTCTCTTTCACTAATTTCTGCTATAACTTTATTGTTTCTTCCTTTTTATCTTGTTTGGATTATTTTTCTTTTCTTTTCTCCTAACTTCTGAAGATGGATGCTGGTACCATTCATTAATCTTTAGCCTTTCTTCTCTTCTCATCTGAACATTTAAGGCTGTACATTTCCCTCTAAGTACATTTCAGCCACACTCTTTCAATTTTGGTATTTTTTTCATATTTTATTATAATTCATCTTTGACCCATAGTTTAATTACAGTTGTACTTCTTCATTTTCAGTGTATGGTGGTTTTGCAGTTTATCTTTGGTTTTAATTTCTACCTTAATTTTACTTTTATCACAAAAGAGATATGTATGATTTTAATGCTTTGAAATTTTTTTATTGCCCATGTAGTTAGTTTTTATAAATTTTCCATGTGTGATTGTAAATAACTTATATTCATAAGTTCTTGAGTACATTGTTCTATAGAAGTCCATTTGGTTAAATTCCCTCATCATATTTTCAATATTCTGAATCCTTACTGATTATTAATGGTCTACTTGTTCAAATAACCCATATATACAAACTCCTCAGCAGCCTCTAAAAAAAAAAGAAAACAAAATAAATTTTAAAATAACCCATATAAGGTTTTGGAAATATATTCATTATAGCTAGAAGGGAATTAACTATTGAACTTGATTTGTGCAATAACTATAAGGCTCAAGTTAAAAATAAATATACATATATATCAATATAATATATAAAATGTTTTAACCCAATTGCTAATACTTAGTAAAAAGTCAACACATTTTAATAAAATTTTAATCTTCCAATAATAAGGAAGGGCAATTTTGCGTGGTACAGTGTTAGCAGAATTTGGAACACTGCATATATCTATCTTCTTTTAGCTTGAGATAAAGCAACTAGAAGAGTCTTGGAAATGAAGAGCAAAAATACTGTAGAGAACACCTATTCCAATTCCTCATTTTGTAAGGGCTTTCAAGCCTAAAGAAAGCAGTTTTTTTTGTCCAAAGTAACATTATATATTGTGTCAAGAATCAAATACTCTCATTTGCAGACAGTATTCTTTTTCACAGTAAAGTCTGAGCATTTGGGGTTTTTGAGGATAAGTTGAGTGTAATTTTTGGCAGAAAGTACAAATAAAATTGGTTTGGTGAAGAGGAAGCATGAGTAAGAAGCCAGAGGGCTTTTCTTTTTTAAAAAAAGTTTCAGAATATTACAGGGGTACAAATGCTTTGGTTATATAAATTGCCTTTGCACTGACCAAGTCAGAGCTACAAGCGTGCTGGCCCCCCAGACAGCGTGGACCACTCCCATTAGGTGTGAATTTACCCATCCCCTCCTACCCCCCTTCCACATGCCTGACACCTGATGAATGTTACTTCCATAAGTGCACGTAAGTTTTGATCATTTAGTACCCATTTGATGGTGAGTACATGTGGTGCTTGTTTTTCCATTCATGGGTTACTTCACTTAGAAGAATGGGCTCCAGCTCCATCCAGGAGAATACAATAGTAGTTTGCCATTATTTTATGGCTGAGTAGAACTCCATGGTATACATATACCAAATTTTATTAATCCACTCATGTATTGATGGACACTTGGGTTGTTTCCACATCTTTGCAGCTGTGAATTGTGCTGCTATAAACATTCTAGCACAGAAGTCTTTTTTATAGAATGTCTTTTTATCCTTTGGGTAAATACCCAGTAGTGGGATTGCTAGATCAAATGGTAGTTCTCCTTTTAGTTTTTTGAGGTACCCCTATATTACTTTCCATAGAAGTTATACTAGTTTGCAGTCCCACCAGCAGTGTATGAGTGTTCCTATCTCTTTGCATCCATGCCAACCAACATTTGTTGTTTTGGGACATTTTGTTAAAAGCCGTTTTCATTAGAGTTAAATGATACCTCACTGTAGTTTTGATTTGCATTTCCCTGGTGATTTAGAGATGTTGAGCATTTTTTCATATCTTTGTTGACCATTAGTCAGAGGACTTTTTAAAATGTAAGTTTTTATTATTGCATTAGAGAGAAGACAAGCATTTATTTTTGTTGTTGTTGAGGGGATGTACTAATCAGATCAGGCTCTGGAATATAGGGCGAAAGAAAGGCCTCAGAAGCAAACTCTGAAAAAATTGTGCAGTTCAACTGGACCTTGAAGGGTGAGCCAGACTTTGTGGCAGAAAAACAAGGCAGGAAAGCAGATAGACTTGTGGATTGGCTGATACTCTTTTGACCACAAGAGTGATAGTAGCCAGAAAACCAACAGGAATCTAACAAAGTAGAGTATCCAAAGCTGACTGCACTTAACAGCACTAATTGTTGCCTTAGCTATAGGACTTCAATGTACAGTGACAAATTTATAATGAGGATAGTCACATTCAAATGAAGGAAATAGTAATAAGAGATAGAGCTCTTCAAAGTCTAGTGAGGTCTAGACTTTGTACCACAAACCAAAAAAAAAATAATAATAATAATGTTATAACTGATAAGAAAAGGAGTTACGCATAAAAGGGCTAACTTGAGTCTACACACTTAAAGAGATTATAGGGATTCTTTAGAAAGCAACCCTAGAAATCAGGAGCCCAGAGCTAGGACATGTGGATCTCATTCTCCTGGCCACCTGTGTAAGAATTCAGAGCAGTCCAGGCACCTCATGCTCTGACTGCTCTCCCAGCCCTTGCCCTGAAGAGTTGGACCTGCCAGAGGGAAAAACAATACATGGAGTGATTCAAATACTTTTTGAGCATCTTCTATAGGCCAGACAATGTGCTAGGCATTGAGAATGTTAAGATAATCCACATTTCCTGGTCCTCAAAATGTTCACGGAAGTCACAGAATCTCTGATTCTATGAGCAAGGCTTTTAACTCCCTAACCTAGTTTAACTCATCTTTCAAATCACAGTAGAAATGCCTACCCAGGTATGTTTCATAGGATGAAAATGAGGATAAAAATGTGCAATAAATATTCAAACTCTATGGGGAATTCTAGAAAGTATCCAGCCATTGTTAATATAATGAGAACAGTTACATGGCTGCATACTTCCCAGACAACTCTTTTATACACACACACACACACACACACACACACAATTTATCAACTAAGGCTGCTGGGCTTATTTCAAAGCTACCATGAGTTACAAATTCTCATTTTGTATATTTCTTTTTAGAAAAACCAAAAATAAGCATGACCGGGGTTGTAAAGAGGAAAGCGCTTACTCGGTGCTGGCAGAAGCAGTGGAAAGCAGAGAACAAAGGGAAAGTGATGGAGAGGGTGACCAGTTACAGGAAAGTTCAGGTCTAAGTGACAGCCTGGTCATGGAGCTTCTGGTTGGTTTGTGGTTCTCAAAATCTGGTATTCACGAAAGCAACATAGGATTGATGGTTACAGTGAAGATTCTCAGACTCCACCCACAGAGATTCCGATTCAGTAGGTTTGGATGTGGCTCAGGAATTTACATATTTAGCCATGACTGCAGGTAATTTGGGTGCAGGTTTCAGGTGGGCCACCCTATTATTTAATGCTTAACTTCAGTCTGTACCCACAGAGCAGGAGAAAATTCGGTGGATAAACATTTTACAGTTTAATTAATGCGGACAACCAAGCAGATGATTCAAGCCCCAAAGTGCAAGGTTTGCCTTTTCCGTTTCCTTAATCAGCTAATTACCAAATCTGTACTGTACTTTGAGAAACATAGATCAACCATTAATCTTCAACACGGTGTTAATCATTAATTTCAAAATTCTGGCTGTTACTTCATCTACCCCCTCTCCAGATCTCAAGCCAGGGTTATGGAGTTAGTAGCATTTCCAGAGTTTTCCTCATTAAGTTAAATTTGTCAAAGCACCCATGTTCCTGGACAACATAAGAAACAACTTTTTTTGAGAGAAAATGGAACTGCTTCCATGCTAATTTTTGGATCATTGAGAGAGAGAAATAAATCAGGTAGAAAATACTCAAATCCTTTGTTGTGAAGCTGAAAGCATTATTGGCCAGAAACACCCTCAAATTAGAAGCTCTTATCTATGGAAAAATTTCCTCTCCTATATGCTTTAAATTGTATGTTAAAGTCACATTGTCTTCTTGGCAGCTTTCAAGCAATTTATTTCAATGCTTAATCGGAGATAATAGGACTGAATTAAAATGGCTTCCAAGAAGTAAGAAAATTAGAAGACATTCTTCCAGGTCTCATGAAGCATTAACAGGTGAATTGACGTAGAGCATTTGCAAATGATAAACAAGAAATGCTGGCAGATGATGTTATCAACATGTGTGTTCAGAAGGCTGAACAATATGACTCAATATCTTTTGAATCCATCTGGTGTACTTATGTGAATCACATAATGTACTGGGCAGTTTATTTTAAAAATCCAATAGTACAACAATGATGCCTTTTTTAAAACTGGGGGGAGGGTGTAATTCTAACTATCAGGTGAACAGAACCAGTACATATTTGAATCTATATAATAGGCAGATACTGCTCCTGCATTTGGCAAATATTCTCCAACCATGTGCAGAAAATCTAGAGCAAGATGAAAAAAGTATAGTGAAAAAACCCAACTCATATTTGAATCTAAGATGGACACAGAAATGTTTTTATATAAAATCATGTTACACCAGAGGGATAATCAAATTAATTCATAGCAAAATGACAAAGGATGAAAAAATACACCTATTAGTGCCTTCATTTATTACAAAGTTCTTTTGCTGTAAGAGGCCAGAATTCAGTGAAGTAGAAGAGCAAGCAGTTCCTTTCTTGTGATTTGGGGTAAGGTTAGCACAACTTAGAGCCATGGGTAGATTGCAGATATATGACAATTTTGTATTTATTTTACCAATACAATTTCTCATTCACTGGAAAAAAAATTACCTATGGAAAAGCAAAACAAACAAACGAAACAAAAAGTGTTATTTAACTTATGCTTCATTATCTCCGACCCAGTTAACTCAGCTGATTTTTATAGGGTTAAGAAGATCAGGGTTGTGCCTACAATCTGGAATGAGCCAGAAGTCTGCGTCCCTTCCAGAAATACAGATGTACAGCATATCTCAGTTCCATAAGCTGTCTTCAGTGTATCCCCCACTGGTCATGGGAAAAGGGATGATTAGAAGTTAGTAATTTAACAAAATTTCATCACAACATCTGAAAACGTTTATAGCACCTGTGTTACAAGTAAAACATAGTACACTAGTGTCATCCTTTATATAAAGGACAGCTCATAACATTTATATCACCCACAGGTAAGATAAAAATAAATTGGTGCAGATAATAATGCATTCCCAGTGGTGATGGGTAAAGGAAATTGTCACATTGCTGGGTTTTTTGAATCAATATTAAAGAGCTGGGAGTACAAGCCACTAATTTTATCCAACCATGTCTAAAGATAAAACTTTTAAATACTATTTTCCTCTATGATTTGAATTTATTTGCACCGTTCTAGACCATTAATTACATAATTTCAACTTTCAACTCATCATTCATTTCCTGTGGTATACAACTAGTGTCCCTCTTATGTTTATGCCAATCTGCCAGCCCAATAGGCTGTAGAACATGGAACTAACTGAGGAAATATGGATTGGCTTAAGAGAAATTAAAAGAAATATGAACCAGAAAAACATTCTACTGGAAAGTTTCAACCTGTGTGTTCTGCTCGTCAAAGGCAGACAGCATCCAGGATTTTAATTGGTAGCTAATAAAAGCAGATGAAATGGTCCATCAGCTACTGGCTGTATCCCATGCTCGGCTCATAGCTGGAAAGTGGCAAGGTCTGCCTGTCAAACTGCAAGGGAGGTAGGAAACGATGGGTAAGGTGTGAGAAAGAACAGCAGTAGCGGCAAAGCACTTAACTTCTTTGTACTCCTCTCGTCTCTGAAATTATAATATGACTTTAAGCCCACAAAAGCAGTATGAGAATGACACTCTTGTGTCATGCCAGTTTTCATATAAAGTACAGTTGAGAGTTTTTAAAGACAGGATGATCAGGATTCCCATCTGAGCATTGTTCTACCTTCATGTGCCATCCTGAAATCAGATAACAGGGACCTTCAGCCATACAGCCCACATGGCTCACATGGAATCCATCACAGACAAGCTAGGAATGCCTAGAAACTGATGTCTCAAAGTAAAAGAAAGGGTAATACCAGCAGAATAGGCCCCGTGTATCACCTCTGTCTTTCTAAGGCGAGTACTGCTAGCCCATCCTGTTGCTTGCTAAAAGTGAGCATGGCTATAACCTCAGGACCCTTCACACAGTTCTCCAAATGGCCTTTGCCCATGGATCCTAGTGGAGAGCACTTTGCAGTTCCTAGTATGGTGGGACTCATGCTGGGCAGAGAAGGAAGGTCTGGATTTGCAGCCAGCCTCATCACTAACCTACTAAGTGACTTCAGCATTCCATGTGCCATCTTTAGGTTCAAGCTTCCTTGTCTAGAAAGGAAAATCCCTATAATCAATCAATGCTCTAAAATGTGCTATGCAATGATTGTGGGAAACTATTATTTTCATGACTTTTAAACTATCTGATTTCTAACAAATTAATTAAAATGTAGACAGTGTCCAAAAAGATTATGGACATCTTATTAGTGAGAACGTTCCCTGAACTAAATATCAAATTACCTAAAGTATCATGTTGCCATCTATGAAGAACCCTTTCTCCAATTCCTTTATTATATTACTGATTATTGATAGCAATTAAGATGCTCAAGTCTTAGAACAATGCATTTGTTGTTCTTTTTTTCTGTTTTGCCAAAATAAAATGCTAGAGTTTTTATTTTTCTGAATTAATAAATTTGACTCTTCAGGCACAAGTGAGTTGCTAACTTTTCCCCTCTCATTTTGCCCTAGGAGGCATACAAAATGTCTTTGCTATGCTCTCCCTCCCTTTCTTTCCTCCCCTACACACGCACACAGGACCACCAACCAGTGCTACTTCACAGAACAAGGCACCGTTTTTTGTCCAAAAGCAGAAAATCCAATTCTCAGAGCCACCATGATATTTCCACACACTTTGTAGAATAAGAACCATATTTAAACTACATCTCAATGATAAACATACAGAAAAGACAAAATTTGTTGATAAAAATCAATTTCAGATATGACAGTCTGCACAACATGGAGAAAAAGAAGGTCAGAACCTGATTTAGTTCTTGTTTCTTATTTCACTGTTATTCAATATGGTGTTTGAAACCGTTTCCTTAGCAGTTGACAGAGCATGATTTAAGGTTGCAAGAATGTTAATCACAGTAAGCATCTTGAGTAACTCCAAACCAAAGTTCATAAAAACATGTGAGCATCTGTTTCCTTTTGAATCAGTTACAGGCACTTCTTTTAAATATGTTTCTGCTCCTAAAGTCACATCTTCCGTAACATTTTTCATCATATGCAAAACATTACCCGTGGTTATCTTAGGTGACAGTGACTAGCAATTTGCTATGTTAATGTACATAAATGTGCTAATTATTAAAGAATGCCCCCTACTCTAAGAGAATTAAATGATACATGAAGGATGTGACACATGATTTTTTCACTCTTCATACATTTTAAAAATTATATGGTAATTAAAGCAGTGCAATGTTAGCACCAAAACAGACAGATGGATAAATGGAACAGGTTTAAAAGTTAAAAAAATCTAAGTGAATGAAGGAGGAGTTGCTGTTTAAAAAAGCATCAATGTCTACCACATCAGTGTGGTTAACTTTGCAGAAATACCAGATAATATGGTCTCTTCTGGGGTTTAAAACAAGCAACTTTATAACAAAGGTGATGTTTTATGGAGCAGACTCTTATAAACTAGTACTAAGCAGTGGTAATAATAACCATATAACAGTGCTTTGAGTTTTATGACACTGCCCTGGCCCTACCTTAACTATTTTACTTTCCACTAAAAAAGAAATGCAAACTTCTTCTATAGTCCAGTTGGTGCCAGAATACATGCCACATTTACGTTCCCGTCTAGCCTTTTTCCATACTTTCACGCCACCTCGGGTGCTCCATGCCAATCTTTGCAATAAAATCAGTGCTGCCGCCGCCGCTGCCCCTGCTACTGCTGCTGCTGTTTCTAGCTAACCTTTATTAAGAGCTTGCTATGTCCTGGCACAGTTAAGCATGTTTTATGAATTATCTCATTTATGCCTTTAAACAACCTCATGAAATAATGCTGTTTTCCCTGCATGCAGTCAGGAAGCTAGGACCATATTCCATCACTGCCTTTCCCCATTCTCAAGCCCCTCTGAACATGACTTCCCCTGCATGCTGGTTACTGCCTGAATTTTGCTACTTTTGCTTATTCTTAACCCCTATTACCAAAGGGATGAGTGTGCTTTTATTTACCACAGATCTTGGTATGAATGAACAGTCTGCAAGAAGGGTTGGGTGATGTAAGGAGAGGAGGCTGGCTTGAAGAAAACCTAGTTAGCAGAGCAGAGAGAAGCAATAAAGAAAAACTGAACCACCTCATTATTTTGCTGTGGCTCAAATGCAATCTTTCTTAAGAACCAAGCCAGCCAAAGTAGCTACCACTGATCGAGCACCCACATGATCTACTACTGGCTGTAAAGAAATTGGATATTATTTCCCCTGTTTTACAGAGGAGGAAAGCTGAAGCTCAGAAAGGTTAAACACCTTTTCAAATGTCACGTAACCAGTAAGTTGCAGAAAAAAGTTCAAACCCCAAACTCATGTTCCTCCTCAGTACCACTGTCTCCATACTTCTGTATCTTATAATATTGCTTTTAAATGTTGCTTTATCTTGAAACCTATTACAATTGTTTGTATCTCTGTCCTAGTATGAACCCTTCTTTATGGATCTTGCCTCCAAACCCAGACTCCCTAGAAATTGGGCATTTGGATAACATGGATAAACAGACGCTTGTCTCCTCACATGAGGCAATTCATTAAAAAAGCAGAGTGGGTGGAGGGAGGAGGACTACATAACGGACCTAAAGGAGGTGTATTAGTCCCGGTTCACCAGAGAAACAGAATCGTAGGGTATCCATATATGTAGATTTGTTTGAAGGAATTGGCTCATGAGCTTATAGAGGCTAGCAAGTCCAAAACCTGCAAGGCAGACTGGCAGGTTGGAGACCCAGGGAAGAGTTACTGTTTCAGTCCTGAGTCCAAATTCCTCAGGGCAGCATGTTGGAAAATCAGGGTGGGTTTCTCTACTACAGACTTGAGGAGAATTTCTTCTATTTTGGGAAACTTAGGTCTTTGTTCTTAAGGCCTCCAAATGATTGGATGAAGCCCACCCACATTATGGAGGATAATCTGCTTTACTCAAAGTCTACTGATTTAAATGTTAGTCATATCCAAAAAAACCATATTTTCACAGCATCTAGGCAGGTGTTTTACCAAATAACTGGACGCCATAGCCTAGCCAAGTTGTCACATAAAATTAACCATCACAAGAAGGGTGGGTGAAATTCACAGCAAAGACAGCAAATACACAGCATGCATGTGCAGCCACCCCCTCTGCCTGAGACCATGACAGACATTATCCATCAGCCAAGGTCCTTTTCCCCAGGGATTCCACAGAGCTCAGCTCCAGGAAGCCAGGCTCAGTTGGAATGAGTTGACTTCTACTAGTCATCCACAGCCCAGTGGTCCAATGGGTGGTCCAATACCACCACCAGGGATCACGTCTGATGTGGCTAACACCTACTAATGTGGCATCCCCAGTTTCCCCTGAGATCTCTCCTACCTTATCAGGATTTTAGAAAATCCTCATAAACTAAAAGCAAGAAAAGCACTTTTTCACAGCTAACATATTTCTTAGTAAAAAGATAAAACTTTGTGGTAAACTACACACATAATTCTCTAGGAACAAAATGAGTACTATCTTATTAAAACCCTGTTTATATTAACTATCTAACATTACTGCCAATCCCTGGCAGGTTGTACTTACTCTTCATCTGCAGCCTGTCAGTTCTTAACTGGCCTAAAGTTTTAATAACTGTAACCATTTGAAATTTCACACTGGGTACAATTGTACTTGTCAGTAAGACTGGCATGCCTTCTGTATTACTAATTCACACATTTGGGATTTTTGAAAATATTCTAATTTTTATCAAAAATACTGCCTATTATGGGGTGATGTGGCAAAATATGTGGCACTAGCAATTTCGGCAGAAATTCATCTGATCCTATCAATCACAAAATAAAGGCAAAAAGCCAACTTTGCAACTGAACACAAATATACCCTAAGTTAGAGGAAAGACCTATTTCCTTAATACTCAAGTATATCTTTGAATCAGCCTCCAAGGATCTCCGGAGACAGAGCATCCATTATTTGTCCTGGTTAACTATTTAGAGGTCTGTTCCTGTGATTGTCAACTCTCTAAGTTTTCATACTCCATAGACTAACCTGCAATAAGCACTTTGATTTCATGGCCCCAATTCATTTACTGAATGGCTGAGCAAGTTAAACACTGAGCTTCAATTTCCTTATGTTTAAATAAAGGAGCCTGGACCAACAACCCTAGAATTCTGAGTCTCTGCAAATCAAAGATATTGTATAGTCTCCAAGCACATTTTTACATGCCCAGTGATAATAATAGCATGCTCTTATTTACTGCTTAATATGTTCTAAACATTTTATGTTTGTATCGACTCATTTAATTATCATGAAAACCATAGTAAGTAGAAGATTCTGTTTTCCAAAAGTGACCACAGCAGTATCTCTGGTCCCCCATGTTCCTCAGAACCTTGCCATCCTTCATCAAGAGATGGAGTTCCTCCTCTCCCCTTGAACTTGTGTAGACACTTGCGGCTGCCTCAATCAATAGAATATAGTAGAAAGGACACGATAGAGCTTCCCAGGATGGGTCATAAAAAACAATATCTGGCTGTTTCTCCCTTGGAACTCAGCCAACATGCTGTGAGGAGACCCAGGCCACATGGAGAGGCCACATATAGGTGTTCTAGCCAACAGCACCCAGCTAAGATCTTGGCTGACTTGGCTAACAGCATCAACCACCAGTCAGGAGTAAACAAACCTCCAGATGATTCCAGCTTCCAGCATTCAGGTCACCCCAGCTGATGCAAGTGAAGCAGAATCAAGCTATCCCTCCTAGTCCTGCCCTCCAAATCGAAGATTCATGACCAAAATGGTGTCATGTTGTTAAGCCACTGAGTTTTGTGGTGGTGTGTTACACAGTAATAGGTAACTAGAACAAGCCTGGTGGTATTTTGTCTTCATTTTACACAGGAGGAAACTGAGGCAAAGAAGTCCACAGACTAGACTCTTAAACTCCATCCTGCACTTCCACTTAGCAAGTATTGAAAGAACAATAGTCATTGATTACAGCTGTATTTATTCCTTGTGATATTTCCAAATGTATCTTATCTAACAAAATTACGATATATTACATATTTTTACATAATCTTTATGCAATTATATGTATTTCCCCCCAAGAAATGATGTTACCAAAGGCTAAGATGATTGATAACAACACTTTAGAAAAAGAAGAAAAAGCCCTAAATCAGAAAAGAGTTTGTTTCTTGGCCTCTTCTATTTATACTTAACAAAAGTATAATAGAAATTGGACTTTTACTGCTGGGAGGAAAAACTTCTAAGAAGCCTGATTCAATTTATTTATTTATTTATTTATAAAACTCCCTCTAAGGAACCTATTAAGCCTGAAGATCAGAGTCATGTCAATGAAGAAAAGAGTTACGATGGAAAAAAAAAATAGATGTGGTACCTAAATTTCTACTTTTTGTTTTTAAGTTTACAGCATAATTAAATACTTTGAAGCAAGATAAATGATTTGGTGAACAGTTTTATTTAAACATTGTCTGAGTTACAATGCACGGGATATGTTTCATTTCACAATTGGTTAAAGATTATTTAATCATTAAAACCTTCAAGTTGATATTGTAATGTACAAAATAAAGAGCTTAGTAAACCATCCTAATTACTAACAGCCGTGAAAATGCTCAGGCCTCTCCCCAGGAGAGAACTTGCTTTCCCTGACATCACACAGCTGTATGATACATGCAGATTTCCTGCGTACTAAACGAACACAGTTGCTGAAAGCTTTTTGTAGAATTAAAACTTTTAAAATATCAAGCCATGGGTCATTATTGGTGTTTTCTATGTATGTTGTGTTATAATTTGTACCTTTCCAAATTTATGTGTTTTTTTACCCAAATCATTGATTGAAGAAACTGACATTTTCCCCGTGTCCAAAAAGAAGAAGAGTCACCAGTGACTTGCAAACCCAACAAAGGCAGCTGGCAGCTCTACTGGGAGCCAAAACAGAAGTGAGGGGCTGAGTTTTGTTATATTCTAGTTGGAATAAAATGATGTGCTTTCCTTCAGAGGAGGAAACATAGTCCAGGCAACCGGCAGGTGTTGTTTTTCTTGGCTCTGTGGCTAAAGGCTCTAAGCCCCCTGAGGGCAGGGGTCCTGTCTATTCAGGGCTAGCCTAGGTCTGGCACACATGTTTGCCTAATAAATAATTAATATGAACCAAGCTGTTCCAGATGCTGAGAATTCAAATGAAGAATAACCTTGACCTCTAGGAGTATGGAAGTGCAGTGAGGCTGGCGATCCCTGAGCACTTGACTGCACTGACGGTGCCCAGCAGTGTTCAGTGCTATGAAGGCGCATGTCTCGCCTGGGCCTTCCCTGGCATGATCCTCCCTTGGCCATCTGCCGTGCGAGGTTACAGACTGAGAAGTAGAATTGCGGCCCAAAGAGCAGGTGGGGAATTAACTCTGGGGTGGCTGGGATCTTTGCATGCCACCCCCAACACTCTTTCTGGCACATCATGACAAAACTCTAAAGAAGATGCTCCAAGCCCTTGCCCTAGAACCGTCCCGCTCCCACCCGGCTTTCATTCCACACCTGTTCTTTGCTCCCTTCCCTAGAATTCCTGGCCACCTAAGCCAGATTTTCTCCCATGAACATCCTTTTATAAAATTTTCAAGTGTGCAGTGAAGTTGCAACAGTGCTGCGGACTGTGATGTTGGAAATGGCTAGGACAGGCCCGAGGGCCATTGCACAGGGAGGTCTAGGCTCTTGGGGCTGCCTCTCCCATGTCCTGCCCTACAGGAGAGGCAGTGGTCACGGGACTCCTTTTCACGGGGACACCGCTATAGGGACCCTGAGGTCCCTTAGCACAGCCAGGAGCACTCAAGGTCCACTTTGGAAAGCTTGGGCCACCTTGTTTGGCCTTGTCAGAAAGTTGACAGCAAAGAGGGTGCCTGACTTTGCAAAGTAAACAATCCCTCAAAAAGCAGAAAGTGACCATGACATTGTAGAACACAGAGCACACCCCACCATGGGAATAATTCTACGCAAGAGGAGAGAACTGGCCTTGTACACAGACCTCACATGCCCTGCAGAGAGAGAATACTAACCTTTCCTGCAGTATCGGTGACAGAGGGACTGTCCCATGTACTGCAGGAGGTTAGCAGCAACCATAGGCTCTGTCAGCCAGATGCCAGCAGCCAGGACGAGCTTCCTGTGCAGGTGACCAGTGTAAATCACAGGGCCCTGCACTCAGAAGGACTCGGTGCTTGGTTTAATGTTTTCCTGTTGCCATCTTGAAATCCTTAATGATCTTTGGAAGCCTTGTGTTTTGTAAGCGAAATTCAGTGGAACAGTGGAGGGCATGTTATGCAATATGCCATCCTTGCCGCCCTATTCGCATGTTCAAACAGCCTTAGCAATGCCCCTTGTGCACAGAATTCCAACATGTTAGTTCAGCAAGAGCTGAAGCCTCAAAGTGAGACCAAGGTAAGTGTGTGACCAGTACAACTAAGTCAGGGGGTGGGGGTGGGCAAAAGGCCACACTTTCTGTTAGAACCAATAACTTGCTCAGAACCAGAAAGACATAACAGAATCCTAAGACACATAACAGCCAAGGGACAGTATCATATTTTTTTGCTCTTGTCATTTCCCTATATTAGCCAACCACTTCCCCTGAAAGCAGTGGCATAGAAGGAAAGGGAAGGATGGGGTAGCCGTAGTTCCTTCTCTTTTCAGCTCTTCCTGGCTCATCAGTGAGGGGAAGGTAGAGCCTGTCAACAGAACAGGTGCATATCGAGAAGCAAAATAAAACAGTTCAGCGAGTCTGTGCAGCATTTCCACTGTTCTGGTAAGAAATACATATGCATGTACACGCTGCAAAACTCAAGTTGTGCAGTTCTGTTGATTCCACATACGAATTATATTTGCATTTAAAACCAATACTGCACAGTATTAAGATGAATAAGATTCATCTTAACAAATTTCAATTGTAATTTTTCTTTACTTAGTAAAACATGAAATAGCACATTAAAAACACCATGATAAGGAGAGAGAGAGAAGGAGACAAACAGAAAAATAAAAGAGCTTTATATTTTCGTACCTTTAATGACATTTTGTCCTGATTTTTGAACAAGAGTCCCTCATTTCCATTTTACACTGGACCCTGCCAGTAGCACCCCCCAGTTATGATGAGAGAAAATGTGTCCAGACACAAATGTGCTCTGGAGAAGGGGCAGGTGGACAAAATCACCTCTGGCTGAGAATCACTGCCCCAGACAGTGCAAGTTGGTGGAGACTGACACACCTCAAACAAGACGTGCTCCAGAAGCTACGGAAGCCAGGGGGCGTTCATCAAGTGGACTCTAGGATTCAAGTGCCGGGATAAGACACCAAGACTTGAGATCCTTTCCTGAATCGTTTGTGCCTCCCAGGTGTTTGCACTTCAGGACAACGTAAGATTGGAAAAGGATGAGCTATATTTGACATATACGTAGGTACATATCTTTCATAGAAAGGGAAAAGAGCAGGTATGAAAAGTGGTGGCTAAATAATAGAAACTGCACGTGGCTTCACAACCAAATCAATTTTTTAAAAAAGAAAACATATATTTAAAATAATAAAAGAGAAACTAACTCCCTTAAAACTCTCCCTGTACCCGTATAACCCTTGGACAGTCTTCATGTACTTCCAGAGATACACAGAGTTCAACTCTGACACCCACTGTGGCTTCAGGGTGAGTTGGTCTAGGGAATGCAGGGAAATCTGGCAACTCCCAAAGGCCAGCACCCAGTGGAGTCGCAACCTCAGCTCATTCAGTGGCAGCAGTGGGCTTGGTAAGAGAGCTCATAAATTGCCTAAGGATTTCATGGGATTTTTTTGCTGATAGATTTACGCAAGGCAAGCCTCTGACTATAGTTGAAAAAACATACATACAAATTATAACTCCAATTTATATGTGACGTATAGTCTATTGAGCACATTTTATAATAATTTTCTCTTTAAAACATTATTGCAACCCTAAAGGATAAGAGAAATTATTATTACCATTCTATACTTAGGTAAACTGAGGTTCAAAAAGACTAAGTAACTGTCCCAAAATCAAATAGCAGGTGAGTAGAATGACCTTGTATTAAAACCAAGTTTCTAGCCAGGCATGGTAGTTTACACCTGTAATCCCAGTACTTTGGGAGGCTGAGGTAGGAGGATCACTTGAGGCCAGGAGTTTGAGACCAGCCTGAGCAACACAGTGAGACTCCATCTCTACTATAAATAATAATAATATTAAATTAGCCAGGCATGGTGGTGTGTGCCAGCTACTCTGAAGGCTGAGGCAGGAGGATTGCTTAAGCCCAGGAGTTCAAGGTTATAGTGAGCTATGACTGGCCACTGCCCTCCAGCCTGGACAACGGAGTGAGACCCTGTCTCTAAAATAAATAAATAAAACCAAGCTTCTGATTCCAAGGCAAGTAATGTTTCTCTATGCATGATGCCTGTGTGCTTCGTATATTGACTTTGAATTATATTTTTTAAAAGAGATGAAGAAACTTTATATATATTTTCTATTTTTTATATATATGGAAAATATATAAAATCACTTTTTATAACAGTATAACAAATATTTAGGCAATTCAATCCCAGATTCCCAAAAGAAAATCACTTAGCATATTAAATAACATTAAATATTTATTTTCAGACCCAGGCATTGTATAAATACTCTATAAATAATGAATATGCTGTTTTCATTTTACCATATAAAAATTGCGTCAGTTATGTCATATAACAAAAACATAAACCTTGAGCCTAAGAGAAAATTGATTTAATATTCTATTTACCTCGATTCTTTTTTCTGTGTTTGAAATTTGCAATGATGTGCCCTTCTGAAATATGAAACTAAGAACCCTGTCCCATACCCCCATTTGACCCAGATCATTGCCTGAAGGACGCCCCAAGCTGCTCAGAAAGTCGCTGGAGAAGACCCAGAGTTGACGCTGCCTGGAGGAGCCCTGAGCACACACGTGGTAGGATTTGCCTACTCCTTCCTCAGCCGGGACGCTTACCCATCTAAGAGCCGTGCCTGCCAGCAAACAGCCAGGCAAGAATGACGTTGTTCCTGAGGTCCGCAGTGCTAACCCAGGCTAGTGTGCCCCCGGGGGGGGGCATGTGCTCCTGCTTTCTGCCCCCATAGTGGAGGACTGAGCTCCCGCTGCGTTGTCCCCTGGCCTGACCAGGGTAGGACCCGTCTGCCTGGGATGCACAGCGCCCCCTGCTGACTGACGTGCGTGATCCTGGTTGCACGCGTGCTGTGCTCATTGAAAGACTGAGGTTTTCCCGAGAAAAAATGGAGCAAGACCACACCCGGTATCAAAAGAATAACAGTCCCCCAGGGCTGCCAGTGACCAGACAGGGTGTGTTTCTCAGAGCAGCAGGGGGAGGGCCTGGGCGGAAAGGCCCCACGTGGACAGCAGAGTTAGAATCTTCTCTTGGTTTTTACTTCAATGGGAAGACCATGAGGTAAAAATGACTGTTCATTCATTCATTCATTCATATATGCAACATGAACCGAGCACTTGGACTGACATGTGCCGAGAGGGGATGCACAGGAGCAGGAGTGTCAAGCAGCCCGCAGGCCGCCCGCCTATTGTCCGTGCCCTCTGCAGTTAGATCTGTGCTTAAAACCTGACTGCAACCTCAATCGCTTGGAGAGTTTTTAAAAAATACTTATGTTTAGAGCACACGCCTGGAGATTTTTATTTTAGCAGCCTGGGCTGGACCCAGGCTTCCCAGGTGATTTTCCTATGTCGCCACCCCTGCACCACGTCACGGGTAGCAATGGGGTGAGCTGGAACAGAGGACTAAGAAGTAAAATATCTGTGATCACATCAAAATCCTGACCCTTTTAAGGTATTTGTCTGCTAATTTTCTTTGGGCTTTCCCTTAGTGTTTAAGAACAGTCCACCTCAGCTATGCTTAGAGAAACTAAGGAAGAGAAGGCCATGTCTACTCATGCTCAAGGCGCGCTTTTAAAGGGAGCCTAGTACAGCCTGGTCGTGTCCGGCTGGTCATTGAAGGGCGATGACCTCAAGCAGAAGATAAGCTTCAGGGGCCAGAGTCAGGGCCAAGATCAAACACATCTGCCCCCCTGAGAAGTCTCCTCTCAGGTCTTCAATATGCTCTTTCCTTGAGAGCATCTTTATTGTCATATAAAGGCACTAGAGACCGTTTCTTTACAAGGTACATTTAAGTGCTGAAGAGGACGTGACAAAAAGGGCTCTCTCTTTCACCCTCAGTAGCCTCTCTCTCTCCTTCCCACACTCCAGCACTCACAGCAGGGCACTGTGTAGGGCCCAGTGGTGCTAAAGCACTGTCAGTGAAGAGGGTTTCTCTCCCGGAGCACAGTTTAGCCATCCCCCAGAGCAGGCTTCCCAGGGCAAGACAGTCACTTCCCCCCCAGCAGAACTGATCCACCCTTCCCTTCACTCCCCTTTACTCTCTGCCCTCCAATCCCAGAACTCTGGCCCTTTCATGTACTTCTTTGTGTTAAAGTCCTACTGCCCACCACCCAGCAGAGGAGTCATGGTTCACAGAAGATGGGCAGTGAATGTTTGTTGAATGAATGAACGAAATCATCTAAAGTGTTTATCCCCATCCCGCCCACCTACTTATGGTCTTACCTAATATCCCCAGCTCCATTCCCACCAAGGTCGCTATTTTCTCTTTCCCCAGGCCAGGGGCATGTGGCTGAGAGAGTCACTGAAACATCTGCCTCTGTCCAAGGTGGGTGAGTGAAGGGGTGGTCCTACCTACTCTTTTTACTTAGTTCCATTCTAAGTAAGTAGAGCCAACAGCTCCACTCAACTAGCATTGCCCTGTAGGCACGACAAAGAATGACAAGATAAGTGAAGCTTTAAAGGTTGTCCTTCTTGACATGAGTTATTTTTAGAGTAAAATAACTATTATTTATTGACTTGTATGGCATGGTCTGATCATGTGGTGAAATAATCTATTCCGAAGCATGAGTCAGATTGCAATTAAGGCGATAGAGAACTTCATTCTAAATTCCTTGGTTAGGAGGTGATTAAAATCTCATCTATGGTATGGCGATAAACACATAATATCATTTTTATTCCCATAAAAATAAAATGGAAAGGCAGAAATATGTACACAAGAATGTTAGAAATAAACTCCATGGAGATAAAAATTAACAACTTCTGTCAGACAACACAAGATGTGCATTCCCTAGCAGCCTCCTGTCTAAATACCAAACAGACTCATCATACTTGTCCAGAACAGAGATATTACACTCATGATTTGAGTGTATTTCTTGAGTGCCCTAAGCACAACTTCTCTTGGTTTGAAAAAACTATGTAATTTTTAAAAAGGGATTAGGAGAAGGCATTTTACTTTTGTCTGTTAGTTTTAGCAAAACTTCTGACCACTTGGAATATGGAACAGCACTTTAGCCACAAGTTAGAGAAAGACAATTCTAGTTTGGCATTTGCTTTTTATAAAGTTGTTCCTTGCTGGAAAAAAAATGTGTGTGACACTGCTGGCACGTAGTAGGTCTTCTACAAATGTCAGCTCCCTTGTCTTTTCTTACATTCATCTCCTCTGTCCAGTAAAAGTCTTTGCAGAGAGCTAAAATGCTAACGTCTAAGGATGATTATTTAGAACATGACTAAAAAAGAGGCACCGGAGTTATATTGACTTATTCGAGTCGCACAGCAAGTAGGTGTTTTTGAAAGAAAACTTCAACTCCTCTCCTAATTCGTGGCTAATGACTGTGTGGTTGGTTGACCACCAAGTTTGTGGCTTTCCTCCTAAGAGCATTCATGTAGGACCACAGGTAATGTTCAGAGAATAGTATCTAAGGATGAATGTGTGCGCAGCTATGATGTAAAACCACATGGGAACGTAAGTCTAGATACATCACAATATAAATTTACCCTAACTAAATAGTTATGTATTAAAAACATAATGCATTATGCCTTCACCAGCAAATCATCATTCAGGGCAGCTGGGTGTTCTTACGCATTCATCCTCATACCTAAACGTATTCAGCTTTTAAATTTAGATGAGATCAGAATTATTCACATCAGCAAGATGGCCATCTGCTTTCAAGCATACAGCTGCTAGCCTTTAAACAGCAACTTTCCATGATTCATAACTTATTCATCTCAGGATGCACTCAGACATCTGCTTTATCATCAGTTCAGCTTGTCATAGCATTTTGCTCTAAAGTTTCATAACCTCTACCCAGGTATCACAGTGATCCAGTAAGTCAGTCTTTTTCCACAGAAAGAATCAACTGCAATCAACCGTATAGCTTCCCACGCCTGATGGTCCAGTCTTGAGATCATACACATCAAAATACATATAAAATACACATTATCAGTCATTCCCCTTTAAAACAACAATAACATCAGTAACAGCTTCTACTTAGCCTACTAAGGGTCAGACACTTCCTCTTATCTTCATTAACACTCTGGAAAACAGATACTATGATCTTCATTTTACAAACAAGCAAATCAGCAAGAATGAATGATCTACCCAATGCCACTAAGGGTGAAAATGGCAGAAATGAGTTGTTTGAACCCAGAAACCCAGACCTATCTGTTCCCAAACTCAAGCTTCTACAACAACCAACTTTGCCTCATATTTGAATTGCTACGGACTAACCGAAATATTTTCATCAGTTTTCTAGAGAAGGAGAGACTATACTTAGCCCAATACCATTTATTTCCAACCTAAGAAAGCTCTTGCATGTAGCATTTAGTTAATATAAATGCTTTGAAAATTAGAAAGTACTGTGTAGATTTATTGGTTCTTTTTATTCTTCCGGGCAGCTTTTGGCAATCCCAGCTGTCTATTCTTTCACTCTCCATCACTGACAGGAGCAGTCGGGAGTAGGAGAATCCAGGAAGTATGCAAGGACAAAGTCCAATTCTCTGCAGGGGCAAAGAGCATCTTCTATACTCTAAGTTGTAAGAAGAGGTGCCTAATACACAGAAGATTCTCTCTAAAGGGGACTAGTTCTATCAAGTGCACGTATTTTTCATTTTAACTCTGTGTGCAACCTATTTCTTGCTTCCTATGTATTTCATTGCTATGTTGTGTATAGAAAATGAGTGGACCCAGTTTCAAATCATGGTTCTGCAACCTAAAATGGGTCAGGCATTCCAATCCTCACTTTTATTACCTGGAAAAAAAATGGAAATAATGGCACCTTTAGCTCTATGTCTTTTTAAAAAATGAAATATATAAGACAACTGAATGGCATGATAAGATGGAAACAGTACATTGTGTAAACAATCACATAAAAAATAATACGCATGTCAGGATAACCCTTTTGTTTAAAAAAGGGAGGAAATATATTCACTGAGACAAAGAATGGGAAGTTATATACAAAATATTAGCAGTGATTGCTACTGGATGATATTGTGAGTGACTTTTATTTTTTTTTCCTTTTTGATTAGTTATGCTTTCTAAAATTTCTAAAGCTCTAACAACAAAAGGTTTCAAATGATGAAATATAATTTAATTTTAATTGATAATGAGGAATTAGAAAATATAGTAATTATAGAAGGAAAACATGTAGGTAGTCAGTAGTCAACTTAAACCATCTTTAAAACTCTATGCATTTAATTAAAAAGCAAGGTACAATAAGAAACTCATATTGCCTATACTAGTAAAGGTAGTTTAAAAATAAAAGAATGGAAAACAATACACAGTCACTCTCATTACTCACAGTAATTATCTTATATAAAGTTAGTGGAAATGAATTAGATAATATGGAACCATTGCTCTTAGGAAAAATACAGGATTAAGTTCCTGTGAGCCTCTATCACAACATTTTTGTCAACTGAGTAATAAATACATAACCTTGTTCTATGTGTGTTTCTGTTTAAAGACACTTTGTTTAATATATGCTGTCGATTCATTAACATTGAACTCACAACCAATAGCACTACCACTCATTCCTGAATTGAGCTTATCAAACACAAGTATCTTCTCCATGAGGCACATCACAGCCTTCTTGTGCTTTGCAACACAGTACGGCACCCTCAACACTACATGGCACCCTCAACACTGCAGTGAAGGGCATTTTTAACAGTGAAATCACCAACAAAAAAGCACAAACATGTGAAACACATAGCAGTAATAGAGCACAAAAAGGATACTTTTTCATAGCATCAGAGCTTAAATGAAGGAAGAAGGTTCAGCTCAGCTGGGTGAACGTGTGTGTCTGGTGACTCAAACTTTTTGCCACTATGCATATGCTCCAGAATGACAGCAAAAGTGCTGCACTGATTTGGGGGTTACAAAGAAATTTTAGGGAGCAGGAAAATTTGCAAAATGGAATTCACAAATAACAAGGCCCCACTGTATTAGGCAAACATTAATCAAAAGAAAGCTGGATTTAACATCAGTCAAAATAGACTTTAGAACAAGGTTAGAAGAAATAAAGAGGGACACTTCCTAACAATGAAATGGTGAACTCGCCAAGAAGACACAACAATTTCAAGTATATATGCATCTAATAAGAAAGCTTCAAAATATATACAACAAAAAGTAATAAACCTAAAAGATAAATAGAAAAATCCACAAATTTTCCTAGAGGCTTTAGCACTCCTTTCCCAATAACCAATAGACCAAGTAGGCTGAATATATCAGCAAGGATGTAGGAGAAATGAACACCTTCAACCAATTGTATCAAAATGACATTTATAAATCATTCCACTGAAAAAGAGCAGAATACACATTATTTTTAGCCAGGCATGATGGCTCATGCCTATAATCCTAGCACTTTGGGACTCCAAGCTGAGAGGATCACTTCAGGCCAGGAGTTCAAGACCAGCCTGAGCAACATAGAGAGACCCCATCTCTACAAAAAATACAAAAATTAGCTGGGCATGGTGGTGTGTGCCTGAAAGCCCAGCTACTTGGGAGGCTGGGCCAGGAGGATTACTTAGGGCCAGGAGGATTGCTTGATCACAGGAGTTTGAGGTTGCAGTGAGCTATGATGATGTCACTGCACTCTAGCCTGGGCAGCAGAGCAAGACCCTGTCTCAAAAAAAATCCTCAAAATGAACAAAATAACCCCACATTATTGTCAAGTGCCTGTGAAAAATTCACTAAGATAGACCATATTCTGGATGATAAATATATCTTACCAATTTAAAACAATTGATGTCATAGAAAGTTTATTCTCTGATGATAATAGAATTTAACAATAAATCAATAACAGAAAGATACCTAGGGATTCCTCAAGTAATTGGAAACTAAGCAACACACTTCTAAATAATCCATGGAACAAAGAAGAGGTCTCAAGGAAAATTAGAAAATGTTTTGAAATGAATGAAAATGAAAATATATCAAAATTTTTAGGATACTCTAAAGCAATGCTTAGATGGAAATTTATAGCATTAAATACTTATATTAGAAAAAAGAATGACCTCAAATAAAAGTATAAGTTTTCTCTTAAGTCTAGAAAACAAAGAGTAAAATAAAGTCAAAGCAAGAAGAAAGAAGGAATAAAGAGCAGAAATCAATAAAATTGAAAACAAGAAAAACAATAAAGAAAATGAAACCAAAAAGATGTTTCTTTGACAAGGTTTTAAAAAATCAATAAACCTGTAGCCAAATTGACAAAGGAAAATAGATAAAAACCACAAATTACCAATATCAGAAAGAAAGGGGGGATGTCTTAGTCTATTTTCTGCTGCTATAACACAGTGCCACAGACCCACTGGGTAATTTGTAAAGAACAGTTTATTTGGCTTATGGTTCTGGATGCTGGGAAGTCCAAGAGCATGGTGCTGGCATCTAGCAAGGATCATCCCATGGTAGAAAGGTGGAAAGGGGAAGTAAGCTCATGAGACAGAGAAAAATGGGGGCCAAACTTATCCGTTCATCAAGAGCCCACTCCTGCGATAACTAACCCACTCCTGCAATAACGCCATTCATCCATTCATGAGGGCAGAAACTCCATGACCTTATCACATCTTCAAGGTCCCACCTCTTAATATGTTACAATGGCAATTAAATTTCAACGTGAGTTTTGGAGGGGATATTCAAACCATAGCATTCTGCCCCTCAAAACTCATGTCTTCTCACAATGCAAAATACATTCATTCATCCCAATAGTCTCGAAAGTATTAACTTGTTCCAGCACCAACTCAAAAATCCAAAGTCTAAAGTCTCATTTAAATTAGTCTCACCTGAGTGAGACTCCAGGTGTGATTTATGCTGAGGCAAATTTCCTTTAGCTGTTAGCCTGTAAACTCGAAATAAATTATCCACTTCCAAAATACAATGGTGGGACAGGCATAGAATGGACATTCCCATCCCCAGAGGGAGAAATAAGCAAGAAAAGAATGGCAACTGTTCCCAGGTAAGTGAAAAACCCAACAGGGAAAACAATACTAAGTCTTAAAGCTAGAGAAGAATCTCCTTTGACTCCATGTCCTGCACCCTGGGCAAACTAGGGCAGGAGATGGGCCCCCAAGACCTCAGGCAGCCTCTTCTCCATGGCTTTGCTCGGCTCAGCCCACACTTTAGTTATCTCGGGTTGGAGTCCCTTGCCTGCATCTCTCCCAGCCTGGCATTGCACACTGGTACCTCTGCAGTTCTGTGGTCTCAGGGGTGGCCCCACTTCTATGGGTCCACTAGGCATTGCCCCATAGTGAGGACTCTCTGTGGTGGCTCCACTTCTCTGGCAAGTTTCTGCCTGGGCACTCAGGCTATCCATGACATCCTTTGAAATCTAGGTGAAGAAAGCCATGCCAACAAAGCACTTGCATTTTGTATTTGCAGAATTAGCACCATGTAGATGCCACCAAGGCTTACAACTTACACCTTCTAGAGCAGCAGGTTGAGCCACACCTGATCCGACTTGTGCCACAGCTGGAGCAGCCAAACAGCATGCCCTGGAATGTGGGGAGGAGAGACCCGAGGCAGCTCTAGGCAGCAAGCCTGTGAAGGGCGCCCCAAACCTTTCCCTTGAAACCATCTTATAGTTCTGGGTCTGTAATGAGATGGGCAGCCTCAAGGATCTTTGAATGCCTGCAGAGTCTTTCTCCCACTGTCTTTTTGAATAGCACCTGATTCCCTTGTATCTATAATAATTTTCTTAGGAAATAGTGACTTGGCCACACCCTCAACATTCTCTACCATTTTTTCACTCTTTACACAGACAGGCTGCAAATTTTTCATATTTTCTGGTCTGCTTCCCTTTTAATTATCAATGCTGTCTTTAAGCCATCCCTTTCCTATTGGATCTCACTGTTTGTGCAGTTAAAAGTAACCAGGCCAGATAACCTAGTTCATCACTCTTAAATTCTACTTGCCATAAAGCCCTCAGGCATGGACATACTTCAGGCAAGTCTTTGCTACTTTATAACAAGGATGGCCTTTACTCCAGTTTCCAATGTCTGGTTCCTTGTTTCTATCCGCAACTTTATCCTTTACCACCCGTATTTCTACCAGCGTTCTAGTTATGACCACTTAAGTAATCTCTGAAAAGTTTTAGACACTCTCCACAGCTCTCCTTTTCTTCTGAGCCTTCACCAGAATTGCCCTAATGCTCTGTTCAGAGCAATACAGGTTCTCTATAGCCAGTTCCTCCAAATTCTTCCAGCCTCTACCCATTACCCAGTTCCAAAGCTGCTTCCATACTTTGAGGTATTAGTTGTAGCAATAGCTCCACCTCTCAGTACCAATTTTCTAACTTCATTTTGTGTTGTTATAACAGAATACCACAGACTGGGTAATTCAAAAGAGAAGAAGTTAATTTGGCTCACAAATCTGGATGCCGGCAAGTTCAAGAGCATGGTGCTGCCATTTGGCAAGAGTTAGCCTGTGGCAGAAGGTAGAAGACAAAAGTGAGTTCATGAGATAGAGAGAGAAGAGGGCCTGCATTTATCCTTTCATCAGAAGCCCACTCCTGTGATAACTAACCCACTCCTGCAATAATGGCATTAATCCATTAGTTCATTCATTAGGACAGCACCCTCATGACCTAATCACCATTTTAAGGTCCCATCTTTTAGTGCTGTTACAATGGCAATTAAGTTTCAACATGAGTTTTGGAGGAGACATTCAAACCATAACAGGGGCTATCACTATAGAGCCCATGTACATTAAACAGATATTAAGACAATATTACAAATAACTGTATTCATACAAATTCAACAAATTAAATGAAAATAGCCAATTTCTTAAAAAGCTACCAAAACTCAATCAGTTAAGCAAAATAGTCCTATATCTATTTTAAAAATTGAATTCATAGTTAAAGACCTCTCTACAAAGAAAATTCTAGGTCCAGATGGTTTTACTGGTAAATGAAACATTTAAAGAAGAAATTATAATACTATTTGTCTTAGTTTGGGATGCTATAACACACTATAACAAAAATGCCATAAACTGGGTGACTTAAACTTCAGATGTTTATTTTACACAGTTCTAGAGGCTGGGAAGTCCAAGATCAATGTGCTAGCCAATTTGATTGCTATTGTGAGGGCCCTTTTCCTAATTTGCAAGTGGACTTCTTCTTCCTTTATTCTCACCCGACAGAAAAAGAGATAATCACTTTTGTGTCTTTTCTTATAAGGGCACTAATCGCATTTATCAGGACTCCACCCTCATGACCTCATCTAGCTCTTAATATCTCCCAAAGGCCCCCACCTCCAAATACCATCACATTGGAGGTTAGGGCTTCAACACATGAATTGGTGGTGGGAGGCATAAATATTCCATCCATAGCACCATTCTAAACCATCACTTCCAGAAAATTGAAAAGGGGGAAACACCTCCCATCTCATTTATGAGGTCATCATTACACTGATACCAAGCCAGAAAAATATGGTGCAGGAAAAGCAAACTACAGACCAATATCCCTCATGAACAGTGACACAAAAATTCTCAACAATATATTAGCAAGTCAAATCCCTCAGTGTACACAGGGAATAATATACATCATGACCAAGTGTCATCTCAGGAATATAAGACTAGTTCAACATTTGAAAATTAATCAATGTAATCCATCATTTTCACAATCTAAAGAAGAAAAATGACATGATCATATTATTAGAAGCAAAAAAAAATTGACAATATTCAACATCTATTGATGACAAAAACTCTCAGCAAACTAGGAATAGAAGAGAACTTACCTAGCCTAATAAAGAGTATCTACCAAAAAAATCAAAACTATAGGTAATATCATACTTAATGGTTAAAGACTGAATGCTTTCCCCTAAGATCGTAAACAAGGTAAGAATGTTTACTCTTACTACTCTTATTTAATATCGTACTAGAAGCCCTCATCTGTACAAACAGGCATAAAATTGGAAAAGAAGAAATAAAACTGTCCCTATTTGCAAACAACATGAGCACATACATAAAAACATCCTAAGGAATCTACAAAATAGTTCCTACAACTAATGAAAGAGTTAAGCAAGATCACATGAGCAATGTAGACATGCAAAAATCAACATTTTTATACTAGCAATGAATATTTGGAAGCCAAAGCCAAATCATTTTTACATGACATTTACAGTAGCTCCCCACCAAAACATACATTTAGGTATGAATACAACAAAACATGTATAAGCTCTGTCTGTTTAATGCACATTAAACAGATATTAAGACAATATTACAAATAACTATATTCATACAAATTCAACAAATTAAATGAAAATAGCCAATTTCTTAAAAAGCTACCAAAACTCAATCAGTTAAGCAAAATAGTCCTATATCTATTTTAAAAATTGAATTCATAGACCTCTCTACAAAGAAAACTATAAAATATTGATCAAAGAAATCAAAGAAGACCTAAATAAATGAAGAGACATATCATCTCCATGGATTGGAGACAACATAGTTTCAAGACAGTCATTCTCTACACATTGATCCATATACTTCAGGGAATTACATCAAAAGCTAGGCAGGATTTTTATGTAGCTATAAACAAGCTGATTCTAAAATTTAAATGGAAAGGTAAAGGAACTACAGTAGCCAAAACAATTTTGAAAGAAAAGAAAAAAGTTGGAGAATTCATACTACTTGATCTTAAGACTTACTACAAATTGAATATCCCTTATCTGAAATGCTTAGGACAAAAAGTGTTTTGGATTTTGGATTTTTTTTCAGATTTTGAAATATTTGCATATACGTAAAGAGATATCTTGAGAATAGAACCTAAGTCTAATAAACACAAAATTCACTTATGTCTCATATATCTTACATACATAGCCGGAAGGTAATTTTATACAGTATTTTTAATAATCTTGCAGATGAAACAAAGTTTGTGTTAAGTATTTATGTGTGGAATTTTCCACTTGTGGCATCATGTCAGTGCTCAAAAACTTTTAGATTTTGGAGCATTTCAGATTTCATATATTTAGATTAGGGATGTTCAACCTCTATAAAGCTAGAATAATCAAGACAGTACGAGACACCGATGAAGGAAACAAAGAGTTTAAAAACAGACTCACACAAATACAGTCAATTAATTTTCAACAAATTGCAAAAGTAATTCAGTAGTATTATCTTTCCGAGGCTAAGGCAGGAGGATAGTTTGAGCCCAGGAGTTCAAGACCAGCCTGAGCAAAAGTGAGACCCTGTCTCTACTAAAAATAGAAAGAAATTAGCTGGACAACTAAAAATATAGAGAGAAAGTGAGCCAGGAGTGGTGGCGCATGCCTGTAGTCCCAGCTACTCAGGAGGCTGAGGCAGGAGGATTGCCTGAGCCCAAGAGTTTGAGGTTGCTGTGAGCTAGGCTGATGCCACGGCACTCTAGCCCAGGCAACAGAGGAAGACTCTACCTCAAAAAAAAAAAAATTATCTTTCCAATAAATAGTATTAGAATAATTGGACATGCATATGTAAAAAATAAACCATACTTATAATTCCCATCATATCCAAAAATCAACATAAAATGAATTACAGATCTAAATGTATAATTATAAAACTTTTAGAAAAAAACACAAGGAAAAAAATCTTCATGATCTTGGGTTAGGCAAAAGTTTTTAGATATGATATTAAAAATATAATCTATTTTAAAAATCAATCAATTAGACTGCATTAAAATTAAAAACTTTTGCTCTGAAAAAGACACTGTTATAAGAATAAAAAGTCAAGCCACCAACTGAGAGAAAATATTTACAAATCACATATTTGACAAGAGAATATATTCAGAATATATAAAAAAAAATTCTTAAAACTAAACATTAAGAAATCAAACACCCCCCAAAAATGGGCAAAAGATTTGAACACTTTATCAAAGAAAATAGACATATGGCAAATAAGCCTATGAAAACAGATTCAGTATCACTAGTCATTAGGGAAATGCAAATTAAAACAATTAATAACATTATTTGCCTGTTGCCAAATGACAAGGATGCAGAGCAACCGGAACTCTCATACATTGCTGGAGGTAACACAAAGTGGGACAGCCTTTCTGGAGAACAGTTAAGCATGTACTTACCCTAAGACCCAGCAGTCCCAAGCCTAAGTATTCCCCCTAAACACATGAAAATCTATGTGTATACACACAAACTGGAATATTTAACCTGGTTTTATTCATAATCACCAAAAATTAGAAACAACCTAAACACATTTCATTAAAGGGAGGAATAAATAACTTTGGGCACATTTATAAACAGAATATTACTCAACAAGAAAAAGCAATGAACTCTTTATACACTGAACACATTATGCTGAGTGAAATAAACTAGTCTTAAAAAGTTACATACTATATGCAATGGTCTGAATGTTTATTCCCCCCTCCCCAAATTCATATGAAGTCCTAACCCCCAAGGTGATGGTTCAGTAGATGAGGCCTTTGGGAGGTACTTAGGTCACAGAGGCAGAACATTCATGAAAGGGATTAGTGCCCTTAGGAAAGAGGCTTGAGAGACACCCCTTCCTCTTCTGCCATGGGAGGCAAGAGAAGGCTCTGTCTATGAGGAAGTGGGCCCTTCCCAGACACTGAATCTGCCAGCACCTTAGTCTTGGACTTTCCAGCCTCCAGAACTTTAAGAAATAAATTGCTGTTGTTTATAAGACACCCAGTCTCTGGTATTTGGTTGTAGCAGCACCAACAATGAAAGACTCTATGTGATTTCAATTATATAACATTCTGAAAAGGCAAAGCTATTGGGATAGAAAACAGATCAGTGGTCACCAGGGATTAGGGGTGGAGGGAAGGATTTGACTACAAACAGGTAGCATGAGAAAAATTTTTGGTGCAATGGAACTGTTCTATACATGTGTAAAAACTCATATAATTATATGCCCAGAACATCAATTTTATAGTATTATATTTTTTAAATTAATAAATGAATGAAAATTTTAAAAAAAGATTGCTGACAGAAGAGATTTTGTTGTGTTGGCAGATTATAAACCTCAAAATTAAGACGGTCTGCTATATAATTTATTTATTTATCAATCTCTCAGTAATTGGTTAAGAAGTTTTATAAGTGAATAAAAGTTATAGCTACCTTTCAATAAATATGTTCTTAAATATCTTTGATACCTGTCTCTAGAACTATTGGTGCCCAATGTTCTTCAAACTGAACTTAGATGTTAAGGGGCTGGCTATCTAATGGCTTATAATTGTACTGTTTTTATTCCTCCATGACATCCTTGTTGTCATACCTTGCCTAATTTGTATTCAAGAGAAGAAATATCTTTTTTTGACAATGTATCTGACTTGAAGGCAATCCAAACAAGTCAAGTATATATTAGCCCAACCACAAGAGAGGTACATTAATCTCTGAATTATATACTAATCGTTGGGGGAAGTGGGGAATGGCCCAGAGATAAGGAAACTTCTGTTCTCACTTTCTACCTCACACTCTATTCCATATTAGCTCTTCCTCAAAGGAGAAGTTACTAATCTGATTGTTCAGGGTCTGTAATTCCTTGAGTTAAACTATGGCACTGAAAAGACATTGGCATTTGTGAGCATATCCCTTTTCTCTTCCTGGAATTAGGCCAAGAAATATCCTAACATTCCCTTGTATACTTTTTGCCTCTAATACCAATGGACAGTGGTCTTTCTTCTTTCTTCCACTGTGACTTTGCCTATAAATCGGTAAGCACACCTTGATATTCCCCCACAAAACCAAGAGCACCATATGGACAGTCCAGACATCTCCTCCTAGAACTATTTTTTTCTCCTAAATGGAAGATTTTGCTATACCGACGGACTAAATAACCTGATCAGCTTAGTATTATGAGGCAAACATATTTCTCCATATTGGTTGTGTCACCTTCTTTCCTTTGGCCTCTTCTTACATTGCTCTAGAAATTTTCCACCTTTACTTTGGGAGAGTCAAAGGAGGAAGAATAGAATGATTTAGGAAAAGGAAGCAAGGGGGACTCATTTTGGCCTTTAGCCTAAGTCATGTATCTCAGTTTAGTTTAACCTCTATTTAGGTATGTGTGGTACTTACAGAGAAATTAATACATTTATACTTTATACCTCACTTAACTGTTAATAATCTTGTATAGCTCCCTTAGAGGAAAGAAGAAATGAGTGATGGGCTTCAGGTAACCAAATCCTTAAAAATTAGTAGTCCTGGCCTCTTACCTTTAAGGAGTTTAAAAACTGGTATGTAGGACATTTAAACCTTCTTAAATGACTAAGGGCCAAGGCGGTGGCTCACTCCCATAATCCTAGCACTCTGGGAGGCTGGGGCTGAAGGATCACTTGAGCTCAGGAGTTGGAGACCAGCCTGAGCAAGAGTGAGACCCCATCTCTATTAAAAACAGAAAAAATTAGCCAGGTATGGTGGCATGCACTTGTAGTCCCAGCTATTCAGGAGGCTGAGGCAGGAGGATCACTTGAACCCAGGAGTTTGAGGTTGCAGTGAGCTAGGCTGACGCCACAGCACTCTAGCCCAGGTAACAGAGTCAGACTCTGTCTCCAAAAAAATTAAAAATTAAAAAAATAAATAAACCTTCTTAAATGACAAACTCTATTAATAATATAAGAAAGGAAAAGTGTAGGGTTGGATTGTCTGCCCTGTGCAAACTGAGAAACCACCCAAAGACCCTGCCCAACTTAAGCCCTGTTTTTTATAATCCATAGAGTACCCAGAACAAAAAAATGCAAGGATATTTTATAGCATATGATAAGAGTGAATCTCAGTTTGTGTTATATAAAGTCCCATTCCAGTTCTCCCTCATTCCATGTACTTCTGGACTGAAACTTGCTTTATAAATCTCTGTCACTTTTCACCTTTGCCTTTAGGGTAAGCAGAAAGTCAGGAGAACCACTCAAAGGCAGACCAGTTATCTGAGGCCAGTCCAGAACTATACCTCAGGGTTCTTGCTTCCATTTGCTAAAAATCCAAAAAGCTATAACATGTTTTGAAGGGTACAGTACCAGCTGACCCAATTTTATGAGTAGTTCATTGTTAATTTGTTGTCATATTTACCTTGGCTTATATGATAATACCCTTTTAGTAATTTTGGAGTGATCTTAGCAAATGACCCTGTTCCTTCCTTTCCTAGGGTTAGGGCTAGTTGGAGGAAGGGGGTGGGAGAATATTTCCCTTAACTAGTGCAAAACATCTGGATTTCCAGATTATAGAGATTTAGAAGAGCAATATGCTAGAAATGAGGTTGTAGTGCTGAAAATCTGGCAGAGTTCAAAAGCAATTCATTGTTATGGTTTTCTTGCAGAATAATACACACCATTACATGAATTAGAAAATATGATCTGTAGATGAGACGGTAAGTTGACATAATAGTGTTACTACCTTATTTTAATTCCCCTAAATGCTCATGATTTTTCAAGAGAACCTCAAAATTGAAAAAAATAATTTAAAAAATGTTTCCCCACAGGTTTCTGTATCTGTCCTATCCAGGTCAATTTATGTCATCTCTGACAGTTATGAATAACTTCTACTTTTCCCACAGAGAAAAATACTAATACAAAACTTGAAATTAAAATGGAAAAGCAAATCCTACCCAGATTGTGGGCTGCTTAAACCAAGTCAGTCCACTCAAGAAATTCCCCACTGTCCATTACCCTTACCCACAATCTTGCTTTTAGAAAATACCTAGTTAACATGCCCAAAGACCCTAACTCTTGGACAACACCACCCCAACCCGCACCTCAGAAGTGGAATGACATGCTGTGCCTCTAGCTACATTTGGCCTTGGACCAAAAAGCAGCTGCCCCTGAAGCTGGTGAGACGTTTTGTCTGGAAGAAATGCTCTAGGAGAAAGAAACAGAATGTGAGGTCAGAAAAACTCCATCTGTGACTGACAAGATTATCTGGAATCAGCTGCCCTGGGGGTGGTAAAATGGGATGCTATTCCTTAACTCTCAGGATAATCAGAAGATCAAATGAGATAACAGCATGATAGTGTTTTGTAAAGTGTTAAGTACTTTATAAATACAACAAAGAGCTGTTTTCCAACTTCACTGATCCTGTGTTGATTGAATGTCCTTCGCTTTGTAGAACAATTTCTTCCCTGGAGTTATTTGGGATGGACATCAGAGAGCCTCCTGGGCATTCCTCTAAGAGTCACTGCCTGTGGTGAGCGTCAGAGCTGACAGAAACCCGTTCCAGCCTCTCCAGCTAGTGTCCCGAGGGAGGCGGGAGGGGGCCGACTTCCTCCTCTCAAGTTTTGCTAATTGCATCTTTTGAAGCCCACACTCAATTCTTCCGTTTTAAAAATGCATTATGCCTTTCCTCCCCAGCTCTCTGAGACCCGACCACAGCAAATGCATACAAACCTTTCAAGTTAAAGACCTGTAACAAAGCTGGAGAGTTCTAGGCCCGTCTACTCTTCCCCACTCCCTGTTTTCCACAGCAGTCCTTAACGAAAACAAAGCCTAAAATCTGAGACAGAGAAAAGACTTTGTATCTACCCCTAGAGACAGCGCTGGACATTCACAGTGACCTCACTGCTTCCTCGCTCAGCCTGACCTCACCGACTCGCGCCCCTGGGTCTTTGCTCCAGGGGTGCGCGCTCAAATGCACACGGGCGCACACGGTCAACCGCAGACAAATCTGACTCGTCGCCAACTTGTAGCCAGGGATAGCTGCAAAGAGACTGAGGTCCTTCACTGTCTGCTCCAGAAAGACACTGCAACCTCCAGCGGCGCCGCAGTAACTACCTTTGTGCTGCAGCCTTGGGCTGGAGTTTCAGGTCTAATTCCTTAAGGAGCATCGCTCCTCTCTGCCTTTCATCCCGTTCCCCTTGGCTTCGCCCACTTCGCCTCCGTCTACTCGGGGGACTGGGAGGAACCGGGTTACTTTGTCACTTCTGCAAAGTGGGAAGTAGCAGTGAAGGGGATCCCCTCCAAGTGGCCCGAAGCCCACTACTCTTTGCCCCACCTCTCGGCTCTCCCGCCCGTGTAGGTGCCTGAGCTTGGAGGGGGCGTGGAGGGGGCAGGCGGGAGAGCAGCGGCGGGACGGTGGCGAGGTAGGACCCGAGGTTGTTGGAGGACAGATGGGGCGGGACTGGGGAGAAGGGCGAAGGCGACGCACCCAGGCACTCTCCCGCCCCGTGCGCGCAGATAGTAGCTCCGGAACGCGCAGCGGGCCACACCGGAAAGGCCTTTTCTCCCTGTCCTGTCCCTTCTCTTCCCCGCTCCCCGCCTGGACACCTGGAGACAAAGCAAGGTGCGGGTGTACCTGGAGCGAACACCATGATTTCCTCCAGCCGCTGGGCCCCTAGACGGAGAGAGAAAGACGGGCCGACGGAGGACGCGGGGACGGCCGGGGCGCGGCGGGACGGTCAGCACCTCGGACAGCTCCCGCCGCGCGATCCCGCCCGCAGCCCCGGCCGCCGCGGCGGGAGGAGGAGACCGAGTCCCCGCTCGGCGCCCCCCTCGCTGCTGGGCCAGCGCGGCGCGCGCTGCTCCGGGAGCCGAGCGCTTCCACCGCTTTCACGGGAGGAAGGACAGAAGAGGAAGAAAGAGAAAGGTAATCGCCCGGCCTCCCGGCAGGGGGACAGCTAATTGCTTCTAATTACCTGCTGTCGCTCGCCGCCGTGGATATTGGACTGACATTTAAGCTAGGTTTGTCTTTTATTTTTTTAAGCTCAAAGCGCTTTACTCTCGAGGCCGACTCCGAGTTCTCCGAGTTGGGCTGGCTCTGAGCAGAGGGGAGGGGCCGCCAAGTTCATCCGTCCTTGGGGTCCGTGAGTCCTGTCTCGCGAGTCTCAGTCCTCTCCTAACGTCAGGAAGAGAGCAGGAGGGAAGGACAGAGTGACTTTGGAGCGCTTGAGGAGGGCGCCGCTCTCAGGCTCCGCTCCCAGGCTGCACGTGTGGCCCTGAGAGTTCCTCAGCTTGAAGGTCTTCAAGGTCATCACTTTAGAAAAAGCAAGACCTCCCAGGGCAGAGGAAAGAGAGCTCAGGGAGGCAGGTCTCCTCCACCACCAAACTCACACACCCTCTACAAGAACGAGCCAATAGAGTCCCCTTCGAGTGTGAAAACAGCTCTGAGACCAAGCAAGAAACATCAGTGCTTCCCCTGCCCTCATCCAACTGAAAACTGTGCCCCCACCCCAAACCCACACACCCAGTTCTACCCTAATGGTACTGGGACATGCTCACACTCACTTCGTGCTCCTAATCCGTTGCTCATTTCAAAGTGTCTATTCCCCGGAGTAAAGCTTGTGCAGTACGCGCAGCCCACACTAGATGTCACTCAGCTTGAAACAGGCCCATATGGGTTACAAACCCAAAGCCACACAGGATCCTCCAGCCTCAAAGGAGATGTCAGTTGCTTTGGATTTTATCCCCTATTTTTGTAGCTGAATAGGGTTTTCCAAGAACAAAGGGGATTAGGGTCATCTCCAGTGTTACGGGGTTTCTTCGCTTGCACCTCTCCCTGGAAAACATAGCTATTCTGAAAATACAGTATTTCTTAATAATTTGGTTGGCAGCTGTAAGTTAAACAGTCTTTTGGCAAATATAAAGCATTCAAATAGCCTTGTTGGCACTGGTTTTGTTCAAAGCCATCTGATAGATTGAAAATGCAAATAGTTTTACAGCTCTTGAACCAGAGTTTGGATGGAGGCATATGGGCAGCCTCAACATAACACAATCAGTGCTGCTCTCAGCACCTGGCTCAGCGCAGGCTGGAGCAGATGGGGCCTGCCTCAGCAGCAACAAGACGCACGTCACCCATGGGCAGGTTGAAGTGTGTGCACGACAAGAGGAGTCCTCTCACTTCCCCAAGTTACACTAAAAGCCTGGGACCAATGATGCTTCACTCTGCCTTCTTTCTTCATCACTCAGAGAGGTGTGAAACACATTTGAAGTAATCTTTGAATGAAAGGCTTCTTTCTTTCAACACATTCAAAAGGGCTCTCTTTTACAGCCCTGATTTTTAAATGAGTTTTCTTCTCCTAAGGCATAAACAATTACCCGTGACTAAGTTCAAGAAAAAGCAATATGGAATAGGAACAGGAAAAAAACTTGGAACCAGTCAGACTCAGACCCAGGTACTAGTTATATCTTCACCATTTACTAGATGTGTGATCTTGCACAAATTACTTAATCTGACCTGTCTCGGCTACAATATAAGAATTAAGGTACCTTGAAAGTTTGTTGTGAGGATCAGCTGTGACATGGATTAATAGATTAATTAAGAGAGAGCATAGCCCCAATTAAACCCATTCCAGGAAATCACTGACACCCTGGGAGCAGGTGACATCCTACAGCAGCAGTCCCCAACCTTTTTGGTACCAGGGACTATTTTCATGGAAGACAATTTTTCCATGCACTGGGAGGGGAGTGATAGTTTTGGGATGATTCAAGTGCATTACATTTATTGTGCACTTTATTTCTATTATTATTACATTGTAATATATAATGAAATCATTATGCCCATGTCCTGTAGGAAAGCAAACAAAACATGTTAGATCAGTACTTCTCAAATATTAATGCATATATGGATCCCCTGGAGATCTTGTTAAAATACAGATTATAATTCAGTAGATTAGGATAGGTCCTGAGACTCTGCATTTTTAACAAGCTTCTGGGTAATTTCCATGCTGCAGGTGCTGTTTCTGTGGACTATACTTTGAATAGCAAGGTATTAGATATATCAGCATTTTAAAAAGAAAGAAATTGCTTATATCTCTCTCACCCTCAGAGTTTATCTTTTTAAGTATTAAACAAAGAAGGATCCCAGATGGATTCCCATAGACTGCCAAGCTAGACAGTGGCCAAGCTGGTAGCAGAAAGAACAAATGCCTGAAAATGGTCCCAGAGCTCCTCAGGCTATTTGATTAGCTTCTTGTGGACATAGAGGTCATATGATCCAATAGAAACCAGCACAATAGGTCAAAGACAGAAGAAAAATCTCTCTACTCAGCCCCATCCTCAGCTATTTTCTACCCTTCTTCCTTCCATCATCTCTTCATTTTCTCTACCCAACACCACTAGCCAGAGTACAGTATATTCCCAATCCAGTTTGTTCATGTATGTATTTTAGTCAGAGCAATTAATTGTATTCCCAATAAACCCAAGGAACTTCAATAATTTTTTTCATTTTTCAGTTCATTTTAGCTATTTTACCAGTAAATTTTACATTCAACAATATTACCTTCAATTTTTATTATTACTGGATTTATTCTGTTGGTTTTATTTAAATACTTTAATAATGCTATTAGATTTTTTTGTATCTTTACATCTTAACATAAATTATCAATTTAACAACAGAATTCCTGGTAGGAAAAATGGAAGTTTCCTTTTATTCTACCATGGTAAGAGCCAGATTGTTTTATAGACATTTATCCAGTCTTGCCCCGCAGCTGAGGCTTAAGTTCTCAATAGTATGTCACCCCATCTCTATTTAAACACCTCCATGTAGGCATTTAGAGTGACTCACACTCTGTTCTCTACTCAATTGCTTTTAAAGACAGCCATATCTCAGTGAGGCAGCCCCCACCACCACCACCCCATTCTGACTTCTAGTGTGGTCATTTCCAGTCAGCGATCAGAACAGTGTTGGGAAGCAAGAGAGTAAACAAGTGGGATTAGATGCCCCAACTTTCTTCCTCTTGCACGGAGCCTACAAAGCTGGAGTGCTCTTACTCCTAGGGATACTTGATAAGGTACTGGATGAACCAGAAGGCACAGGAAGAAAAGGTTACCTAATAGAACCTGTATGTTACCTGGTGATTTGGGAGAATTTTTGTACAAAAGTGAACATGGCTACATTATGAAGTAAAATGCAAAATTCATGTGACGTATAAACGTTAATGGGAGACTGCAAAGAAATCACCACAGGCAGACTAGGGCTATACTTCTCAGACTTTTCCAAACCTCCATCCATTCTCTCTAACACTCATTTGTTCTACTCTGTCTTTAGAGCTTAAAAACAAATAAAAAATTTTGAAAACCCATCCTGAAACATTCCCACTGCCCCAGTTATTTGCAGCACACCTTGGCTACAGCCATACCCTGATTCTTTCCACTCCATACTAATTTTAAATACATTATTTAATCAACTAATAATAATAAAAAATAAATTTTAGCATCTCTGGAGATAGTTGACATAGACTGAAAGGGGCATTTTCTTTATGAAGCATTAAATCCTGTTTCTAAAATATCTTGGCTTGTAGATCTCAAATAATTACAGGAATAAAATGCTGGAAAAGAACTATTTTACTCTTCTAAATGCTGCTAGAACTTCTTGAATTGGACCTAAGGAAGGACATAAAGGTGGAGTAAAGCAGAAATAGGAAAAGAAATGAGAGAATGTGGTACACAGGGAGCTGGAAATAGAAAAACTGAATAAGGAGGAAGACATTGAAAAACTAATCTTTGTGCTGTCCAATCTATAAAGACTCAAAGAGAATGAAGTAAAAATACATATATAGAGGGAAATGCCATAAATTGAAAATAAAAGTGAAGACAGAAGATGGAATAAAAGGGAAGGGGCCATGAAAATAATGATTGTACTACATTAAAAAAAAGAAATAGGAAATACTAAAAATTTTTGCAGGCTTGAATAGTATAGGACAATGTCTCTATAGGTTTATATTTTATGAAACTGTGTAAGTCCTGCAGGATGCTTTAAAAGGAAATACAAAATAGTCATATCTTCTGAAAGTAAAATGTTTGCAAAACCTTTTTATTGGAAAAAATACATTAGAACAATTAAAATTTCACATTACACGTATACAAATGAATATTTTCTTGAAAAAAAATATAACTTCATTTGGATACCTTGCTTTCCCACCAAAGAGTTATGTACTCATGTTCACTTTTATGGAATAGGTTCTCCCAAATCACCAAATTAAATTATTCTACTAGATGACAGGAGGTAGAAGATCAGTTGAGAACAACATTAAAATTAAAACCAACTTTGTTGGTTTTTAAGGAAAAGCATAAAGCCTTCAACTCACTTAACATTCAACTCATCTTCAAAATTATGAATAGACATTATAAAACTTTATCCAGTAAATTCTGTATTTATAAATCTATCTCCTTATATACAGGCTCTACATTAAGTCAAATTCAGAAGAGAATAATGAGGAAAAAAATCAAAGAGAAAAAATGGAAAGAAAAGAGGTGAAGAGAGAAGTTAAACGATGGAAAAGGATTAAGGGAAGGAGAAAGAAAAGAGGCAGAAAATAGAAAAGAGAGAAGGAAGAGCATACATAAGGGAGAAATATACAAAAGATAAAAAATGACATATAGAGATACTCAGAAAATGTTTTTTAAAAAACAACATGATAAAGAGAAAAAAGTAAACAGACAATTTTTTTTAAGTACAAAGAGGAGAGCCTAAATACAGTTCAAATTGAGAAATTGAATGCTTTTCTCATATCCTGCTCACTTGGGCTGTATGTCTGAGAATAAATTTAGTCAATACCTTTGGAAATACTTATTAATTTTTTAAGTATTTTTCAAAGCTCTTCATCTCTACTCAAGGGCTCAGCTCAGAATTGGGAGAGTCACCATAGACTACACAGGGATTTCAGTGTTGGAGAACTGTTCTTTAGGTTATGGTAGCTAAGATCACAGTAATAATGATTCATTGGTTACTTTTTATCTCATTTAAAAAATCAACTGGTAACATAAGAGAAATTTGCAACCTTAGAGTAGGCAAAGGTTTCCTAGATAAGAAACAAAAAGCGCAAGTCACAAAAGAAAATAATTAAGTGAACTTTACCAAAATTTAAATTTTTTGCTATCTGCAAAATGCTACTAAGAAAATGAAAAGGCAAGCTACATACTCAGATAAAATATTCACAGTATGTATATCTGACATGTATTTATAACTCTTGCTACTCAATAAGACAACAACTCTCATTAAAACTTGCCAAACACACACTTCACAAGAGGAATATAATACTAGTGGATTATAAGCACATGAACACTTCTCAACATCATAAGTCATCACAGAAATATAAATTAAAACCACAGTAAAGTACCAATTACATACCCAGTAGAATGGCAAAAATTAAAAATACTGACAATGTCAAGTGTTGATGAAATATGGAGCCACTAGAACTCTCATGCATTGCTGGTGGCAATGTGAAATGTTACAACCACTTTGGAAAACAGTTTGATAGTTTCTCATAACATTAATCACACACAAATTGTAAGACTCACCCATTCCACTACTAGGTGGTTACCCAAGAGAAATGAAAATCTGTGTCCACAAAAAGGCTTACACATGAACTGTGACAGTAGCTTTATTTATCATAGACAAAATGTGAAAACAACCTGGAAGCCCATCAATGTGTGTATGGCTACACATATGGTAACATACACATGCAACAACACAGATAAATATCAAAAGCATGCTGATCAAAAGAAGCCAGACACAATATAGTACATACTGTATGATTTAATTTATATGAAATTCTAGAAAAGGCTGAACTAAGCTATAGGTGACAGAAGGTAAATAAGTGGTTGCCTGGGACCTGGAGACTTGGGGAGGTAGATTGGAATTAATTGAAAGCGGACACAAAGGAACTCTTTGGGATAATGGAAATGTACTATATCTTGACTGTAGTAGTTGTTATACAGGTGTCATATGTATGTCAAAATTCATAGAACTATACATTTATAATGGATGCATTATACTTTATATAAGTTATATTGGTATAAACCTGATCTAAAAATCAGTTTTAACAATATATCTAATAAATAAAAATATCCTAAAATTGAATATTTTGAGAGCTAGGGTAAACTATAAATGTATGCTAACTCAATTTTCCCTAATTTTTTAAAATATTTTTTAAATCTAAAGTAATTTTACATTTTCTCTTTAACATTTTTGAATTATTGTAGTTAGCCAATATGAATGAGTGAAGAATGAGTGAATAGAGACAATATGTTGCAATTTATTTTCAGAATAACCATTACCCTTGTGAACAAAAATAAAATCCTAAGCCCCCAACCGACTGAACAGACGCCCTCTCTTGGCCAAGGGGACCCCAGAGAAACCCTAAAACTGAGTTCCTGGTTAGGATAGGAGGTCAGACATGCCTCCCTAAAACCCCTCCCTCAGTAATTGCCATGAATGAGGCTTTCTTCCCCAAGGGTTAAACAGAACCAGCTTCTGGAAAAACTTGCCCCACAACTGATTTCAACCAACCACATAATGCTGCTTCTCGTTTTTTGTGGTTTCAGCACAACTGAAGGTCAATTGCTCACATTTCACCTTTCATAAATATTCTTGACTCCTCCTATAGTTTGTTAAATATGTACATTTGGCCACCCCACTCAGCATAAATTTCTGTTCCCATGGTCCCTCCCTGGAAGCATGGGTTCCTGGCTTCTGCTGGGGGTTCCACTTTCCAGCCTACAGGAATGGCCACCCCCAGGCTGCAACCCTTTATGAGACATAAAGCTCTTCTTTCCAAATTATGAACCTCTTTATTTTCTTCAGTTGACACATTTTTCTTCATTCATTTATTCAGTGAGCATCTATGATCCCCTATCATGAACTAAGAACAGTATTAGATACTGAAGATTCAGAGGAATAGACATAGGTATGCTCTCAAGTATCTCAGAATCCAGTGGGAAACAGAGACAGGGAAAACAGTGTGGGAGAGGAGCAGGGAGGGGAACACTGAGACCCCACTGAGGCCAGGAAATACCTACAGAGGTGTCAGGAGAATGGTCACATGAAATCAGGGTACAGATGAGAATGCCACTCATCCAGTGGGATCTGAGCTGGGAAAAGAAGGAAATTAAACTAGGAGGAATGCTCTAACAAAGGTGTAAAATAAGAGGTCATCCTGGACTAGAAGTTGTAAGGTCAAAAGTCTATCTAGCTTGATGAAAGCAAAGAAGTAGGAAAAAAAAAGAAGAAGAAGAAGTAAGAAAGCTAGCAGGACTGGAAGCAGGATTTCTGAGTTTAAAATATCAGATGTGTAGCCCTCTGGATGACAACAAGGTCATGAGGGTGGCCTTGGAAGTTAAAGATCCATTAAAGAGGAGTGTTGGGCTGTTGAGCCATCCTGGATGATAGTGGACACAGAGGTGAAGAATACGGTGAACCACGCCACATCCTTCTCTGTGAACGTATTGCTGGGTAAATGTAAGGAGAAAAAGAGTTAAAACATTTCTGAATAAGCTAATAATACTTAAGTAGCAAGATAAATTAATGGTTTTTATAGTAATTCCTTTTTATACCACTTTACATAGTAATAGTAGACAGGTAGACATTTAGGCTGAATCTTACTGTTTTGGAAAGAGACTGAACTCAGTTCAGAAAACAATCAAATTCTTAGCTTTTGAATTTTAAAATAAGCACTTGAAATCCAGAGCAGAAACTAAAATCTTGAAAGCCAAGGCTTTTAATAATATGTGAGGGGGCAGTGGTTGTTAAGTCCTAGCCTCAAGGGCTCAAAAGCATAAAGTAAAGAGAAACAGACTTCGGAGAACAAAAGCCACAGAAGCATTGCTAGTTTTTCTGCCCTGAAGGAAATGTTTTGCAGTTGGTTTATTTTGATTGAAAACTCATTTTGGGCTTGAGGACAAGACTTTTTTCATTTTTTTTTTTTTTACTAAAACAGATCAAATATGAAACTATAGATTTATCAGGGGGTGTAGGCCTCCAAAAAAGGAGACTGCATCCTATGGCTGCATCTCAATCCCGGTCAGTCCAAGGAGAGGCAGGACCAGGAAGGGGGAAAAAACTGAAGGCTCAGATGAGTTTGGAGAAATCTCAGACTTTGATCTGACCTCCAAGGGTATACGCAGCTCACAAAGACCTCTAGCTTCTTTAAAAATTCCAGGCTGATGCTAGAGGAATAAAACATCAATAGTGTCCCCAGGGCCACATCATAAGACAGACGACAAGTGATTTGAGGAGAAGGAAAGAGGAGTTTATTAATTTGCCAGCAAAGGAGGAGGATGGATAATCCTGTCCAAAATGCCATCACCCTAATCATAAGCAGAAATACAGAGCTTTTAAAGGGAGATTTTTCAGTTCTACTCTTTTATTGTTCCACTACAGTTGATGATTCTGATTGTCCCATCTCCCCAGAAAACAATCCCATAACCTCCGCCCAGGACCTCCTGTTCAGCTGAGCCATCTCCTATAGTACAAAGAACAAAGGACTTCTCTGCCCCTCCTGCTGGCCTGAGGCAGGGATGCAGGTCCTAGTTCTCCAAAAGGAGTAGGGGATGTTCTAAAGAGAGAGAAAACAGTTTTGCTGTTTTTTTCAGGCCATCCTCTCTGTTATAATAGCAGAGTAAGCTGTCTGGGCAGATGAACTTGAGTACCACCTCCCAGGTCCTTCCCAGCTCCAGAGCAGAACAAAAAGAGAATATTCATATACCTGGGAGGGAGACATGTAGACAGTAGAGGTCTTGAAATCAGAATAAGAAAGAAATCACAGACCGCAGCGAGATGTGGTCATCTAAGATGATGGATCACAGATGAAGTCCCACAAGCAAAGAAGAAACAAAGTCACACCCCAGTAACTGCCAGAGGAGGACAGACAATGTCTGCAAATTGGATACCCCACCCCCTCAAGTTTAGACACTACCTCTGGGGAAAGGCACAAAGTGAAAATCCCGTGTTAGCTATTTAAACTTCTGAATTTTGTTCAGAGGTTTTGGAAATGACTAAGTCATCAACCATTTGACTGAATTTGCCTAGAAGTTACTAGATTAAGTTTTCTGCTATAAAACAAATTGATAACAAGATCAACATTATATTTAGTTTTGGAAAAATGTAGAAAAATCTTTTATTCCCTCCATCTGAGCCTGTGACCTATAAGATTCTACCAACCTCACTAACATTTTTGAGTGCTTGTTTAGCACATTAACATAGCAGTTCTAGCTGCCTGAAATGCTATTCCTTCCACCCCACACAGCTGCCTGTTTCTCCTCTAAGTGTAAATATTACTCCTCAGAGAGGTCTGTCTTTTCTCCCCTGCCTTAGTAGGTCCAACCCCTCCCCCACCTACCCACCAAATGCTCTCTCTCTCTCTCTTACACACACACAGCCTTTATTCTTTATCATGGTCCTAGATTCATTTCGTTTATGTCACTTTCCTTAATTTTCTGTTTTACAGTTATTTGTGTGACCACCTGTTTATTGCCTGTTTTACAGAACAACTCTGTTATCTCCATAAGGAGAGAAACCATGGCTATTTTATTATCACAGTATTCAGTGCCTATCACAGACTTAGCTATTTGTAGCAGCCTTTCAATAAACATATGTTGAATGACTATGCCAAGTTGTATGCTAAAGTCTTTGCCTGAATTTATCTTATTTAATCCTCATGATGATCTGAGTAGGTGCTGTTATTGTTCTCATTCTAAAAGCAAGGAAATTGAGGCACAGAGAGATTAAGTAGCTTAGCAAGGATCACATAGCCAGTAAGTGGTAGGGCCAGAATTTAAAACCAAGAAGGAGAAGAGGGGAGGTGGACTCAGTAAGACTGAAGGCAGAGCATGCTCTCATTTTTTCCTTTACGAACACAGAGGCAATGGCCTGGGCCTCGATCCCTGCATATGGTCCCAGGGAAACAATCGCCAATGAATCTACCCTCAGGTGGACACCAGGAAGTGGTTCCAAAAACAATTTCTACTGTGTTTCTGAAGAGTTAATGGATGGGGAAACTTATTGGTCCAAGGATGTAAAGAGTCTGCTCATGACAGGGTGGAGGTTTCAGATGTCACCTTGGGTCAGAGAGATTTCGTGGCATGAGGATGAGATAGGGCTATATTTGATTTAAGAATATTTTAGCCCAGGCTAAAAAAACAAGCCATTGAATATTCATTTGTTTTTATCACCATATGGCAATAGCCACACTTGTCCTAATCCCTAAGCTGAGAACTTTCTGAACCTGAGCCTCAGGTAAAAGGTGACAGGTGGGGTGAGGTTTGGGGATCATAGACTCATGTTATTTAAAACTGAATTTATCATCTTTATTCCCATTTTTACATCCTCCCATATTCTCACTGTCTCTCAATTGATGGCAGCATCTTTCACCTACTCTAGAAGTCAACAAGTGACCCTTAACTTTGCTGACTTTACTTTCTAAATATTTCTTAAATTTACTGTCTACTTTCCATTCCTACACTCCTGCCCTGGACAAACCTCTCTCTCTCTTACCTGGACTATCTCAATGGCATCATCACTGGTCTCCTGGTCCCATGTTTTCATGTTTATCTGCATTATGTTCCTCTCTTTCACAACTACTCAACTCTACCTTCTAATCCGCTCGACTCTGAATGCAAAAGCCGTCATAGACAATGAGTACATGAATGGGTATGGCTGTGTTTCAATAAAACTTTCTTTACAAAAACAGGTGGTGGGCCATATTAACCCCTGATTAATCACATAGTTACCAGAGTTATCTGTAGAGAATGCAACACTAACCATGTAACTATGTCATTCCCCTCCAAACAAAAATTAAACTTGATGATGCCACCCTGTCTGTAAAAGATCCAAACATCTAAACATATCCTACAGACTTGATCCAGCCCCTGCCTACTGTCTAACTTTATATCTCACCCCTTCATATCTCTCCAGCACTGAACTGTTTCCACACAACCTAACGTTCCTAGTCTGCTATTTTTGTCCACACTCTTCCTCCTGCCTGGAATGACCTGATCATGTTTCCTCTTCTCTCAACTAATTCCTACTTATTCTTCTAGAGAAGACCCAGGCCTCCTTCTGGAAGTTTTTTGTGATTTAGGCAGGATTAGATGTCCCTCCCTTGTCTTGTAAGAATCCCAGTGCTTGTCTCTGTCATTGTCAGCACTGCACTGGGTTATAATTAACCTCTGTCTCCCTCATTGAACTGAGTTCGTCAAGGGAAGGTTTCCTACATCTTATTCACATTTTCAATCCAATACCCAGAACTTAGCATGTAGCAAAAAGTATAAATGGTTTCAAAATAAATGTTTACTGAATAAATGAATGCTTGAATGAGTTCACTGAAATGTGTGATTTTAAAAAGAGTGTGTAAATGAAAAACGCCTTGGTGAATATATAGCATTGTCTCTGCCCCATACATCTTTCATTTTCTATATATGCATGTATGTATATAAAATGTATGCATGCATATGTGCATATATACTATAGGAAATTGGACATATGTGTGTATATATATTTAAAACAATTTTATTATGGAAATTTTCAAACATAGGCAAAAGTAGAAAGGATATTGTAATGAACTTTTTCCTTATTTGCCCCTCATCCAGTGTCAATATTTATTAATTTATGGCAAACCTTGTTTCACCCACACCTGCACTCGTGCCCCAGTCCTCCCACTTGATATTTTGGAGCCCATCTCAGACATGATATCATTTCACTTGAAACTATTTCAGTATGTATCTCTAAAAATTAAAGATTTAAACGTTTAAACATAATCACACCATTATCGTGCCTTTACAAAATAATTCTTTTTTTTTTTTTTGAGATAGAGTCTCACTCTGTTGCCCGGGCTAGAGTGAGTGCCATGGCATCAGCCTAGCTCACAGCAACCTCAAACTCCCGGGCTTAAGCGATCCTACTGCCTCAGCCTCCCAAGTAGCTGGGACTACAGGCATGTGCCACCATGCCCGGCTAATTTTTTCTATATATATTTTTAGTTGGCCAGATAATTTCTTTCTATTTTTTTTTTAGTAGAGACAGGGTCTCGCTCTTGCTCAGGCTGGTCTCCAACTCCTGAGCTCAAATGATCCACCCACCTCGGCCTCCCAGAGTGCTAGGATTACAGGCGTGAGCCACCACGCCCAGCCAAAAATTCTTAACTGTATCTAGAGGTAATCAAAATTAGTTCATTTATTCTTCTCACCAACAGTAATATGTCTTTAAAATGCCTAACTCAGATCACACTTCTTTATATTATTAGTTTATAAATGTTTATTAGTATCTAATATTTTAATGTATATTGTGTTTATATTATTAGTGTCTAATATTTTAATTCTAGCTATTCTCCCCTCAAAGTAGGTGTTACTGTTTTATAGAATCAATATTTGCTTATCAACATACATAAAAATAACTAGCTCACTTTAGAAATCCCTCTAGTAAGATCATTTCATAATAAACTCTTAGATTGTGTTTATCTAAAAGTGTCTTTGTTACACCCTTGTTCTTGAAAAATAGTCTCACTGAATAGGTTTCTAGACTTTTTTTTTTTAGTACATCCATTACTTCCCTGTTTCTTAGTTTTGGACAGGGATGGATTATACTGGGAAAACGACCCTGCCAATAATGTTGACAGATGATGTGTTTTGCATTTGCTCCACCTCTAGCAGCAGAGGTAGAATGGAGTCTGCTTTCCGCTCAGAATGGGCTCAGGCTCAGCCCAAGGTGCAGATAAAATCTTAAATCTCTCAATAATCCCTAGACTCTCATTTCTTGCCTAATTTAGATAAAGCTGGTTACATTAAGTACTCTGAGCACCCAGGCTTTTGAAACAGGAGTGTATGTCCAGGATACAGTGGTTAAAGAGGAAATTATACATCCTTTTTCTTTCTCCCAGAGCTCTGGGTCCTAGGGAGAGAGTTTTCTCCCCAAAAGAGCTTGAAGCCCTGTCTGGGCCCTTGATGCAGGAAACAATGTGTATAATGCAGACCAGTTATAGGATCCTGGTCCTTTGGAGACAAGGTCAAGTCACAGGAGCTGTCTCTGGGACTCTGGGGGAGCCAGCACATGCAACACTCTAATGCTTGTTTCTTTATCTCAGAAATAGCCCAAAATGTCAGCCTGGTCAGCTCTCCACACAGATAATGTGCAGAGATAGAGGATGGCCCAAGATAGGTGGGTTTCTAAACCTTCTGACACTCTTAACTTTGGAATGTCTTTGTTCTTCAAATTTGTATGAGAAATCCTTCCTGTGCACATTTCCCTGACATAAAGCATCTGGCAGCTTCATTATGAATGTTCAACACAAAACCTTTTGATGCTTAATGAACTTCTCTGACATAGGACAAACTAAGACAGAATTGCACAAATAGAGTTTATGCTTAAAGCTACAACATTGTATGGTTTCATCTGTAGCTTGCCTTTAACTTCAGAAGTTGGGCAGGCATAATCCACTTCTGAGGACCAAGCTTTTCTGTGAGCTGAGGACTCTCTTTCACACATGTGGGATTCAGAAGGGTGTGAAGAATGGTTCTTTAATTGTTTCAAGTTGACGATATTAACTATACAGTGTCGACCTTGAATGGGGTGAGGGGAATGGCTTCTCCACGCCATCACCCTAGTAGCACCTGCTTTTGAAAGTCTTCATCCTCAACTATGGGTTACTCCTCTCCTGGACATTAGCATTCTCTGCCTTCGAGTAGGACCTGCCACATATCCTCAGCCACACTTGGGTTATCTGTCCTTTAATTTCACCTACTTTTCCCCTACATGTTGTTGAAGGGGCTTAGGTGCCCAGTGAGTGCAGAAGGCAGTAAAGGAAAGATGCCATTATGAGGGAAGACCAAGCATCTTCACTGCTAGGGTTTTTTATACAAGCAAGAGTCACTTCTTCTTAGCTTAAGGCCCACATGCCAAAGGGGACTTCGTCTCTCTTTCTTCTTGGACTAAGGATCTCAGCGTAAACATATGTAACATATATTATAAACATTTATATAAACATAGTAAAGGCTTAATAAAAGGAATTAGAATATTAGTCATGGTCACTAGTAGAATACAATCCTACCTGTTCTTCATATTCCCTTTGCAGACTCTCCAGAGCACATTGCTCCCACCCGCCAGGGACTAGGATGTAACTGCTCCAGGGACACGGGCTCACTGGGATCCTTAATCAAGTACTCCCCCTGTATTAGTCAGAGCTCTCCAGAGAAACAGAAGAATTATGATATATAGATATAAAGAGATTTATTATGGGAATTGGCTCACATGATTATGGAGGTTAAGAAGTCCTATGATCAATGCTGTAAAAAGCATAGTTAAGTAAGTCTTAATGAGCAAGTTTAGGATAATTTCGTGTATGGATTAAATAAGAGATGATTTCTTTTATTCATTCATCCATTTACTTATTCTTTTGTCTGGCTTCCCCAGTAAAATACAAGGTCCATAAGGGTAATTTTCAAAGACCAGCTATTCAGACAAGATAGAAGAATACGATGAAGGCATTACAATGCAATTTATCAAGGTTGTTGGTGTAGTGTTTTCCAGAGCCTCCTTCCAAATTCATTCATTCAAAAGACAATTGTTCTTAAGGTCTTAGGTGTACTGGGCCCAGGGAAGCCAAGAATAGTAAATAAAGGTTGAAAAAAAATTTTAAAAATAAAAAAATAAGTCCTATGATCTGCTGTCTGCAAGCTAGAGGCCCAGGAGAGCTAGTGGTGTAATTCAGTCGAAGCCTGAGAACATGAGAAGCAGGGGAGCCACTGGTAAAGTCCTGGTTCAATTTCAAAGGCCTGAGAACCAGGAACACCAGTGTCCAAGAGCAGAAGAGCGATGTGCCAGCTCAGATAGAGAGCACCAACTTTCCCTTCCTCTGCTTTCTTGCTCTATCGGACCCACCATGGATGGGATGGTGCCTGCCCACCTTGGTGAGGGCAAATCTTTACTCAGTCTACTGATTCAAATGCTAATCTCTTCCCAAAAACACCCTCCTGACACACCCAGAAATAATGTTTTACCAACCATCTGGGCATCCCTTAGCCCAGTCAGGTTGACACATAAAATTCACCATCACACACCTATTCTTTGTCTCACACTTGTTGGGTCTGAACCCATCTCTATTGCAAGATTGTAAGTTCCTAGGATGTTTCATTGGTCTTCTTTCACGTATCTCCGAAGCTGTGGTTCCAAGACCATTCATTCTATGCATTGTGGAAATACTTGTTTACTTTTAAATTCATATAATTTATTCCAAAGATCAGGTTTTAATCTGAGCATTCAAATGCCATGCTACCTTCCTGAAATGCATACTACCTTCCTGAAATAGTTTTTCTAAACACATTTCTATTTTCATCTACTTTTCTTGTGATATTTTGTGCTTAAGAAAAGCAATATCCATGGACTGAATTTCATCCTATCTTTAGTATAATATCCATATTTCCATTCTGGGTATTTGTTGATCATTTATCACATTGTAGGGGTATGTACATTGAAAATAGGGTTTGAGTTCATATGGGAAATTACGAACAAGCACAGAAGAACAGGAAGTAGGGAGTAAGACAGATCTGGCTTTAAATATACAGCTATGGGAACGCAGGCATATTCCTGAGCCTCCATTTTCCAAATGCTAAAATGGGGAAATTAACAGCCACACATCAAGTTTGGAAGAAGATTAAGGGATGCGATAAAGGACAAAATACAGTGTTTGTTCAGTGAACAGCAATTAAGGGGCAGCAGTACCAGGAACCATAACAGAGATAGTCAGAGTTTTTGTAATTAAGTATCAAGTTTTATGACCAGGCTTAAGTCTAAAGCACTATATAGCATTTTTCTCTGCACAAAGCTACTTCTTACAGATTGAATTGAAAATAAATGAATGTGGAATCCCTTTAAAATGGTATAGATAAATGATGTTTAAGAGTTACTCACTAAAAACTCATTTGACACATCTTTCCTGAGTACCTATTATATGAGAGGCAGTGGATTAATTGCTGTAGGAGATATAAAAATAACGCGGGATCCCTGCCTTCAAGAAGGCTACTGGAATCTAATAAAAGAGAGAGACATAATACAAATCACTGTATTGCAAGGTAAAATAGAATTAAATGCCATACATCAGTGTAGAGAAAGACCATAGAATTCAAACAGTGGACAGATTACTTCCAATTTACAGAAATGAATTTTATGTAAGTTAAAATTAGAGAATCACAGGCAAAAAAAAATGTGTAGAGGTTAACTTAAACAGATGAATATCCATAGATATATGTGCCTCTGTCCTTGGAAAATCACTCATTTGACATTGGTCCTGAGATTCGAGATTTCAAATGAACAGCAGCCCAACACAGAGGAACAGCTAAACACCACCAATACTTTCATGAATTTATGTTTGGACAACACAATTTTATTGCTCACTGAATCTACATTGTAACCTGCATGTACACATACACTGACACAATGTATGTGTTATACAGGAGTTCAAAACCAGCCTGAGCAAGAGCGAGACCCTGTCTCTTCTAAAAATAGAAAGAAATTATATGGACAACTAAAAATATACATAGAAAAAATTAGCCGGGCATGGTGGCGCATGCCTGTAGTCCCAGCTACTGGGGAGGCTGAGGCAGGAGGATCGCTTAAGCCCAGGAGTTTGAGGTTGCTGTGAGCTAGGCTGACGCCATGGCACTCTAGCCAGGGCAACAGAGTGAGACTCTGTCTAAAAAAAAAAAAAAAAGAAAGAAAAGAAAAGACCAGTCTGCAATGCCAGAGAACAATTGCTTGGCATTCACATTATACCACCACAACCTTCGTCTTCAACAAGCCTTGGAAAGCATATTGTCCATCCCCATAAATCCTGCTCTGATGATACTGTGCCTGTTGTCAAAACCTCTGAATGTCCTCCGCCTCTCTGGATCCCTGGAGTTAGACTGTGTATGTCATCAGTTCTTTCTTTTTCCCCAGAACCCCTGAGAAAACAAATTCCCATCACAGACAGTGGCCTAGTATAGCTACAACATAGCTCGGCCCCCAGTCAAGGAGATTCTCTGTTTATCAAAACTACCACAGACTGGTCATCCCTAATCTGAAAGTCTTAAATCTGAAATGCTCCAAATTCTGAAACTTTATAGCTGATATGACACCACAAGTGGAAATTTCCATACATAAGTACTTAACACAAACTTTGTTTCATGCACAAAATTATTTTAAAACATTGCATAAAATTACCTTCAGGCTACATGTATAAGGAGTATATGAAACATAAATGAATTTTGTGTTTATACTTGGGTCTCAACCCCAAGATATCTCATTATGAATAAGCAAATATTCCAAAATCTGAAAAAATCCAATATCCAAAGAACACTTCTGGTCCCTTCAGATAAAGGATACTTGGCCTATATTGAGGTAAAATAATAAAGAATAGTATGAATAATAATAATTCTTTTCAAAGAGCAATGAGATGCTATCTTTGTCATAGGACTTCACTTCTTACCTCTTCTGTAGGCCCTCTGTCACCTAAACAGTCCCATGCTACAATTCAACTAAGTCTTAAACCACTAGCTGTCACTGAAAGAAAAGGTCAACTGTGCTCTTGGGAATTTCCACGTAGAGGCATTGAGCTCAGGGTTGAGTTATTCCTGCCCTCTTACTTTCTCTCCCCCCTCCTTTATACAATCTCCAAAATTCATTCATTTAAATTATGTCTTTTGAGTATCTCTGTACTAAGCCCTGGAAATACTAATATGAATAAGGCAGCCTCTGTACTCAAGAAAGTCACCCCGTGGTGGAGGGGAGCAACTTCAAAGAATTATGTCAGCATAATAAACACAATAAAGTGGTGAAATAATCTACTACATCCAAAGGCAGAGATGTCACAGTGAGAAGGGTTACCTTGTTTTATTTGTGAATTTAGGTGAGGACCTGGGCATGAGTAGCTCCACTCTTGCTCTCTTTTTGACTTCAAGTAGACAAGGAGGGGAATGGAAATCTCCCCTAAATGTCTTAACTGGTGCTCTTTGAGCAAGATGTCCAGAGTGAAGTCTAAGTGCTTTGATGCAGTACCTGGATCCAGCCCCAGCAGAAGCCCCTTTGAGTTACCTGAGTTTCAACTTCAGTCTTCCCTGGACACCTGATGCTCAGATACCCTCACCCCTGGGGCCAGTCTCTCCCCAGCCCAATGCCCAGTTCCAGCTGGACCCCAGTCCTGCAGCCTAGACACCTACTGGTATGTTGTTGGGAGAAGGAATGCTTCTTCCCCACTTTTCATGTTCCCTTCCCAGAAGGAGAAGCTCTGTAACATTCATTTACTAGTATATTCAACAAACCAATATTTATTGAGTGACTAGTGTATGCCAGGAACATGCTAGACTCTGCCCTCATGAAACTTGCATTATACAGACATTGTACATGGATGATAAACAGATAAAACATTATAGCAGAGGGTGAAGAGTACCATGGAGGAAAATCAAGTAGAGAGACAGTGCTGGGTAGAGAGTTCCAGGTATTTTTTATAACATAGTCAGGGGAAGCTGCATTGAGAAAAGGACATCAGAGAAAGACCTAAAAGAGGATGAAGTTTGAGTTCAAGGAAGTATTTCAGCCTGGATATGTACAGTTGGGGATCATCAGTGGGCAGGGCCCTGAGACTGGGGAGGAGCAAATGTGAAGGGAATAAGATAGATGAGAGTTCTACGGACTGAATCCTGAACATCCCAATGTTTGGAAATCAGGAAGTTGAGGAAGAGCCGGCAAAGGAGACTGGGAGGAAGCAGTGGTCAGTGAAGTGGCGGAACAGCCCTGGCCCCTCTCTCTGCCCCTTCCTCGTTTCTGCCCTTTTGATCGGTAAGTTTGGAGAACCTGACAGTGGATGGCTCCACTCCTGTGCTTGCCCCTAGGGAGCCGGCTGCCTGCAGAAAGCCCGTCCTCGGTTCTGCCTCCCCACGTGAACACGTCCCAGAGACAACACGAGAAGTCCTGCAATTTTCTGTGCTGCCTGTGACTCTGGGAGGGGGCAACTCTGCCTCATTCTGGAATTCAGCGTTACAAAGCCCATCTGTCCCCAGTTCTATGCCACACTCGCCTTTACCAGTAATAGGACGGTATTTCAATCTACGTCTGCCCCACTCCTTTGCCTTGCCTCCTAATTGGTTCAAAACTCTGGGCAGCAAGAAGGAGCAAAGCCATCAGGCCCCCTGGAAGCCCCGAATGTTAGAGCACGGATTCAGGCCACAGGATCTGCAGGGCACTTTTAGCTCCAAAAAGAAGCCCAGGATTTACATCCCTGCCTGTCACTTGGGAGCCACAATGGAGACTGAATGTCAGCAACTCAGAGATTTGAGAAGTGGAAGGAAAATAAGATCATCTGTTCACAGCTTTCTGACGAGCAAACTGAAACCCAGAGAGGGAAGCCTAACGACTGGCAGAAGCGGAACTGTGACTCGGGCCTCCTGGGTCCCACGCAGTCCAGCCAGGACTTTATCTGATTCAGTCTCGTTCGTTCTTGAAGGAGAAACAAAACAAAACATCACACAGTCTTCCAGAGTGTTTGTCTCCAAAGTATCCCCACCACTTCCTCACATGCATATGTTGATCTATTATAATATATACCAAAAAAAAAAAAAGGAGTGGGAATTTGGCCACATAAGAGTAATGCCAGCCTTAACTGCTTTTCCCTCAGTGATTTTTACTCAATTAAAGAAAGAGCCTATTATTTCCTGTAAATACCTAAGTAACCGAAGAAACGTCTTCAGATGATTCATGATGACCAAGCTCAAAAGAGCCCTTAATTGTTTCCTTGGTGACTTTCTCACGCCCCTGACTGCTCTGAGCCCACACACCCGCCTCGCTCCATGTGGTCTCACCTTCTTCCCAGGGAAACAGAAGACTTCAGACCGCAGTGCCCTTTCCCTCCACATCCAGCCCCACAAACCCAGCGTAGATGTGCCAGCCTCCCTCATCCCTCCACTTAGTGGAAGAGGTGACCCACACTCACCAGAGGCCGATCCTCCCACCCGTCCTCCCACCTCCTCAGATAAAATGCCACCATCAGTTATTTGTCCCCTTCCCTGTGCATTCAGCTGGCCTCTCTCATCCGCATCCTCTCCCTCGACATTTCAACAAGTTCAAATCTCTTCCAAACAAAAACAGAAAATAATCTTTCTCAGCGCCACCCCCCACCCCATAACCGTGTTCAGGACCAGATTAGAGCCTTCAGAAAACCTAAGTACAAGATGTTCTTTCCCACATGTAATCCAAACATTAAAATAACTGACAAAAAGCTCTATAAAATGATGAGGGTTTTTTATGATGATTCCTTTAGTTCCTTGTTTTCAGATTGTCAAATACTAAATTATTTCCAATTTTTGTTGTTGTTATGGTGGTCCTGCTCTGCTAATGCCGTAAGCACATACTCAGTCTGCTGCAGAATTTCCCTTCCTCTCTTGTATCCACAATTCTCCTATCTTCTCTCTATATTCACATGGATTTGCCACAACTTGCTGCCTTCATTTCCTCACTTCTCCTCCTACGATTTCATCGATCTGACTTCTATCCTAATCATTCCACCAAAAGGGGTGTCATTGACTTCCAAGATACCTAACAGGTATTTTTCAATCCTTGTCTTATTTCATCTCTCACAGACTTTGACTCTATTGACCACCCTCTTCCCTTTTTTTCCACAGGCACCTGTCCTGTGACCTCTTCCGTTTTTGAACCACTCTTTTCTCTTAGCTTTTGTGACATTTTTCTGGTTTTCCTCCTTTTCCTCTGACCACTCCTTCTCAATCTCAGACCTCAGATTTTCAGACTTCTTCATGACATTTTAAAAGTTACACTACCTTTGGGTTCTTCCTAGATCCTCTTCTGTTTTCACTCTATACCCTTTGCCAGGCAATTCCATCCAGTCCTGTGGTTTCAGTTACCATGTATTCTGAACAGATCTTGCAAACCATAAAGCATTTTTAAGAGTAAAGGAGGGGTACTATTGGCAAGTACGTCCAGACTGTTCAGGGCCAACTTGGATATATGGTCACCCTATCTACATGCCAACAAGTTTCTAATTTATTTTCCCAGGGAAGATCTCTTCTCCGAGCTACAGACTTATAAATCTAATTGTCTGTTCACTGTGCACTTGGATTCATTAATCCATTTATTTAACAAACATCAAGTATCGATGATAGGCCAAGCACTGCTCCAAGGGCCGATGATACAACAATGAACAAAACATATGAGCTTCTATCCTCGTGGAGCTTACATTCTAGTGTGGGGGAGATCAATGAAAATGCAAATACATAAAAACATATATTTTTCACCACCATGAATGGTATGGAGAAAAACAAAGGGGAAGAAGGGTATAGAAAGTATTGGAGGGAAGTTTGAAATTTTAAGTAGAGTGATCAGATAAGATTTTGCTGAAAAGGTGACATATGAGAAAAGACCTGAAAGAGGTGAGGAAGCAGTCAAAGTGGACACCTGAGCAGAAGGGACAGTGCAGAGTCTCTGCGTAGCAATGTGCATGGCATCTCCAAGGGACAGCAATAAGGCCACTGTCTGTGAGGCAGAGAGAGCAAGGGACAGCACGGGGAGATAAAACCGGAGCATCAACAGATCTATATCACGCAGGGCCTGGAAGGCACATGTCAAGACTTTGGCTTTTACTCTGAATAAAACAGTAAGCCACCAGAGGGTTGTGAGCAGAAGAATGACATGATCTGACTTACACTTTGAGAGTCCACTCTGGGTGCAACGTTGAGAGTAGACCAAATATAAAGAGTAAAGGTAGAAGCAGGCAGCCCGCCTAGAAGGCTACTGCAATAATTCAGATAGGAAATTATGGTGGTTTCAACCAGAGTATTAGCCATTAAAGTGGTGAAAAGTGGTCAGATTCTGTATACGTTTTTAGGATAGGGTCGACAGATATGTCCTAAAATGAGTTTCCTCTCCTCATTTCTGAAGTCTTCTCCATTTCAGCAAATAGAAATTTTGTCTTTCTATTTGTCCTGGCCAAAAAAGTTCTATATCCAATTCATCAGCAAATTGTCAACCCTGTCTCATGTATTCTAAGTCCTGTTTTACTCATTTCGGTAACAATTTATTTAGTATGTGCTATGGGCCAGGCATAGGGAATTCAGAAATTAATAGGCATAATCTTCATCTTTAATTTGTATATAATCCAATATGACAAACAGATATGTACACAGAAAAACTACAATCAATTCATCCAATACTTTTGGATGTCTATTGAGTGTTTATTAAGTGCCAAGATTTCTAGGCCCTGGAAATATAGCAGTGAACCATCCTGTGGAGTTTATAATATGGTGAAAATGTGCTATACATTATTTTGGAGGCATGAAGTGCCATAGAAAGAAGCAATTAATTCTTCTTCTAGGGAGTAGGGACCAGAAAGAATGACATCAGAGAAGCAACAAGCAGATGATCACCAGGCAGAACACGGGACCAGAATTTGAAGGCCTTTGACACCTTACCACAGAGTTTTGGTTTCATCCCGAGGCCACTGAAGCATGTTTAAGCACTGGAGTGACAGCATTAGTCAGGTGTTGTGAAAGACAATGTTGACAACAAGCGAATAGATTACAGTGATCACAATCAAGAGTGTCATTTTGAAAACAATTCCAAAGTCTGAGGAAGAAATGATCAAAGTCTAGAATAGGATAGCAGCCATAAGAATAGAAAGTAGAGAACAGACATGACGGACAATGGCTAGAAAAGAGGAGAAACTCAAATATGAGAAGGATTTTAATTTGAAAGGGAAGATGAGTTATGGCAGATACTGCTATATTGCCCCAAACCCATTCCCTCTTACTTCTGGCACACAGCCGGGTGACATACCCAGGCGCCCCTTGCAGTCAGGTGTGGCAAGTCACGGAACTATGATACAACGAATGAGAGTGGAATGATGGGCACCACTTCCGGTCCTCATCAGTGAAGATCTCCCCAGTCTCTCTTCCATTCCCTTCCCCTGTCATCTGGGCACCAGCGCACAGGGAGATGAGGGAAGAGCTTCTGTCAGGCTGGGGCCCTGAAGGCACAGCCCATACCTCTTCTTATTGGCTGGACTTTACATTAACAAAAAATAAACTGTTGTGTTAAGCCACTAAATTTTGGGGATTTACTCAGCAACTAGGGTTAATTTAACTAATACAATGGTGATGCCATTAGCCAGGACAAAGATTCAGAGCAGAAGCTGATGCCAAGGTAGAAATAGAGTTCGATTTAGGCTACGTTTAGTTTGAGGGTTTTTTCTTTTCTTTTCTTTTCTTTTCTTTTTGACACATCCAAGCAATTAGAAATAGTAGTCCAGAGATCACTAGAGTGCTAGAAGCAGATTTGGAAGTGACTGGAAAATAAATGACTGAACTCTATTCCTGACTGATACAACACAAGGAGAGAGTATACAGGAAGAACACATAAGCTCTGAGTAGGGAATATCAACATTCAAAGGAAGACAGAAAAAAAAAAAAGGAGGAGTCAGAAGATAAATGAACACTTTCTTGAAATTTTTCATCATTGGTATTTTATACAATAAACCATAGTAATTGGTCTTAGAGTTATACCTTTCTAATGACCACTTACCTTTGTTAAACTGATAGTCACGTAAGTAATTTTACTGCCTCCCTCTGCTATTAAAACTTTGAATTCAATGAACTCATTAATGTTTTGCTTACCACATGGAAAGCTCTAAAATTCAATGAAACCATCCTTACCACCTAAAATCCCAAAATTTATCTAAATAGTATATGAAGGTTTGACACCTACAAGTGGCTCCTAATGAATTCTCTGACACTTCATGATATCTTTGGTAAAGACGTTGTCTTACCTGTATCATCAACCTTCTACTTTACGACTCCTTCCAAAATGCTTTTCACACGCATTATTCATTGATGCCCCTAATAAATCCACAAGGTTGGGGCTCCAGACACACTGGAAAACTATCAAAAGGGGCCAGTGCCTTAGTATGGGCCCACATCAAGAGAAAACACATTGCATGAGACGGGAGAACTGTCTCCCAGGGATATCTGAGAGAAAAATATATTCATTTAAAAATGCTATTTCAATCCCAGAGGTTATCCATTCATCAAGTGCCTGTAGTTTGTAAGTCTCATAAGTCTTTTTAATGTGACATCAAGGGACATCTTGCTTCCTGACTCACAATGTGAATCACTGTAAATGATCCCCCAAACAGCGTGAGCGAGTGATAAAGGGTACATCCTGGACAACAAAAACAACCATTTATTTGACAGTTGTACCATCCTTTGTCACAACTGCTTTTAGGAAGTTTCAAATATATTCTGAACAACTAACTCCTCACAGATAGGGGTATGATTATGAATTTACATGCCTAAAGAAAAGTAACTATTTTGAAATCTTCCTGATCTAAATTTTTTTCCAAAAGAATTGTGAGTCAAATGAAACCCAACATTCAGATGAGTTTCCATAAATCTTTTGTTTAGGCCATGTCTTTTTCCAATATCTTCAAATTTTATTCATTTTATTTCTACACCATTAATTTTATTTGTCAACACGGCAAGACTACTGTTTGCTCAAACACTGGTCCAACACTATTCTATGTGTTGCTATAAAGGTATTTTTCAGATGTAGTTAACATTTAAAATCAGCTGACTTTAAGTAAAGCAGATTACCCTCTATAATGTGGGCGGGCCTCATCCAATCAGCTGAAGGCTTTAACAGTAAAGGTTGAGGTTTCCCAAAGAAGGAATTCTGCTTCCACACTGCAACACAGAAATTCTGCCTGAGTTTTCAGCCTTTGAACTCAGGGTCTGCAACTCTAACTTTTACCCAAATCTCTAGCTTGCCACCTTGCCCTACAGATTTTGGACTTGCCAGTCCCCACGATGGCAAAAATATCCTGTCCTCACCCCTGCCCCTGTCTATCTTCTATTCATTTGTAAATTTTCTTCAGTCAAGGGTATATTTCATGGATATATTCCTACAGGAAATTACCTTTCAAGAATTTCTGACCAAAAAAAATTATGTTAACTTATAAGAACTAGAATCATGATTTTGTGTGTGTGTGTGTGTGTGTGTGTTTGATTCTACCACCTTCTCAAAATATTTTATTTATTTATTTTAGAGACAGGGTCTCACTCTGTCACTCAGGCTGCAATGATGACAGCTCACTGCAGCCTTGAACTCCTGGGCTCAAGCAATCCTTCTGCCTCAGCCTCTTGAGTAGCTAGGACTGCAAGTGCATGCCACCACACTCAGCTATACTTTTTTGTAGAGATGGTGTCTTGCCCAGGCTGGTTTGAACTCCCAGCCTTAAGTGACCCTCCTGCCTTGGCCTCCCAAAGTGCTGGGATTATAGGCATGAACCATTGTGCCCAGCCTCACGATGTTTTAAAAGGCTTAAGAGAAAATATATTAAATGATAGCCTTGGACAGGGACAAGGTTGAAGTAGAGCATGTTAAATTTATTAAAAGAGATGTAAGCTATCAAATACTATGAGATGTAGTGAAAGCAGTGCTCAGAGAGAAATCTATAGCAGCAAATGCCTATGTTACAAAGAACGAACGATCTCAAATCAATAACCTAACTGTACACCTTGTATTCATATGCTAGGGCTACCATAAAAAAATACCACAGACTGGGTGGCTTAAACAACAGAAATTTATTTTCCCACAGTTCTGGAGGTCAGAAGTCCAAGATCAAAGTTGCTAGGGTTAGTGTCTGGTGAGGTCTCTCTTCCTGGCTTGCAGACAGCTGACTTTTCGCTGTGTTCTCACACGGCCTTGCCTCTGTGCATGCCGCACATAGAACCACAGAGCTCTCCGGTGTCTCTTTCTCTTCTTATAGGGACACCAATCCTACCATATCAACCCTACTCTTATGACCTCATTTAACCTTAATTACCTCCATAATGAACTTATCTTTAAATACAGACACATTAGAGACTACAGCTCTTCAACATATGAATGCAGTCCATAATATACCTTTAAAAATTAGAAAAAGAAGAGCAAATTAAACTCAAAGCTAGCAGAAGGAAGGAAATAATAAAGATTAAAGCAGACATAAATAGAGAATAGTAAAACAATGAAACAAATTGTCCTTATTAAAAAATCAACAAGATTGGCAAGCTTAAGCTACACTGAGAATGAAATAGAGAAATGCAAATAACTAAATTCAGAAATGAAAATGTAGATATTACTATGACATTAGAGAAATAAAAAAGATTATAAAAGAATACTATGAATAACTGTACATCAACAAATTAGACAACCCAGATGAAATGAACAAATTTCTAGAAACACATAAGTTACCAAAACTGACTCAAGAAGAAATAAAAAATCTGAACAGACCTATTGGTGATTTAAGAAACAAAACAAAGCAAAATAAAACCTCCCAACAAAGTAATGTCCAGGACCAGATGGCTGCACGTGAAATCTAGCCAATATTTAAAGAATTAATACCAATCCTTCTCAAACTTTTCCAAAAAACAGGAAAGAACACTTCCTGACTCATTCATGGGGCCAGTATTACCCTAATATCAAATCCAGACAAAGACACCACAAGGAAAATATATATCAATGTCCTTTATGAATACAGATATAAAAATCCTCAACAAATACTAACAAACTGAATCTAGCAGCACATTAAAAGTATTATACATCATAACCAAGTGGGATCAACCCACATGATCATCTCAATTAATGCAGAAAAAGCATTTGACAAATCCACCACTTTCATGATTTAAAAAAGAAAAAAAACACTCAATAAACTAGTAATAGGAAGAAATTTCCTCAAGCTGATAAAGAGCATATATGAAAAGCCCACAGCTATCATAATATTTAGTGCTAGAAAACTAATGTTTCCCCCTAAAGATCAGGAACAAGACAAGGATGCTGCTTTCACCACTTCTTTTCAACATTATGCTAGAAGTTCTATCCAGAGCAATTAGGAAAAAGAAATATGAGAATACAAACTGAAGAGAAAGAAGTAAAACTATCTGTATTTGCATGTTAAAAATCCAAAGAATCCACACAAAAAAGAAAAAACCCACTACAGTTAATCAATTTAGCAAAATTGCAAGGTATAAGCTCAACATGCAAAAATCAGTTGTATTCTATACACCAGCAATGAATAACCTGAAAAGGGAAATTAAGGGGAAAACATCTATTTATAATAGTATCCAAAACAATAAACAAAAACCCTAGAAATAAGTTTAATTAAGGCCATGGAATACTGAAAACTATAAAATATTGCTGAAAGAAATTAAAGAAGACCTAAATAAATGGAAAGGCATCTTATGTTCTAGGTATGAAGACTTAATATTGTTAAAATGACTACCTAAGCAAATGTACAAATTCAATGCAACCCCAATCAAAATTCCAATGGCCTTTTATGCAGAAATGGAAAAGCTGATCCTCAAATTCGTGTGGAATTATAAGTGGCCCCCAATAGCCAAAACAATATTTAAAAAGAACAAAGTCAAGCCAGGCGCAGTGGCTCATACCTTTAGTCTCAGGTATTTGGTAGGCTGAGGTGAGAAGATTGCTTAAGGCCAGGAGTTAAAGACCAACTAGGATTGAGATAGTGAGATCCTGTCTCTAAAAATAAATAAATAAATAAAAATCAAGAACACTTTTGGGCAGTTGTAGTGTTCAAGTGAAAAAGAGAAGAAAAAAAAAGAACAGTCATAGGACTCACATTTCTGACTGAAAAAGTTACTACTAAGTTATAGTAATCAAAACAGTGTAATACTGACATACAAATAGATATATAAGTCAATGATTTATATTGAGAATCCAGAAATAAACTCATACATCTATGGCCAATTGGCTTTTGACAAGTGTCCCAAGAATATTGAATGGCAAAAAAAAAAAAAAAGTATCTTCAAAAGATGCTGAAGCAACTGGATATCTACATGCAAAAGAATGAAGTTGGACCCCCTACCTCACACCATACACAAAAATTAACTCAAAATAGATTAACACCTAAGTATGAGGTTAAGTACAAGGCTAAAACCATACAATCTTAGGAGAAAACATAAGGGTAAATCTTCATGATGTTAAATTTGGCAATGAATTGCTAGATATGACATGAAAAGCATGAGCAAAAAAAGAAAAATATTGATAAACTGGTCTTTACCAAAATTAAAAACTTCTGTGCAAAGGATATTATCAAGAAATAGAAAAGACAGCATCCTACAGAGCAGGAGAATATATGTGCGAATCACATATCTGACGGGGGTACAGTATCCAGAATATATAAAGAACTCTTACAACTCAACAACAAAAGACAAATAGCCCAATTTTAAAAATGGGCAAAGGATGTGAGTAGAATCTCTGCAAAGAAGATATATAAATTGTGAACAAGCACATACATGAAAAGATGCTTAACATTATTGGCCATTAGGAAAATGCAAATCAAAACCACAGTGATGTACCTACCACTCAACACACACTTGGATGGCTAGAGGTGTTTGGTGTTTTGTTTTGTTTTGTTTTGTTTTGTTTTGTTTTTGAGACAGAGTCTCACTTTGTTGCCCGGGCTAGAGTGAGTGCCGTGGCGTCAGCCTAGCTCACAGCAACCTCAGACTCCTGGGCTTAAGCGATCCTACTGCCTCAGCCTCCCGAGTAGCTGGGACTACAGGCATGAGCCACCATGCCCGGCTAATTTTTTTGTATATATATTTTTAGTTGGCCAGATAATTTCTTTCTATTTTTAGTAGAGACGGGGTCTCACTCTTGCTCAGGCTGGTCTCGAACTCCTGACCTCAAGCGATCCACCCGCCTCGGCCTCCCAGAGCTAGGATTACAGGCGTGAGCCACCGCGCCCGGCTTGTTTTGTTTTTTTAATGGAAAATAACAAGTGTTGGGGAGGATGTGGAGAAATTGAAACCCTTGTATATTGCTGGTGGAAATGCAAAATGGCTTACCACCGTGGAAAATGGTTTGGGTAGTTTTTCGAAAAATTAGAGATTTACAATTTACTCTGAGGTATACACCCAAAAGAAGTGAAAACAGGTACTCAAGCAAATATATGCACACACATGTTCGCAGCAGCACTATACACAATAGCCAAAAGGTAGAAACAGCCCAAATGTCCATTAACAGAAGAATATAAATTGATGTATAGACTTACAATGGAATATTATTCAGCCATATAAAGGAATGAAGTACTGATACATGATACAACATGTGAACCTTGAAAGCATTATGCTAAGCGAAGGAAGCCAGACACAAAAGGTCACATGTTGTATGATTCCATTTATGGATAATATCCAGAATAGAAAAATCCATACAGAGAGAACACAGAGTGGTTACCAGGCACAAGAATGAGGTACAACTGCTTAATAGGTATGGGGTTTCCTTTTGGGGTGATGAAAATGCACAACATTGTGAACGTACTAAATGCCACTGAACTGTTCACTTTAAAATGGTTGATCTTATCTTATGTGATCACCTCTATTTTTAAAAATTATGTACAAAAGAGAGATCCTTAAAATAATGCCCCTTATGTAGATCATTGGCTTCTAAGAAGATTATTCAAAGGCTAAATTTCTAAAGTGTTAGAATTTCTTTTCTTCAGGAAGACTTTAAAATAAGGTAATAATGCAATTTAACATTTTTGAGCCCTTCCAATGTATCAGGCATTCTATTAAAAGTTTTACATACATTATTTCCTTAATAACATCCATCATTACCACATTCAAAAATTGAGGTATACAGAGGTTAAATTGCTCAAAGTCACACAGGCACATACACACAGCATTTAGCTACTAATTGTGCTTTAGTTTGGTAACAGAATTAAAGAAACATTTATTCAAAAAGAGTTTATTAGAGCCAGTTGTTGGCTCATGCCTGTAATCCTAGCTACTTGGGAGGCTAAGGCAGGAGGATTGCTCGAGGCCAGGAGTTTGAGACCAGCATCGGCAACATAGTGTGACCTCATGTCTAAGAAAGAAAAAAAAAGGGTTTATTGAGTTCCTATTAAATGTTATATTTATTAGTATGGTACTGTTAACACTGATGATACAAAAGATTTTTTGAAGCATTTATGTATAAACATTTTTAATAGGTATGTGCCTTAAATTGTATTAAAGTAAATATAAGTTAAACATCAAAACTATAATGTCACAGATAGTATTACTTATGATGAGGCTAAAATATAGTAAATAAGTTTTTTTAAATGAAGTTTATTTAAAGAAAAATATTTAAAATAACAATAACTGCCATTTATTGGACATTTACTAATTGCTAGGCACTAAGAGCTTTAAACATATTAATATATATACTCATTTATTTAATCACTATTACTCATTTAGCATATACTCATTTATTTAGTCAATTATTAAGGCAGTACTTCCATGTCAAAAATTAAGAAGGTGCTATTCATATGACTGAAGTATAAAAAATACTTATATAAATGAAAGGGAAAAAAAGCTTTTAAAGTCAGACAGACCAGAATTTAATTCTGGGCTCTACCACTTAATAACTATGACATGGGCCAGGAAACTAAGATGTCTGACTGTTATAATTGTGTATTCCATATTAGTGAAAGGCTTAGGCTAGAAAATTGTTCACATATCAACTTATGACACATACAAAGAAACATGCCATTATGAGTGCCATCAGAAACGTTGTAGAGGGGGAAAGGGCACGTCTCAAATCATGGTTGGGATATGGCAAAGTCATAACATGTAACCAAAATGTTTGTAGTCTCATAATTTCCTGAAATAAAAAAAAAAAAAAGAAACAACAAATAGATTCAGACTCCCAACAATTCCTAATTACCAGATGTAGAATACAAAATAACTATATGTGAAAAGTTTAACAGAATGGAAAAATGTAATAAAAATGAGCAAGAGACATAAGATTACCAAAATAGCTAGACTTACTTTAAAGTAACTAAACTTACAAAAAATATAATTGTCAAAATTGAGAATTAAATAGATAGGTTAAATGGCAAATTTATAGCAATTGTAGAGAAAATAGGTGAAATGGAAGATAGTTCAGGGAATTTACCCAAAAGCAGCAGAGAAAGACAGGGATCTGGTAACTGTGAGAGGTTAAGAGAAAGAGAGGCTGTAATAAGGTCTAATTACTATTAATATGAGTTCCAGCAAGAGAAAATAGAAAAAAATTAGAGAGAAGCAACATTTGAATAGCTAACAGCTGGGAAATTTTCAGACCCAAAGTCATAAACCCACAGATACATAAAGTACAAATGTATTAAACAAGCTGAACACTTTGTAGTGAACCATTAGCTCCAAAGTCAAAGAGAATATCTTAAAAGAAGCCAGAGGGGTAAAACAATTAGACTCTTAGTTCAACAAGCTGATTCTAAAATGTATATAGAAGAACAAAGACCTAAGAATAGACAAGACACTCCTGAAGGAGACAAATAAGATAGAAGAGGATCTGTTCTGCCTAATTGACTTCAAAGCTCTATAAATTAAGACAGCTTGGTACTTGTCAAAATAAAGGCAAATAGATAAATAGAACAAATTCAAAAGCCCAGAATCATACATACATAGATACCCAATATATGAGAAAGATGGCATAGCAAATCAGTAATGAAAGAAGGACTATTTAATAAATATTGCTAGAACAAAGGATCAGTCATAAAGAAAAAAATAATTGGACCTGTATCTGACAAAACTTAATTCCAAGACTTAAAATAAAAAAGGCAAAACTTTAGACTTAAAAAAGTGCAGGAAAATATTTTTCTAAGTTTGGGGTTAGGAGAATTTTTTTTAGGGAATTTTTAAAATTTTCACCACAAGGGAAGAGGATAAATGCAACTAAATAAAAAAAATAACTTCTACTCATCAAAAGACACAAGAAGAAATTAAGAAGGAAAACCACAACCTTGGAGAACATATATTCAATCCACATAACCAACAAAAGTTTCATGTCCAGGGTATATAAAGAACTCTTGCAAATTAATAAGTAAAAACAGCCTACCTCCCTGAAACAGATAAAATGCATGAATGAGCATAATACAGAAAAAGAAACATATAAAAACATATGAAAAGATGCTCTACCACACTAATCAAGAAAATGCAAATTAAAACAACCAATTAGACATAATTTTATTCCTACTAGATTGGCAAATTTGAGAGTTCTGAAAATACCAAGCGTTAGTAAAACTATAAATTCATACAGGCATTTGAGAAAATAATGTAGTATTACCTTGTAAAGTTTAATTTCCAAATACCCTCTAATCCAGCAATTCCACTCCTAAATAAATGCCCTAGAGAAATTCTTAACATGTGCACCAGAAGTCATATACAATAATCATATCATTGTTTGTAACAGCAAAAAGCTGGAGACAATCCAAACAGCAGGAAAACGGGCACATAAATTATGGTATATTCACAATGGTATATTACATATCAATGAAAAAAACGAACTAATACTATATGACACAACTTGGAGGAATCTTAGAAACAAACTTGAATTAGTGAAGCAAGTTGCAGAAATCTGAAATAGTCTTATACTCTTTATAAAGCTCAGAAATAAGCAACATTAAGCATATAAATACTATACTCATATACAAACTATGCTTTTTAAAGTATATAGATATATAGACATAAAACTATATTTTTTAAAGGCCAGGAATGATGATTAACACAAATCTCAGGTTAATAATCAACTCTGGGAAGACAGGATAGGGGAATAACACACAGGAAATTCAACAATCTAGGTCTCAATATGGGTCATAGATTCAGGAGTGTTTGCAGTATGTAAAAATATACATTACATATCTACTGAGCATCTATGGCGTGTCTGGCAATGTGGTTTTCTTTAAAATTTTATTTTGTAACATGTACACGCATAAGAATATATGTATGTGGCTATTATAGTTAATGGCAGGCACATCCTGAATGTTTTGAGCACATTGCCCAGTTAGGTATTTGGGCTCATAAATTTTGTATTTCATCTTGAGGTCAAAGTAAGAGTTCATTCTGGCTTTGAAACTTTAAGTGACATTTTGATACTATCTGTGGCTCCAGATAAATTCCACAAATCACACTGACTCAGTAAATAGCTTTCCTTGTTTAATATGATCACATATTTCTTTTTACTCAGCAAAAAATAATTTCTAGCTATAAAAGAACAGACAAACACTACATGTTCTTTGGATTAAGCCTAGGATCTGAAATACAGTCTTAGTTAAGCTCTCCATGCATCCTTTCTTCCCTTTAGGCATCTGTTAAAAATTGAAAGCATTTCTTTTATATTTTCTTAAGTTTTTCTTTTAATTCATAAACCTTGTGTTTCTTTTTCTTTTTCTTTTCTTTTTTTTGAGACAGAGTCTCACTCTTTTTGCCCTGGGTAGAGTGCCATGGTGTCAGCCTAGCTCACAGCAACCTCACTCCTGGGCTTAAGCAATCCTTCTGCCTCAGCCTCCCAAGTAGCTGGGACTACAGGCATGTGCCACCACGCCCGGCTAATTTTTTTTATATATATATATTTTCGCTATCCAAATCATTTCTTTCTATTTTTAGTAGAGATGGGGTCTCGCTCTTGCTCAGGCTGGTCTCGAACTCCTGACCTCGAGCGATCCGCTTGCCTCCGCCTCCCATAGTGCTAGGATTACAGGCGTGAGCCACCGCGCCTGGCCTGTTTTTCTTAATTATAAAATTAATGCAGTCACTTCAAAACCTTAGAAATGTATAAAGCAAAAACTTTCCACAATCCACCATCCAAAGATACCTATTTTTTATGTGACTTTTTTCTTTCTCAAAGTACACATATTTTAACTAATTGATACCAAAGTGCACCCAGTTTATTTTGCTTTTTAAACAGTTTTAACACAATTTGTAACCTGCAGTTTCATTTGGAAGTACATTATTTTACTGATACAAAGTGATGTCTATAGTAAAATACCAAATAAATCCAATAAAAGCCGGAATCAAAACCTACCATATCCACAGAAATGACAAACGAAAATTTCTGGCAGAAAGTATTAACTCCCATCTCTAAAAAGTAAAAAAAAAAAAAAAACTGTTCTTTAAAGTAAATGTTTGAATTTAGAAATATTATTTGAGCTTCTTAGTCCCTGAACTACACATCAATACCCCCTCCTGAAATTTTCTACCCACAGCTCCACCTTGAGTATTTCACACATACAATGGTCCATGTAGTCAACCTTTCAATGTCACTTATATACAGGGGGACAAAGACCTGGAGTCCCAGAAGCCTGAGCGTGGTTACTTAGTAGACTTTGTCTACTCTAGCAACACACAGCTGATCATCACTTAAATTGCTCGTTGCACACACACACACACAGTTGAAAACTTGTTTACCTAGCATTATCACTGATGGAAAAAATTCAAGATTAGCTGCACGGGAAAAAGGTCAGACCAGAGTCTCATATCACAGGAGAGCAGTGCTCACAGCCAACACCTGTAAGGGTGGCTGAATTGGACCAAATGGTATACGTTCCTTTCCTTAATGTAAACATGGACCGCATCCACCTAGACACGGTCCTTTCCCGCCTACCGAGCCTGTCCACCACCAGGAGTTTAAGTTCGTCTTAAAAGACCGGGACCTCGGGAAGCAGTCTCCCATTGTTCCCGGCTCTGCAGCCTGAGTAAGTTCGTGTAAAGCTCTAAGCTGTTGATTTGTCTTCAGATAAAAAACCCAGCATCGACTTCACAGACTCGGTAGACTCCTAATAAGATGCTGTAAGGCGCCTGGCACGTAAGAGGCACTCAGCAAACGACAGCTGCTCCTTGCGCTTCCGTCCAAGCATTCGTGCGGCATCCTGTCTATTCTGGAGGCACGGAGGAAGGGCTTCATTAGAACTGCCGCCTGCCAACTGCAAGGCCTTGGGCAAAACAGCTGAAGAACCAGTGCCACGGAACACACTCTACAAACGTGACGGCCACGGGTATCTTGGGGAAGAGCGGCGGAAATCGACGGCTCGCACGGCCACGCCGGGACGCTTTCCCTTTAAGCAGCCGCGGGCCCGCCCCGCGGAGGGAGACCCGGAAGTGGGCGCACGCCGCCCCGAACTCAGATTGTTCCGCCCAGCGCGGCCCCGGCGTCCCTGGCTTCGTCCCCGGCTTCCCAGGTTCCCTGCTCACTCCCGCTAGCCGGCTTCAGCCCCCTCCGTCCCCGCCGCCGCGGCCACTAGTCCCGGCGACCCTGCCCGCTGGAGCCTCGGGCCTAGGCCCGGCCTCGTCCGCGCCGCCCCCGCCCCCGCGCCGATACGCACTTCCGGCGACGAGGCGCGGGGACGGGGCTCGGCGGGGAGCGAGGCGGCCGTGCGGTGCGGGCAGGGACGCGCTGGCGGTCGGGATGAGGGACCGCCTCACCCAGAGCCATGCCCTGCGCAGGGAGGACAACGAGCTCACGGACCAGGTGCGGCGGCTGCTGGGCGAGAAAGCCTACCTGCCGGCCCAGGTGCGCCCGCCGGCCCCGTGACTCTTCCCGGCTTCCCGACTCTTTGATCCAAGCAGCCGCTTACATGAGTTTCTTCAAGACCAGATTCTCGAACGACACTCCAAAGGTGGCTTTTTTAATCAGCCGCTTCACTGCGGCAGCAGAGCGGTGGGTTGTCCCCTACATCGAGAGGGAAAGCCCCATCCTGGGTCAGTACGAGGGTTTGTTTCGTGGACGCGCTGAAGGGGGCCTTTGGCAGGAATGGATAGAAAACAACGGGGCCAGGACCCCCGTGTCTGGGAAACGGGTGTGCCCACTCTCCACAAGCCAGATTCCGGGTGGCTTTGTTTCACAGGTCCTCTCCGGTTCCAAGCTGCTGGGCTCCGACCCTTGCTGGGAAGCTTGGCTGCCTGTTCTTGCCAGCCTCCATGCCTTTGCATAGCCCAGCAGCCCGGTTGCAGGACCTGCTAGAAATTGACCAGGCCTCCCAGAATCATACCCTTGCCACCGCAATCTCTGAAGACTGCTTCTGATCACCTTTGAAAATCAAGGCCAGATTTGGAAGGGCGTTTGTCATACCCCCTCGGACCCTGATTTGGATAGCTCAGGCCAGGAGACAGCTTCAGGGGTTAGTGTGCCTGACAACCAAATTTTGATATTCCTTCCTGTCCCCCTCTTCCAACTAGTTAGTTCTAGGTATTTCATTTCTGTTCTGAAATCACAGCAATCTCACAGGTTATGCCTTTTGGTCAGAGAAATCCAGGCACTAGATACTACCTGAAAAATTATTGATTTTTGAAATTTTGATGTATATCTTTACCCTATGCCCAGTACTGTAGTGCTTAGGGTTACAGAAGAAACAAAGATGAATAAGAAAAAATGAATGTCTTCAAGAACGCCATTATGTTCTGAGAAAAAATTTTAAGACCATATTCTGATGTCTGGTAAAATAATGCTTCTGTGTGTAAAGAATGCATATATGATTCTTGTTTTTTCCTTGCCTTTTTTACTTTTCATCCCACAGTTTAAAAGTATATGTTAAAAATATATGCAGTTTAGAAAGGAAACAGAAAACCCAACGAGCAATTTTGATGTTTGCTGCTGAAGATGGTGTATTTAAGACTGCAGGTAACTCAAGGCAAAAAATAATGGATATGGTGCAGTCTTTGAGCTGTATCTACTAGGCTTTATTCCCTTATACTAAATTCCCTCACTTTGGCTAAACTACATTTTTGGGCTGCAGTTTTCTCTCCCATAATTAAAGACATTACTTGGTTATTAAAGTTTGGTTCAGAATTGTGTGATTCTTTTATGGGACCAAAGAAGGTAAGAAAAATGATGATCTGTGATCCCTTAAGCAAAGGTTTCTTGAAACCCTCTGGGAAGGAAAATCTGTAATTGTCCTAAAATGTTCATGTGTTTGTCACTCTGATGATCGGTATAGTCCGACTGAAATATCTTGAATTTCTAGTTAGGAATCTTATTTAAGATAAACTAATCACCTCCTCCTTCGTGGTCAGTTTATATACCTGAAGACCACAGGTAAAAACACAAGATGAAATTAAAGACAGGATGTAGTGATTATTTTGTTGCCAGTCAGCATTACAAAAGTTCCCAAGGAGACTGGGCCCCTTAACTTGACTTTGTATATACTGCACTACGCTTTTACAGCAAATGTGTTCTAACGAAATTAATTGAATCCTGGTCCTTTCACTGATAATTTCAAAGCAGTGTTTTTCCTGCCGTAAAAAAATCTACAGGATACCAGCACACACACAAAAAAATTTTTTTCAATGAACCTCACAAGAGCACACATTTTGACAAAATCTTTCTAAACATCAATATCAACAGTTAAGTCAAAAAGAACATTAAAAAAATAAGTCAAGAAATACACTTAATTTTATATATACATATATATATATATACAAATACATATATATTTTAGGCTCACTTTGATTTCCATCAAAACAAAACAACAAAATGTACATAAGGCTTGCTTACAGACACGGAGTTACATACTTAAGATGGACAGGAGGAGAGGTCACTGGTTGGTGACTTCCACATCAGATTTTTATACTTCTGAAATCAGATCATTACAGATTGTGAGCAGTTCATCATCCTTCTACAGAATGGTCTTCTCCAGGGAATGGATCCATAGCTGTTTCTTTGTCAGGCTCACCTGGAAGTCTAACTTGGCCACTTGGGCCTTCCTCCAGACCTGAATAATTTCCTCAGTTGCTAGATTGAGTTTCTCTTCTGCGTGGGCTTTTAGTGCTTGGTATCTCTGATCTTCCTTCTCATTTCTTAGTAAGTAATCCTTCACATACTTCTTTGGCCATTATTCATTCTTGCAAAAGCCTTCAGTCGCCTCTTGCCTCTCAAATCCCTTGAAAAGGTCAGAGACTTTTTTTTTTCATAGAGTTCATGTCTATAGTAAGTTTATCTTTTTCTTTCAGAAGCTTCTGGATTTCAGCTTTGGCAAGCTCCTCTGAGCCTCCTCCATCACCTGGGGTACAATCCCTAAAAATTCATCTATGAGTATCCCCATCTCTGGACATTTACCATGTGGAGCTCCTCATATTTACTTTTCAACTCCATGTTCTCATTTGTATCATCTGGGTCTTTCTGGCTAAACTGCAGCACATCCACAATGGGACCCATGGACAGAGGGTGGGTCAATGGGCCTGAAGTCCGTAGGGGAGGATCTCTCTCAGGAACAACCAGAGCTCCCAAGAAATCAAATTCTACCAGTTTTGCTTCAGGTGGACTTCCTAAGGAAGGTTTATTGGCATCACAAATGCTGTTTGTCTCAGTAGCCTCAAAAACCAATTTATTAGGGCTGTCTTTCAAAAATGGGTCAGATTGAGGGTATAAAGATTTTTCTCAGGGTAGCCTCCTTGGCCTTATGCCTAGAACTTCAGCTGGGTCTCTGAGCCCTCCTCTTGGAGGTCCTGACATGCTCTGGCCCCTGTAGAGAAGGGGGGCAGTCAAGTGAACTCAGGTGCCTAAGAACCCACTGTCTGCCTTCCCCTGCTACTCTCAGAGTCTCTACTGCATTTTTGTCTTTAAACATATCTTCAGGGGATTCCCAAATTGCATACAAAATTGAGAAATACTGATAAAATATTTGGTCCCCAGTAGAGAACCAGGTGAACTTAAGAAGGGTCCATCTGACAAAATTGTACAATTATCTAAGCTTCACTTGAGTTTGGCTTTACTTGGTATAGTAATCAAGTGATTTTGATCAGGTGATTCTTACTAAATTAGAGAATGAACTCTAGAGCCAATGAGCACAATTTTTTAAATAATGATTTTGCTTTTCTGTACTGCTAACATCATTAAGATTTGACTATCTTGACTAAACTAAGGCTCATTTACTATATTTTAGATATCTTAATTTCTTGCCAATTAATTGACAGTAACATGCTAGCAGAGCAGATGGCTACTTATGCAAACTATGGGTAACCACTAATTCAAGTAGGATTAAATCCTTTGCTTTCCCCAGATCCTTCGAACACAGCCTACTGTCTCCAGTCCTCTACAGTGATTCTCAACCTTTATTTAGGCAACTCTGGGGAGCTTATTTAAAAAGTCAAATTGCTGTGCCCTGTCCCCAGAGTTTCTGACTGAGTGAGTAGGTCTGGGCTGAAATCTGAGGATTTACATCTCTAACTAAAATTCCTAGGTGATGCTGATACTGGTGTAAGCGTAAATACAAATTAGGAATAAGAAAACTATTTAATTCTCCCTGGTGCAAAGAAGAGAGAAAGACTTTGGTCTCACTTTCTTTTCTTTGAGCCTTTACTTCAGAAAATTTTTAATTGTAAGTTCTTTCTGTGCCTTTTGAAATGTATGTGAATCTTTCCAAAAGCTAAATTAGCCTCTTTCCAATTTTACAACCCAGGAACATTTCCTCAAGGACATGGGAGCCATCTCATTGAAATTTAATCACTGAATACTACTCAGCTATAAGAAACAATGGTGATAGAGCACCTCTTGTATTTTCCTGGGTAGAGCTGGAACCCATTCTACTAAGTGAAGTATCCCAAGAATGGAAAAATAAGCACCACATGTACTCACCATCAAATTGGTTTCACTGATCATCACCTAAGAGCATATTTAGGAATAACATTGATCAGGTGTCAGGCAGATGTGGGTGGGGAGGGGATGGGTGTAACATACATAGTGCGATGTGCACCGTCCAGGGGATGGACACGTTTGAAGCTGTGACTCGGTGTGGGGACAAGGGTAATATACGTAACCTAAACTTTTGTACTCCCACAATATGCTGCAATAAGAAAAAATTCAAAAATAAAAATAATAACTGAAGGAGACGGCACCCCACTATCCCAGTTTCTGGGAAAAATAGAAACCTAACTTTAGTAGGCACCTTGCGCTTGCTCCAAATTATATACCTACCTCCTGTCATAAAGATGTGGGAAATTTGTTTTTCCTCTGGACAAAGGCAATTAACAATCACCAAGATGACCAGGTGAATTTAGGATGAATTCTGTGTGACAAATGGTGCTGTCAAGTTCTCTTACCTGAGAACTCCAGACAATCCTTGACCTACACGATTTTTCAGCTTTACAGTGATGTAAAACCGTTTTGTTTTTGACTTTCAGTATAGTATACTATAATCGACTACATGAGATTATTAATATAAAGTATATGAAATATTCAACACTTTATTATAAAATAGGCTTTGTATTAGAGGATTATGCCCAGTGGTAGGCTAATTAAGTGTTCTGAGCCTGCTTAAGTAGTTAGGCTAAGTTATAATGTTCTGTAGATTAGATGTATTAAATGCATTTTCAACTTAAGATCTTATTTTCAGCTGAGGATGGGTTTATCAGGATGTAACCCCATGGTAAGTTGAGGAACATCTGTAGTTACTGTGTGAGAATGTGTATGCAGTAGGTTGCATCTGCTTGGCTTTATAAACCGATGAGATTTGTGTCTTTGCAGTCCTTCAGTGAATGGCCTGTGATGCACATCACATTCTGGGTTAATGCTTATTTAACTTAAAATTTTTTTTTTATTTTCTACCTTTGTACGGAGGTTTTCTTGGTTGGAAAAAGGTTTTGTTTTTAATTATATTTCCCCAACATGGGTTAAGGCCACATTTTGAGAACCACTGTACAATATGAACATAAATACAGAACTTTAAGCTTCTCTCTAGAATTTTACCTCATTTGTTTCAGCCTGTACTTAGAGCCTGTTGAAGTCTTTTTGAATCTTTGCATTTTTGATTTTTGATCTTATCATCCTCCCCACTTTATACCACTTAAAAAAATTGATGATTTTATTTTCTATTTTAAATCATCAGTAAGTCCTGGAAAGAAGCAGTGAAAGTTGTTCTAACATTCAACGCTTAGTCACTGGGCAACTATAATGTGCCAGATAGCAGGGATACAGCTATGGACAAGACAATCCTGATTCTCAAGTAGCTTACACCTGGGAAGACAAAGAAAAACAGAGGCCATTATAACGCAGGACGGAAGTCAGGACGTAGGAAGAGTATGCTATGGTAGCACGACAGGACATACTCGACGTAGGCCTTGGAGGTCAGAGACGGCTTCCTAGGAGAGTTGCCAAAGCCAGTGTCTGAAGGATGAGTAGGAATGAGGTAAACGTGAAGAAACACATTGGTCCAGGCAAAGGACTTGTATTTGCAAAAGCCCAGAGGTGAATATGATATGCTTAGGGAACCGCAAATAATTCCGTGTAGTTGGAGCAGAGGAATGGGCAGTAGGCAGAGGCCAGATTGCTGTGCTTAGGTACAGCTTCTGCCACCTGCAAATCCATCTAATTGTGCCATCATCTGGGTCATGCTTCTCTGTTTTATCCATGTGTATATTTTACGACTTGCTCAAATTACTCAAAATTGAGATCACTAGGCATCTAGCCAATCTCCCATGCCAGTGATTCTACAGAAGCAAATGAGGTTAGTTACGAGGCATGTTTACAATTAAATTTATGCTGCCTCCTGATAATCACTTTCTCATCAAAATGTTCATAAATCATCTATGTGATAATCCATTCTAAAAAAATGTATACATTTTTATCAAGCATGCTGATTTCAGGGTTTAAGGAATTTCTTTTTGGTTTCTCACTTCTGTAGAGTTTGCGTTTTGCTTTGTTTCGTTTTTGTTGTTGTTGTTGGTTTGTAATTTACATTGCACTACTAACAGCTTCGATCAGTGCCTTGTAATGAATTCCTCTTGGCTGAAGATACAGAGACAAGTTTTCCAGGAAGAAATGTTCATTCCATACAATATGTTTCCTCTGTTTTTCATTTTGAAGAACATTCTCCTTGATGGGGAGCTATCAAAATAGTCAAAACTGTCAAAATAAAAAAGAATTCTACCTCATAGCATATGTTAAGCTATACATTAGACCTATCCTTTCTTCACTGAAAGGTATCCTTAGAAGTTTTCTGTAAGCCCTAGTTCATACAAAATGCAATCCAAGCCAAAAGTCAACAAGGGTAAAGGCAAGAAAGAGGGGTCCAATAACAGAGAAAGGTATCTCCCTGGGCTATATGCCCGAAGTAAGTCACAGTTGCAAGAAATATCCTTTAAGTAACAGACACCAGGCATCAGAGTAATGAAATTCTTGTCCCTAGGAGGCAGTATTAGAGTTCTTCAGAGAAGAGAGAGAGAGAGATTTGTTACAGGAATCAGGAATTGGCTCAAGTGATAACGGAGGCCGAGAAGACCCACGACCTGCTGTTTGCAAGCTGGAGACCCAGGAGAGCGGGTGGTGTCTGAGTCCAGTGGCCCAAGAACCAAGTGCACTGATGTCCCAGCTCCAGGACAGACTGAATTTGCCCTTCCTCTGCCTTTTTCCTCCATCTGGGGCACTGAATGGCTTGACACCTACCCACATGGGTGAGGGCAATCTTTACTCAATGTATCGATTCAAGTGCCAATCACTTCCAGAAACATCCTCACAGACACACCCAGAAATAATGTTTTACCAGCTATCTGGGCATCCTTTAGGTCACTCAAGTTGACACATAAAATTAACCATAACAGAGGGAGACTGGAAAAACCAAAGCATGGTCCTTGCTTAATTAGGAGACTAGAAAGGTGACCAGAATGGGAACTTGGCAGAGACAATCACTTCTCTACCAAATACGTACAGTTGTTTCTTCATATCTGCAGGGTATTGGCTCCTGGAATGCCCTGGGGATACAAAATCCACATGTGCTCAAGTCCCTGACATAAAATGGCATAGTATTTGGATATAACCTATGCACATCCTCCTGTATACTTTAAATCATCTCTAGATTACTTACAGTAGTACCTAATCCAATGTAAATGCTATGAAAATGGTTGTTACGTGGCATGTGTGTGTGTAACTTTTTGTTGTATTGTTTGGAGGGCTGACTCTATTCTCTTTTCTGCCTTAGTAATGGAATTCCTGTGGAGCCGGGCTCGGTGGTTCACACCTGTAATCCTAGCACTCTGGGAGGCCGAGGTGGGAGGATCACTTGAGCTCAGGAGTTTGAGACCACCTTGAGCAAGAGTGAGATCCTGTCTCTACTAAAAATAGAAAAATCAGTTGTATGTTGTGGTGTGCAATGAGCTATGATGATGCCACTGCACTCTACCCATGGCAACAGAGTGAGACTCTGCCTCAAAAACAAAACAAAAAAAAACTGGTTTTTAGCTGTACATGTGACTGCCCTCAATAAAGATTAAACTTCCCAACCCTCCTGGCAACTAAGTGTGGCCATATGACTAAATCCTAGACAATGAGATATAAGCAGATGTCCTCTGTGGCAACGCTAGGAAGCCATTCTATTAAAGATAGTAGGAGCATTGCCCTTTGCCTCCTTTTCTCCTCTTCCTCCATCCTACTGCTTGGAATGCAGATGTGATGGCTAACATCCTAGCAGCCATTTAGGATTTTGAGGCTGGGAACTGCTCCTAAAGATGACCTGAAAGCTGGATTCTAAGGATGTGGAACCACCATACCAGGCCTGGACTACCTACTTCTAGGCTGTGTGTGTGTGTGTGTGTGTGTGGGTGGGTGGGTGGGGGGGTGGAGAGAGAGAGGGAGAATTCAACAGAGAGAGAGAGACTGGGACTGGGAAGCTAAGTATTAAAAAACCTTAAAATGTGGCATTGGCTTCCTGGAGACAGTCAAGCAGTAGGTGGCACAGGCTTTGTAATTAGAGGCTAGAGAGCTGGTGGTCTTTATTAGGTAGCGGCAAAACAATGAATCACATTTTCATGTGCTATGTCTTGGAAAGCAAAAGATGAGAAAGTAGCCTTGGGGAAAATGGTAAGGAAAATCCAAAATGTTCATTTTTTCTGGCCCTTCTTGCCAATCTTAAAAGAAAGAGTCAAACTGAGGCTAGAGTGAGCAAGTCCACAGGTAGCGCTTGACAGAAGCACATTTGTGCTAAAGAAGTGCTCTCTGTGGCCTGCAGTATAATTTGACTAAAGGTCCTGTATTTAAGCTTTGAAAGAGTAAAGAATACAAGCGCTGCTATATCCCAAACTGAAATGGTTGTCAGCAGTAACTGCAAGGAGGTAATGTTACGAGATGAAACTATAGCCCTGTATTAATGTATGTGAGAGTGTGTGTGTGAGAGAGAGAGAGACAGAGAGAGACAGAGAGAGAGATCCAGTGGTTTAAAACAATAAGCATTTATTTAGTTCATGAATCTGTGGGTCAGGTGAGTGTTTCTATTGGTCTTGGCCAGGCTCGCTTATATCCAGTCAGCGGCAGGGTCTAGCACCCTTGAGCTTGGCTGGGCTCTCTCCCATGTCTAGGGTCAGCTGCTCTGCTAGTGTAGGATGACCTTGGCCGAGACCAGTGGACTACTCAGCTCTCCACTGTCTCATCCATCAGCAGGCTAGCCCAGAAGTGTTCCTATGTTTAGGGCAGAGGAGCAAAAGGCAAAAATAATATGTGACCACTTTTCCAAGCCTCTGTGTCATGCCCCATTGGCCAAAGCAAGTTGTATGGCCAAGCCTAGGGTAAAGGCACAGGGCAGAACCAATGGTGTACAGGAGGCAACTCCTACCAGCCCACGTGAGTCTATTGTTAAATTTTCAGGAATTTGGCAAGCTGATTGTTAAACACAGCCATTGTTTAAAATTAAATTATACACTCATAAATAAATTATAGCAAAAATAATAAATACTGAAAACTTATGACTTGCTAGTTATTTTACTACATTATACTATTGTCTATCTTCTTAACGCTACTTATATCTAGTGTATCTGGTGGAAACATTACATCATGTTTCAGTTGTGTCATACTAGTAGTTTGAAATCAGCTATTCTAGGAGTATCTGTATTAATACTACAGAAATTGACAAAAGCTATGAATCAGCTTGTTTTGTTGATTTATTGTTTTGTTGATTGCCTAGTTTAAGAAAGTGGTAGAGAAAACATTAAGCAGATTAAACTTCAAAGTGTGTTGTGTCTGTGGCATCATAAATACATTACATTATATTATATCATAAATACAAAAAATTGAGGAAATGTTCTTTTAATATCTGAAAACTGTTATCCAATTCAGCAAGGATGTCACCTCATTGACAAACACCTGAACTTTCAACTTATCTCTTCATTGTTTCATTTTCTTCTTACCAACAATGAAAATATCAACCAATATTCATGTCAGAACTACACTTGTTTGTGAACTACAACCATAGGTTGGCTATGGATAAGAGAATTTAGCGGGCCAGGTGCGGTGGCTCACGCCTGTAATCCTAGCACTCTGGGAGGCCGAGGTGGGCGGATCGTTTGAGCTCAGGAGTTGGAGACCAGCCTGAGCAAGAGCGAGACCCTGTCTCTACTAAAAATAGAAAGAAATTAGCCAAACAACTAAAATATATACAAAAAAATTAACTGGGCATAGTGGTGCATGCCTGTAGTCCCAGCTACTCGGGAGGCTGAGGCAGAAGGATCACCTGAGCCCAGGAGTTTGAGGTTGCTGTGAGCTAGGCTGATGCCACGGCACTCTAGCCGGGGAACAGAGTGAGACTCTGTCTCAAATAAATAAATAAATAAATAAATAAAAAGAATTTAGCAAAAGTCAAAGAAAGCATTCTCTATGGATCAATTGGCTAAATAAAGAGTATTGTATATATATTTGTTATTTTTCAATTGTGTGCTACACATCCTTTCAGTAATATTTATAACATGAGTATTTTTTGAGAAACATTTACCAGTATGCCACTTGGCAGAACACTCTCCCCAGAGTGGGAGGAAACTGCAGTATTCCAGAACAAAGAATGTGGATAGAGAAAGGGGCAAAATTGGGGTCATTAGTCCAATTAAAGTACCTTAAGCCCCAAGTCTTTCTCGAGTACTTTCCATTAAGCAATTGCTTAATGGTTCTAGTCCGCTGGCAAAGACCAGATTGTGGTTTTGCCTGTTGTTTCAAAATATCTCAAGATAGCCAACTATTTTTGGAGAGATAGGGTGTCTGGAGTAGGGGGAGGACGGAATAGGCAGAGCCTAGATGCCAGTACATCAAACTCGAAAGTCCTCAGGCTTAAAAATTGTTGAGACATGAACTCTGGCTACTAATATGCTTAGAAATCACTGAAAGCAAATAGACCGGAAGATTACTAAATTCTAAGGTAACTATTTTTCAAAAGAAATTTCAGCCCTGGCCTGTGACTATCAAACTCCTAAAACAATCCCTGGGTCCCCAAACTCACCCTGCAGGAAGAGGGCTTCTACAACTCTAAACACCACAAAGGGGCCCCTGCCCCGTAGCCACTTCAGATGCAGCGTGGAGGGTAATGCACGTCCTAGAAAGCAGAGATAAGCTCCACAAAAGACCCTGGACAGCAGAGCTTAACCGGGGACTCCCACGCGAGCTAAGCAGAGAGTTCACTCCTTTGCTACGAGAGGGAGTTTGTACTTTCTGCTCATAGGTATTTGGTAATTGATATGGACCAAAAATCACTACCAACTCGGACTTCTTACAGTGGTGTCCTGTTTCCATATCCACATACATCTTTTAATTTACACATAACCTCAAGGAGGTCCTGGACATGGAGCAAGAGCTTCGGAAGATGTTGAAGTTGGCTCCCTTTGGGAAGAAGCAAATGTGTTCTCTGTATGTGTGTTCTTGGTCTCTCTTGGCTCCTTAGCTCTGGGGGAAGCCACCTGCCGTGTAGTGAGAACACAGCAGCAGCCTACGCGGGAAAAGAGATGCAGCCACGGGGACACGCATGGCCGTGGCCAATATTTATCTCCCCTTCTTCCTTAGCAAGAAAACCCCCTGATTCTTAGCTGGACATATCACCTCCTTGTATTAGTCAGGGTTTTCTAGAAAAGCAGAAACAATAGACTATGTAGATAGGTAGATGAGAGAGATTTAATAGGGGAATCGTCTTACATAGGTATGGAGGCTGAGAAACTCAGTGATAGGCTGTCTGTAAGCTGGAGACCCAGGGATGCTGGCAGTGTGGCTCAGTACAAGCCCCAAAGCCTCAGAACCAGGGAAGCTGATGGTGTCAATCTCAATCTGAGGCCAAAGGCCCGAGAACCAGGGGGTGGGTGCCGGCGGCTGCTGCTGCTGCTGCTGCTGCAAGTCCCAGACTCCAAAGGCCTGATGACCTAAAATTCTCATGTGCCATGGCAGGAGAAGAAGGATGTCTCAGCTCCAGGAAAGAGAGAGTGAATTTGCCTTTCCTCTGCCTTTTTGTTTTATCTGGGCCCCCAGCCAACCGGATGGTGCCAGCCCACCCTGAGGGCAAATCTGCCCCACTCAGCCCACCCACTCACATTGCAATCTCCTCTGGAAACGCCCTCAGAGACACTCAGAAATGATGCTTTACCAGCTCTCTAGGCATCCCTCAATGGAGTCAAGTTCACACCTAAAATTAACGATCACACGCCTGCAAATAAAGCCTACATTCAACAGATCAGCTTACAAGTCTTATGCTTCCATGTTATATGTTATATGTCATATGTTTCATGTAACTAAGTGCTGGCCACTGAAAGGTAAACAGAGTGTTGTATGATAGTTTCCAGGAATCCTTAAGCAACTGCTGGCACACACTTTTTTCCTTTTTTCTTTCCTCTACCCTGCTGCCTGGGTTTCAGCTGTGACAACTGGAACCCTGGCAGGTATCTTGGACCATGAGGATGAAGGTCATAAACTGTAACAGCACCACCAGACCAGCCTTGGACCGCCCACCCCCAGACGTCTTTAATGCAGGATAGAAATAAACCTCTACTGTGATTTAAGCTACCGCAATTTTTTGGTTTCCTGTTACTACAGCCAAAACAAATCCTGATACCAGGAAAAAATCAGTAAATCTTTTAGATAAACTTAGTTATGTGTGTGTGTGTGTGTGTGTGTGTGTCTGTGTGTGTGTGTGTGTGTGTGTGTGTTTAGGGAAGGGGAAAGGAGGAGATTTGTAATTTGCAAGAGAGTTGAATTGGGGAGGAGAGGCCAGAACTCAAAAGGAGAAGAGACATGGTGGAGATGCTCGCTCTCTTCACAGCATGAAGTCCAGTTCCCTTCCCTTGTGTATGGGCCAGACTTATTCACCTCTCACGAATAGCATGTGTCTGGAGTGATGGTGTGTGCATTCTAAGACTAGCTTATAAAAGATACTGTGGCTCTCACTTTGCTCTCTCTTGAATTACTAGCTCTAAGCACAGTTAGGTGTTGTATGGAGAGGACATTCAAGTACCCATAAGAAGAGGTCCATGTGCTGTGGAACCGAGGCCACAGCCAGCATACACGTGCTGTCTCGGAGTGCACCATCATCTCAAGCCCCACCCAGGCCCTCCGATGACAGAAGCCCCAAGCCAGTATGCTGACTGAAGCCCTGTGAAAGACCATAAGCCTGGAGAGGCTCACTATGCTGCTCTTGAATTCCTGACCCACAGAAACTGTCATGGATGCTTCTTTTTGTCTTAAGCCACACAGCTTTGGGACAATTTGTTATGCAGCAGTAGATAACTACACATACATCATTGAGTTGATATATTACGGATGAGGGGAAAGTGATGATGATGGAATAAGATGAAAAGATGCTTGTTGCAGGACACGGCATCTGGGCTCTGACTTAATGCTAAGTGACTAGATGTGACAGGAGAAGGAGCACTTTTCAGAGTCACGCACTATGAGCAAATTCAATCATCTGCTGGATTGGGGTTCAAGGTGTGACTCAACCCTCTTCCTTCCAGGGTTCTGACTGTTGGGGTACATGCAAAAGGATAGATTGCCAAATGATAATAAGGAAGAATTATTTATTAATTCCTAGGCAAACACCCTATAATGCAGGGCTTCTTTTTTTTTTTATTTCAGAATATTATGGAGGGTACAAATGCTTTGGTCACATAAATTGCAGGGCTTCTGATCAACTTGGAAACTACAGGGGCCTTTATACATCCTCTCCTCTGAATTTTAGACAGCTGAGGCCTGAATTATTAATACAATAATTCCCAATAATTCCAATAAGAAAGGAAAGAGTTTTGGCCAAAAGTGGAGGTGGAGATCGGGGATAGATGTGAGGTGCATCTTAGGGATAGAAATGAGAGGCCATGCAGATAAATGGGGTGGGGGAAGCATTTCTTCCTCTCTCCCCAGTTGGGAATACTGGAGGTTACATTTCCATTTTCTACATCCCCTTTCTTTTCCTTTCCAGGGGAGAGGAGGGCAGGTGATTGGGCAGGTCTCAATCGTCTTGGGACACTCTTTTCCTTGTGGGTGGGGTTGAGGAACATACTTCCTGGGCTCAGGCACAGTTGGCCTCTGGTGTTGCTGTCACCCTGCAGTGTGGCACTCTGCCTGTGTCCCCCTAATCACATCCAGTCGTGCTCCCTTCTTGTCCACTGTTCACACTGGTTACGGTTCTTTTTTTTTTTTTTTTAATTTTCCCAAATAGTTCATTTGATTCACCCAAAGAAACTTGGAAGTCTAATTTGGCCTACAATAATGGGGATATTAGTAAGAAGCATTTCCAGTCAAATTCATCCTTCACTTTGATGTATAAATGGCATCACCATTTTTATGATACCATGCTGTGTATGTCTCACATTTCTCTCACTGGACTTTGTTGTTCCAAGCCACACCTTTGTCACGCAACCATAAATATCTGCATCAAAAATAAAGCCACACAGAATCTCCAGTTGTTTTAAACTTGAGAAAAGAATAGGTTGATAGAGATATTATTCATCGTTGAAAGGCTTATTAAAAATGAAACCAAAAACATTCATTAAAAGTTATGAAAAATGCATTGAATGACCTTTGAAGTTCAAGCAAGTCCAAAAAATGGAAGATAATTAAAGAAGACAAGAAAAAAGCCCAAGAAAATATATGAAGCTTGACTAACGAGCACATTTAAAATAAATAATGTATCTTCATGAGTTATTGATGACCTTATAATTCATGAGTGCTGAGATAAACGTAACAAGGAATGATTTGCAAAAGGTCACCAATAGCAAGTTAGAACACAACCAGCTCATTGTCTATCTTGTAACTGATTAAAGTTCTAAGAGGAAAGGAAATAGGCAGAAAAAAAGATGGGATAACAGAAAAAGGTCTATACTCAGTTGAATAATGTCCCCTCAAAATCCATGTCCACTCAGAATCTCAGAATGTGACTGTCTTAGGCCATTTTGGGCTGCTATAACAAAATACCTGAGACTACATAATTTATAATGAACAAATCCATTGGTTCACAGTTCTGGAGGCTGAGGAGTCTAAGGTCAGGGGCCTGACATCTCGCTAGGGCCTTCCTTCTGGGTCATCCCATGACAGAAGGGCAAAGAGAGGTGAGAGAGGGTGAGAGAGTGAACTTGCAGCCTCAAACCCTTTTCTAATCAGCATTAATCCATTCATGAAGGCAGATCCCTCATGGCCTGATCACCCCTTAACGGTCCCACCTCTTAATACTGTTAAAATGGCAATTAAATTTTAACATAAATTTTGGAGGGGACATTCAAACTATAGCAGTTACCTTATATGGAAGTATGATCTTTGCATATGTAGTTACTTAAGGTGAAGAGCGGGGTGAGTCCTAAATCTAATATGACTGGTGTCCTTATGAGAAGAGGAGACAGAGGACACGGAGAGACACAGAGATAAGCAGGGAGAAAGCTGTGTAACAACAGAGGCAGGGATTGAGTGATGTAGCTGCAAACCAAGGGGGCCAACTATTGCCAGCAGCCACCAGCAGCCATGAGACAAGCATGGAACAGATTCTTCCCTAGAACCTCAGAGGGAGCCTGGCCCTATGGACACCTTGATTCAGTGTCTGGTAAGGGCTCACTTTCTGGGTCACAGATGGTGCCTTCATTCTGAGTCCTCACATGGTAGAAAGGGTGAGGTATCTCTCCAGGTCTCTTTTAAAAGGGCACTAATTTCATTCACCAGGGCTCTGCCATCATGACCCAATCACCTCCCAAAGTCCCCACCTCCTAATACCATCAACTTAGGAATTAGGATTTCAACATATGAATTTTGAGGGGACATAAACACTAAGTCTATTGCAATATTCAGTCTGACACATAATTTAGAAGATATGAGAAAAAGAGGTAAAGTCAACCAACTTTATATGTTATGGTTAGATAAATATGATAACAGAATAGTACACAAATAATACAAGAAAATAAGATTAGTGACCAATCTCACTGAAAACCAATGCAAAAATAGTAAGTAAAATAGTAGCAAATAAAATTGAACAATGTACTAAAAAATTAAAATACCACTTCAGGACCTAGTTGAATTTATTCCAAGAATGCAGAGATAGTTCAACATTAGAAAAATCTACTAATGTAATTTGCCACATCAAAAAATTGAAAGAGGAAAACATTATATAAGCCTCTTAGTATTTATAGAAAAACATTCAATGACATTCAATTCTCAAAGGCTAGGGGGAGCCTTGCTCTAAGATCAGCAGAAAAGTTCCATTAAAATTAACAGATTATGAGTAGTTAAAAAAGATAGCAAAAATGTTACATTGATGTTGATTAGCTGGCAACAAAGTAGCAGATCAGCAAAATGTGAAAATTTGGGACAATGGGAGAAAGTAGGATGACAGAGTGTCTTTGAAGAAAAAAGATTCCATATTGTCTATTTGAAATTGAGTTTAACAAAGATGTGCTAGTAACTACTACTTCTTGGGAAATGATTAAGATCAAGTGTCTGATTCCAGTCAGAAGCAGGTGTGTATATTTTGTTGCTGTCAATTGCTTCCTTAGACTCCTTCACTGGGTGCCCGTGGCCATTAGCTGATGGCCTTCAAGGAAAGGGTGGCTTGGAATGGGGGCAGGGAGGAGTGTCGAGAGTGGAGGAACTTCTCCCCTACACATGCCACATGGGAGTCTCTTCAACATTTTCTTAGGTAATATATTGACATTATGGCTGTTAATACTGATAAAGAGATAAAGATAACCCTTAGGTGACACCACTGTTGTGCTCACTTCCCTTCCAACCAATGGCTAAGGCAAGTCCCGGACCCAGCTGCACCCCACACTGACTCTCCACGTTTGGGTCCTGGCAGTGCTTCTGCCTTACAAGGCTGGCATCTTCTGGCCACCAAGACATTTACTTCTATGGCATCAGAAATTATTTTATAAATCATTAGTTTAATAACTGAAGTGTGTAAAATAATACTTTGTATTTGCTAAAAATAGAGTCCTGGATCCACTCCAGACCTTCGGAATGAAAATCTCTGACTGTGGGCTCCAGAAGTCCACCAGATCGTGACACAGGTCATCTAACGTGGGCACCATGAGATACAGGCAGCGAGAAATGGACAGTGTGTGGGGAAAAGCAGGGTGTCATCAGATTTATGTTTTAGAAAGATTATCATATTAAACTTTTTATTAAGAAGATTAATCTGGAAACAGCCTAAAGAATGAATTATATAGTCTAGAGAAAGACTAAAGACAGGAGGGTCAATTAAAAAAAAACAACTTTCAGCAGTCCAAAGGAAAGAAGATGAAAGACTGAGTCAGGGCAAAGAAATGTGTGACAAGTTTGAGAGGACATTTTGGAATGAAAATACTGTGCTTTTAGCAAAAATAAATGTGATACATTGTGAACGATAATTACTTTTTTTAAAATCAAAACTACTTCTGAATGCCAAACCCATAGAAGATATTTTAGTTACAAATAATAATAACACTTCCAAAATCATTTTGCATATAACTTAATTTTGAGCATCTCCTTCATGGTTTTGATCCCCATGTGAACTTGAACATTCAATCTAAAAATTGTCCTGCAGTCAAAAGGATTTTTAAGAACCAAGGCAAGTGCTAAAATCTATTTCTGTTATTCAGCAATCAAAGGATTTTGTTGGCTGATACTTCGTCTTCAATTTTCAAAGTGACAAAAATTAAACGGATTTTATTTTTGTCATGTCTCTCCAAAATATGTAGGACTGTAGCAGTAAAAGACTCTCTTTTAATATTGTAATGGCAAACTATTGTCTTATTCTCTTTCAGAGATACTTATCCATTTAGATTTTGCAGGAATTTCTTTTAGTAGTAATTGGTATTAGATTAGTTTTGAATATAATTTAATGAATCCCAGTGGAGTTATGTATGTAAAATTCTATCTCAGAGAAACACAATTTTGGCAATATGTGGGAAAGGTCACTAGAATAAGAGAGAAAGGTTTGGTTCTAGACCTGTCAGTGATTCCATGAGGAATATGAATACTCTAGGTTTGGGCTTTCCCCTTTATTGAACAAGATTTTGGACTGGGCTTATTTCTAAAGTTCCTTCCAAAAATAAGTAACATTATTTAGCTATGATGTTTGAATATAGTACACAATATTTTGCTTACTTTGTATTTGGGTTTAATTTTAATGTACAACACTGGAATATTTCACATGGAACTATTAACTTTTTGTTATAAAATGATAATATATGCTTACTATGTACATTTTATAAAATATAGGAAAGTGAGGAGAAGAAAAATAATCACTCCTCTCTGTCTCTTAGGTGGTGAGGAATTTCCCAGTATAATTAAAGTTGTGGCTGTCTCACCTTCCCCAGCAAATTCAATAAACTGATCTGATCATCCTTAAGGACTAATTGTCAAATTCTGACATATTTTCTACTTCCATTTGACAAACATTCTTTGCTCCACCCAACTTCAGTCATGCTCCTGAAGCTTCCCCTAGGCCCATCTGTGTAACTTCTTGTAAAACCCAGTTTTAGCAAGAACCCTTGACACTTGGTATTTGATCAGCTTCAATATCAGATCGGGTTTCTCATTCTCTTAGTTGTTTAGTGCTACTATAACAGAATACCACAGACTGAGTAATTTTTATTTTTATTTATTTATTTATTTGGAGACCTGGTCTCGCTCTGTCACCCGGGCTGGCATGCAGTGGTATGATCATAGCTCACAGTAATGTTGAACTCCTGAGCTTGAGCGATCCTCCCTTAGCCTCATGAGTAGCTGGGAGATTACAGGCACATGCCACCATGTTTGGCTAATTTTTTTGTTTTTCATAGAGACAGGGTCTCACTATGTTGCCCAGTCTGGTCTCAAACTCTTGGCCTCAAGCA